>NC_060129.1:97236491-97545500 GCF_021461395.2 Schistocerca americana | reverse complement strand
GAATGAAGTCGGATATTTGGTGAAAATAGATGGAAAAAATGAACCAAAAGGATCATCACGCCATTTAGCAGTGACATGCTAAGACATCTGGTTTGTGTCTGATTGTGCAAGGGCTTAACTTCCAGCAACACAACGACCCAAAACATACATCTCGCTTGTGTCAGAACTATGTGAAGTCTCTATGGGTTCATAAAATATTGAAAAATATGGAAATGCCGCCAGAATCCCCTGATTGTAATGCAATCGAACTGCTATGGGATGAATTGGACAGGAGGAGCCTAAAATGGGAAATCATGAGTGGATCACAATTGTGGGGGTTCCTGCAGAAAGAATGGGGATTAATTCCAACTGAAATCTTGGTAAAACTGCTGCAGCACATGCTGAGAGTGTGCAAGGCAGTGATGAAACCAAAGGGTGGCTAATTTGAGGAAACGAAAAGTTATTGGTTGCACCTTCCTGTGTATTATTTGAGCTTAATAAACATTTGCAAAACAACATAATGAATTTTTATACTGTTTTTTCTTTCTGTTGTCTATAATTACTAGGTGTTTCCAAGTTTCCCAACTAATGGAGAGTAGTATATATATACACACTCCCTCCCTAAGTTCGGAAACACCTAGTAATTATAGACAACAGAAAGGAAATACGGTATAAAATGCATTTGGTTGTTTTTTTCTCTATATCCCTGCATTCAGTCTCCCATCTGTCTTCCTGCTTCTTTTCCTCGCCCATTCCCTCCTCTACATCTACATCTACATGATTACTGTGCAATTCAAATTTAAATGCTTGGCAGAGGGTTCATCGAACCACAATCATACAATCTCTCTACCATTCCATTCCCGAACAGCGCGCGGGAAAAACAAACACCTAAACCT
This sequence comes from Schistocerca americana, assembly GCF_021461395.2. Lineage (NCBI taxonomy): Eukaryota > Metazoa > Arthropoda > Insecta > Orthoptera > Acrididae > Schistocerca > Schistocerca americana. The sequence continues at coordinate 97,544,625 of NC_060129.1, read as the reverse complement.
TACTGTTCGAGTTCTGATTTCTCTTATGTTATTTTGATGATCATTCCTACCTATGTTCGCATTCGGAAGAGAAAGTTGGTGACTGAAATTTCGTAAATAGATATCGCCGCGACGAAAAACCTCTTTGCTTTAATGACTTCCATCCCAACTCGCATATCATATCTGCCACACTCTCTCCCCTTTTACGTGATAATACAAAACGAGCTGCCCTTTTTGGCACCCTTTCGATGTCCTCCGTCAATCCCACCTGGTAAGGATCCCACACCACGCAGCAATATTCTAACACAGGACGAACGAGTGTAGCGTAAGCTGTCTCTTTAGTGGACTTGTTGCATCTTCTAAGTGTCCTTCCAATGAAACGCAACCTTTGTCTCGCCTTTCCCACAATATTATCTATGTATTCTTCCCAACTAAAGTTGTTCGTAATTTTAACAGCCAGGTACTTAGTTGAATTGACAGTCTTGAGAATTGTACTATTTATCGAGTAATCGAATTCCAACGGATTTCTTTTAGAACTCATGTGGATCACCTCTCACTTTTCGTTATTTAGCGTCAACTGCCACCAGCCACACCATACAGCAATCTTTTCTAAATCGCTTTGCAACTGATACTGGTCTTTGGATGACCTTACTAGACGGTAAATTACAGCATCATCTGCGAACAAACTAAGAGAACTGCTCAGATCGTCACCCAGGTCATTTACATAGATCAGGAACAGCAGAGGTCCCAGGACGCTTCCCTGGGGAACACCTGATATCACTTCAGTTTAACTCGATGATTTGCCGTCTATTACTACGAACTGCGACCTTCCTGACAGGAAATCACGAATCCAGTCGCACAACTGAGACGATACCCCATAGGCCCGCTCCTTGATTAGAAGTCGCTTGTGAGGAACGGTGTCAAAAGCTTCCGCAAGTCTAGAAATACGGAATCAACCTGAGATCCCCCGACGATAGCGGCCATTACTTCGTGCGAATAAAGAGCTAGCTGCATTGCACAAGAACGATGTTTTCTGAAACCATGCTGATTACGTATCAATAGATCGTTCCCTTCGAGGCGATTCATAATGTTTGAATACAGTATATGCTCCAGAACCCTACTGAAAACCGACGTCAATGGTATAGGTCTGTAGTTCGATGGATTACTCTTACTACCCTCCTTAAACACTGGTGCGACCTGCGCTATTTTCCAATCTGTAGGTACAGATCTATCGGTGAGCGAGCGGTTGTATACGATTGCTAAGTAGGGAGCTATTGTATCAGGGTAATCTGAAAGGAACCTAATCGGTATACAATCTGGACCTGAAGACTTGCCCGCATCAAGCGATTTGAGTTGCTTCGCAACCCCTAAGGTATCTACTTCTAAGACACTCATGCTAGCAGCTGTTCCTGTTTCAAATTCTGGAATATTCCATTCGTCTTCCCTGGTGAAGGAATTTCGGAAAACTGCGTTCAATAACTCCGCTTTAGCGACACAGTCGTTGGTAACAATACCGTCGGCACTGCGCAGCGAAGGTATTGACTGCGTCTTGCCGCTTGTGTGCTTTACATACTACCAGAATTTCTTCGGATTTTCTAGCAAATTTCGAGACTATGTTTCGTTGTGGAACCTATTAAAGGCATTTCGCATTGACGTCCATGCCAAATTTCGCGCGTCCGTAAATTTTAGCCAATTTTCGGGATTTCGCGTTCTTCTGAACTTCGCATTCTTTTTCCGTTGCCTCTGCAACAGCGTTCGGACCTGTTTTGTGTACCATGGGGGATCAGTTCCATCTCTTACCAATTTATGAGGTGTGAATCTCTCAATTGCTGTTGCTACTATATCTTTGAATTTGAGCGCCTCTCTTCCTATTATCCTCTTTGCCCTGTACCTTCTTCCATCTTCTCACCATACCTCCGTCCTCCTCCCCTCCTCCTCCCCTTATCTCTGTCACTTTCCCTCTCTCAAACCTCCCACCTCCTCTCCCTCTCTCCCTTCCTTCCTATCTCCCTCCCCACCCTCCCTGACTCCCTCCCTCCCACCCTCCCTCCATTCTTTCTACTTCCTGCTTTTCTCTCTCTCCATTTCTTTCTGCATTACAGCATGCAAAGCAATTAATGCAAGCTCCACAGTTATTGCACACACATTTGCTGAAAAAAAAGAGAGTTACTGTACATGCAAGAGTCACTGTGCATGAAGGAGTTACTGTCTATCCAGGAGCTACTGCACAAGTGTGACCTACACTGCCCATTAGAAATACATGCATGCAAGAGATCCTGCACACACTATGGTTGCTACACTAGCTAGAATTGCTGAATGTGGAAGAGTTCCTGCACATTCCAGTGTAATTCTACATGCAAGTGTTACTGTGTACAGAAAAGTTGCTGCAAATGCAACAGTTACCGCACACCCAACAGTTACTGATTGCATTATAGTTATGGCATGCAAAAGAGTAACTATGTATGAGAGTTACTGCATGCACAATAGTTGTTGCACACACAAAACTTTCTGTATGTACATGATTTACTGCATGCACAAGAGTTCCTGCACATGCAAGAGTTACTGCACCCGTGAGAGTTACTGCACACACAAGAGTACAATTATTGTGCATGCAAGAATTACTACATCCACAAGAGTTACTGCATGTCCAAGAGTCATTGTGCACAAGAATTACTATGCACACAAGGCTTACTCACTAGGTTACTGTACACCAGATAGATATCCAGATACAAAGAGGAGTTGAGGAGTTGATATCACACTATGCATCAGTCTCTGAGTCATCACTTCCACATCACAGAAGCAATAAAATTATTTCGTCTTTACTCAGAATCACAGCAGCAATGCTACCAACACAAATTGTGTTTCATTTTCAATGCTTTGAGAACTGACCAACGGTGCATAGTCCTTCGCTTCATTAATACCGATGCTGTAGGGTCTCATATGTTGCCCATAGTAACAGGACGTACCCTTTTGTCACGACATTTATACATTCGCTACTTCACCTGATAACTTTCTGTAATGAAGAAACATATTTTACATCTTACATCGTAGCAGCTTTGTTAAACGTATCTCATTTTCTGTCACGTAGTTACCATCCGGTAAATTTCAGAGCTATAAATCGCCATGAACGCATTCTGTCATTTTGCCGTTTCCAGCACTTTCAATGGTCTCCTGACAATTCGACCAACATTCTGTAACATCTTGTCTGGGATATGCAGTGTGCGGGAAAACAATATGACCAAAGGTGTAGGCAGAAAGACGGCATCAAAAATAATAATAATAATCTGAGTATGGCAACTAGAGGTCGCAGTAGAATATTTACAGCGCTATGCCAGCATGAAAGTGGTAGTCTGTTTCAACCTTTGTTACAACATACTTAGTTAGGTGGACGCTTAATTATTATTTACTTCGAGCTTGTTAAGACATCTTGAAACATAAAACATGGACATGTGGTTCTTTCTAAAGAAGTGCTGTCTGGAACGTCAGCTGAGTATGTGATGTTTCAAGCTTTTCTTGATATCATCCTGGAGACTGGTTAGAGTGTGTTTGCGCATACATTTTTTGTGAATTAACTTCCATTTTGAGTAAAGACGACAGTATGTCAGATCTTAATTACGTTACTGTAGCGCTGTAAATATGGATTTGTAACCGCGAGTTGCTGTACTCGAATTCATGTCTTTAATACTGTCTTTCCTCCCTATTCTTTTGGGCAGATTGATTTTTCGCACTCTGTATAACTTTGCCGGATGGCAAACCTTGCTCAACCACCACTGCTTAAATTATACATTTTTTTCGTACGGTACACATACGTCATTGAATGACTTCCAGCGGCCGCGGTGGTCTAGCGGTTCTAGGCGCTCAGTCCGGAACCGTGCGACTGCTACCATCGCAGGTTCGAATCCTGCCTCGGGCATGGATGTGTGTGCTGTCCTTAGGTTAGTTAGGTTTAAGTAGTTCTAAGTTCTAGGGGACTGATGACCACAGATGTTAAGTCCCATAGTGCTCAGACCCATTTGAACCATTTTTGAATGACTTCCAGCCCAGTCGTCTGGCTATTCGTCACTACAAAGGCAGCACGCGAAACACACAATCACGAAAGCACCATCTGACCCGCATAATTACACTACTGACTGTGAGCACATTTAGACGTTAATCACAAAAGCCGATAGCAAAAATGTAGAAGCTGATTTTGTTGTTGTTGTTGTGGTCTTCAGTCGTGAGACTGATTTGATGCAGCTCTCCATGCTACTCTATCCTGTGCAAGCTTCTTCATCTCCCAGTACCTACTGCAGCCTACATCCTTCTGAATCTGCTTAGTGTATTCATCTCTTGGTTACGATTTTTACCCTCCACGCTGCCCTCCAATACTAAATTGGTGATCCCTCAATGTCTCATAACATGTCCTACCAACCGGTCCCTTCTTCTAGTCAAGTTGTGCCACAAGCTCCTCTTCTCCCCAATTCTATTCAATACCTCCTCATTAGTCATGTGATCTACCCATATAATCTTCATCATTCTTCTTTAGCACCACATTCTTCCATACATGGCTACACTCCATGCAAATACTTTAAGAAACGACTTCCTGACATTTAAATCTATACTCGATGTTAACAAATTTTTCTTCTTCAGAAACGCTTTTCTTGCCATTGCCAGTCTACATTTTATATCCTCTCTACTTCGACCATCATCAGTTATTTTGCTCCCCAAATAGCAAAACTCCTTTACTACTTTAAAAGTCTCATTTCCAAATCTAATTCCCTCAGAATCACCCAACTTAATTCGACGACATTCCATTATCCTCGTTTTGCGTTCGTTGATGTTCATCTTATACCCTCTTTTCAAGACACTGTCCATTCCGTTCAACTGCTCTTCCAAGTCCTTTGCTGTCTCTGACAGAATTACAATGTCATCACCGAACCTCAAAGTTTTTATTTCTTCTCCATGGATTTTCATACCTAGTCCGAACTTTTCTTTTGTTTTCTCTATTGCTTGCTCAATATACAAATTAAATAACATCGGGGATAAGCTACAACCCTGTCTCACTCCCTTCTTAACCACTGCTTCCCTTGCATACCCCTCGACTCTTGTAACTGCCATCTGGTTTCTATACAAATTGTAAATAGCCTCTCGCTCCCTGTATTTTACCCCTGCCATCTTCCGAATTTGAAAGAGAGTATTCCAGTCAACACTGTCAAAAGCTTTCTCTAAGTCTACAAATACTAGAAACGTAGGTTTGCATTTCCTTAATCTTTCTTGTAAGATAAGTCGTAGGGTCAGTATTGCCTCACGTGTTCCAACATTTCTATGCAATCCAAACTGATCTACCCCGAGGTCGGCTTCTACCATTTTTTCCATTCGTCTGTAAAGTATTTTGCTGCTGTGATTTATTAAACTGATTGATCGGTAATTTTCACATCTGTGAACACCTGATTTCTTTGAGATTGGTATTATTATATTCTTCTTGAAGTCTGAAGGTATTTCGCCTGCCTCATACATCATGCTCACCAGACGTAGAGATTTGTCAGGACTGGCTCCCCCAAGGCTGTCAGTAGTTCTAATGGAATGTTGTCTACTCCCAGGGCCTTGTTTCGACTTAGGTCTTTCAGAGCTCTATCAAACTCTTCACGCAGTATCGTATCTCCTATTTCATCTTCATCTACATCCTCTTCCATTTCCATAATATTGTCCTCAAGTACATCACTCTTGTATAGACCATCTATATACTCCTTCCACCTTTCTGCTTTCCCTGCTTTGCTTAGAACTGGGTTTACATCTGAGCTCTTGATATTCATACATGTGGTTCTCTTTTCTCCAAAGGTGTCTTTAATTTTTCTGTAGGCAGTATCTATCTTACCCCTAGTGAGATATGCCTCTACATCCTTACATTTGACCTCTAGTCATTCCTGCTTAGCCATTTTGCACTTCCTGTCGATATCATTTTTGAGACGTTTGTATTCCTTTTTGCCTGCTTCATTTACTGCATTTTTATATTTTCTCCTTTCATCAATTAAATTCAATATTTCTTCTGTTACCCAAGGGTTTCTACTAGCCCTCGTCTTTTTACCTATTAGATCCTCTGCTGCCTTCACTATTTCATCCCTCAGAGCTACCCATTCTTCTTCTACTGTATTTCTTTCCCCCATTCCTGTGAATTGTTCCCTTATGGTCTCCCTGAAACTCTGTACAATCTCTGGTTCTTTCAGTTTATCCAGGTCCCATCTCATTAAATTCCCACTTTCTTGCAGTTTCTTGTTTTAATCTACAGTTCATAACCAATAGATTGTGGTCCGAGTCCACATCTGCACCTGGAAATGTCTTACAATTTAAAACCTGGTTCCTAAATCTCTGTCTTACCATTATATAATCTATTTGATACCTTTTAGTATCTCCAGGGTACTTCCATGTATACAACCTTCTTTCATGATTCTTGAACCAAATGTTAGCTATGATTAAGTTATGCTCTGCACAATATTCTACCAGGCGGCTTCTTCTTTCATTTCTTAGCCCCAATGCACATTCACCTACTATGCTTCCTTCACTCCCTTTTCCTACTCTCGAATTCCAGTCACCCATGACTATTAAATTTTCGTCCCCCTTCACTACCTCAATAATTTCTTTAATCTCATCATACATTTCAACAATTTCTTCATCATCTGCAGAGCTAGTTGGCATATAAGCTTGTACTACTGTAGTAGGCGTGGGCTTCGTGTCTATCTTGGCCCCAATAATGCGTTCACTATGCTGTTTGTAGCAGCTTACCCGTACTCCTATTTTTTTATTCATTATTAAACCTACTCCTGCATTACCCCTATTTGATTTTGTATTTATAACCCTGTATTCACCTGACCAAAAGTCTTGTTCCTCCTGCCACCCAACTTCACTAATTCCCACTATATCTAATTTTAACCAATCCAATTTAGTTTTAAGTTAATCATATGTCTCCTTGAACCGACACAGCATTGTTGCTGTGTCAGCGACTGACTGTTGCTACTAGCACCGCGGAATGATGGCAGTTTTTAATTTTCCCGTGAGTAATGGCAGTTTTCTGAAGTAAATGAAAACGGAGAAATAATTCACATGCAAGCGTTCATCATCGAAATGAGAGTTAATCCCTACTTGGTGCAGCGACTTAATTTTTTATATCTTCCCACATGAGGAGCTCACGTATCCCTACAGTTGCGAGATGCGTGTCCGTTCCCACATGGAAATCACACTCCTAGTCGCTGGCCAGTTGTACCATTTTACTGGATCCGGAGGGTGCTGTTTCATACTCCGCACATTCATGGATGGCCTTATGACACAGCTGCCTCCTGCTGATGTTAACTTACATGAGAAGGAGGCGATTGCATGAGAAAACCCTACGGAAAACACGTAAAGAAATCGTCAAAACTACCTTTATAACGTTTTTATCCAAACCAGTTAACTCACTTGATACTGTTTTATTATGCTCACCTGGATGACATGCGTTGTGCAGAATATGCGAAGCGGTAAAAGGGGGAACGTGTTCACACTCCATGGTTTTGATGTTTGGAGTGGCTAGAAATATCCCTTTCCATTGAAGCCGATATCTTAATCATGTATGTAGAATTAGCGGGTATGTTGTCACCAACTATCGCTTGTCTAGACACAACAAAAAAGATAATTTTTTTTTCTTTATTGATTTTCAATTCCCCCTGTAGGGGGCGGGCTGGCAGCAGCTTACTACGCTGCTCTACAGCCTACAGACTTTTTTGTAAAAAAATGAAGAAGAAAGAAACAAGGAAAAACAGGCGATAAAATGGTGATTTAAAGTGTAAAATGGCGTAAAAATGCGGAAAGTTAAAACAGAAAGCAAAAGGGGTTGGCAATGTTGATAAAATACACAGGAATCAGACAAGTACCATAATAGACACACAATTAAAAAACATGGCGACAGTCTGGTTTCTGTTCGCCAGAGATAAAAAAATCACACCCAGCGACAGTATGATGGCTGTCCGCTACACTTCCTTAAAGACACAACACAGAACACTCACTGGAAAAACACACCGTAAAACACTGCACGAAAATGGTGGCACAAATATGGCACTCCCGATCCAAAGGCAGAGGGGGGGGGGGGTCCTGGAGAAGGGGGAAAAACAAGGAGGGAGGAGAGGAAAAAACGAAAAGGGGGGGGAACCAAGGAGGGAGAGGACTAATAAAGGGGAAGAAGGGCAGACGCGAGAGGGAATGAGAGGAGGCAGAGGAGGGAAATGTAAAAGGACTCGGGGGAGAGAAGGGGGCAAAGAGAGGGGAGGCGGGGAAGAAAGAGGATGGAAGGGGGGGAGAGGGAGCCCGGGAAAAGGACAGAGGAAAGGAGGGGGAGTGAGGATCAGAGTTGATAGGAGGGATAAATGGAGGGAGAGAGGGCATCATCCAGGAGGGGGAGTTGATGGAAGCCACCTTGGGAAAGGAGATGTAGGGTGTAGAGATGGAGGGTAGGGGCGACACAACGGTGAAGACGTGGCAGGGGGCAGGGATCGGAGAGGAGAGGAGCAACCAGGGGGTGGGGGGTTCAAGACGGCGGGAGGTGTAGAGGATGCGGATATGTTCGAGGAATAGGAGCAGATGGGGGAAAGGAATGAGATCATAGAGGATCCGCGTGGGGGATGGGAGGCGTATACGGAAGGCGAGGCAGAGTGCATGACGCTCAAGGATCTGGAGGAACAGAATTTGGGGGGGGGGGCAGATATCCAGGCAGGACTGGCATAACATAGGATGGGACAGATTAAGGATTTGTAGGTGTGGAGGATGGTAGAGGGGTGCAACCCCCATGTCCGGCCAGAGAGGGGTTTGAGGAGTCGGAGGCGGTTGTGGGCTTTGGATTGGATGGAGCGGAGATGAGGGATCCAGGTGAGGTGATGGTCAATGGTGAGGCCAAGGTAGGTGAGGGTGGGGGTAAGACGGACTGGACGGGCGCAGACAGTAAGGGAGAAATCCAGGAGCCAGAAGGAGCGAGTGGTATGACCTATGATGATGGCCTGGGTTTTGGAAGGGTTGAGTTCCAGGAGCCACTGGTTACACCATGCAGCAAAAAGGTCAAGGTGATGCTGGAGAAGGCATTGGGACCGGTGGAGGGTAGGAGCGAGGGCAAGGAATGCGGTGTCATCAGCATATTGCAAGAGGTGTACTGGAGGGGGGTTGGGGCATATCTGCCGTGTACAGGAGGTAGAGGAGAGGGGAGCAAAAAAGATAACAGCATCACCTGTTTTGTATCGATGCGAAACATAAACTCAGTGTGAGAACCACTTTTACTTCGTGGCAATGTGACCCGCTGTTCTCCCTCTGTTTCTATAAACAGCATTCTTCAAACGGCAACAGATAAAAAACGATGCATCGAGGGCCTTTACACAATGGAGGAGGACCGCATGTAAGTCGAGAATTAATTCACTGAAAAGACGATGAAAAGAAAATGTAACTTGTGTCAGCGATATTATTCGGTCGTATCGCTGGGCAGCAGCGATCGCGAGAACGAAGGCCACCAAAGCTTTATTTTATGGTGCTTGACTGCGTTATACGCCCCTAGTTCTCGTCTGTGGACAAACACCACCCTTCATGCCATGGACCATAGACATGCAGAAACAGACGGCGCATGCTTCAATCCCGGCTTGATGGTATCTGAAAGCAAATAGATCAGACAGTTGTAGTCTCTGTACCTGGAATCAAGAACTGATTTCGACAACAGATCTCGTCGTTGTATTAGTGTCACACATGTAGTAATTCAGTTAACCGAATTTCCACAAGAGTCGCAGTATTAGTCCGATAACTATCCTTGTTACGTTTGGCTAGGTGTAACGACAGCAAACGTTTCAAACACTGTCCCGACAATTCGTTTTTTACACAAACGATAGCATTGCAGTAATTCGACGATTTTCTGTTCTTGTTGGACTGTGGCTCCTTTAGCTGGCCGTTTTCACAGGAGACCGAATATCAGTTTGACTGGAAGCACGTAGTTTTCTTGCCATTTACTGAGGAGTATGTGTGATGTGTTTTATTATGCTTTGTGAAGTAATATCTGTAATGTCCGATTTTTACGGGGAATAAAAGGCTATGACTTCTCCTTAATCGAATACGGCTAACGATATAATATCGAGATAAGAAAGATGTGCCAGGATACGTTACTTGTAGAGGGAATTCATAATACTGGGTTAGAGATTAACGTTCTGTTGTGTCAAAAATTTTCGCCTTTCGTAGAGTTTTAGTTCTGACGACCGACGTAGCCTACATCCCTACTTTCATCGAAGCAAGGATTTTGGAATATATGGCTGCATAGCTCGTGCAGTAATTTAGCTCGAATTTCTCCATTTTGAAAGAGAGTGGACAAATTTTCCCCGGTGCTTCGTCACTGGGCAAACTGTAATCACTTATGTTAGACGGGTGCTTCTGATGGTCGGCAAGCACTCGCACCTGTAGCAGGTCGACAACTCACCACTGTAAACCCATCCCCGGAAACGCGTATGGAGATGTAGTCACCTACCTTATAACATTTACACATAAAATTCCACACTACGGAACAGATCTCGTTGTGTGATACAAAGCCGAGTCGTCATAAGATGGGCGCTGTCGTCGTGTTTAGTACGACCGACTCTGCAACGCCACATACATCTACATCTACACTGATACTCCGCAAGCCACCCAACGGTGTGTGGCGGAGGGCACTTTACGTGCCACTGTCATTACCTCCCTTTCCTGTTCCAGTCGCGTATGGTTCGCGGGAAGAACGACTGTCTGAAAGCCTCCGTGCGCGCTCTAATCTCTCTAATTTTACATTCGTGATCTCCTCGGGAAGTATAAGTAGGTGGAAGCAATATATTCGATACCTCATCCAGAAACGCACCCTCTCGAAACCTGGCGAGCAAGCTACACCGCGATGCAGAGCGCCTCTCTTGCAGAGTCTGCCACTTGAGTTTATTAAACATCTCCGTAACGCTATCACGGTTACCAAATAACCCAGTGACGAAACGCGCCGCTCTTCTTTGGATCTTCTCTATCTCCTCCGTCAACCCGACCTGGTACGGATCCCACACTGATGAGCAATACTCAAGTATAGGTCGAACAAGTGTTTTGTAAGCCACCTCCTTTGTTGATGGATTACATTTTCTAAGCACTCTCCCAATGAATCTCAACCTGGTACCCGCCTTACCAACAATTAGTTTTATATGATCATTGCACTTCAAATCGTTCCGTACGCATACTCCCAGATATTTTACAGAAGTAACTGCTACCAGTGTTTGTTCCGCTATCATATAATCATACAATAAAGGATCCTTCTTTCTATGTATTCGCAATACATTACATTTGTCTATGTTAAGGGTCAGTTGCCACTCCCTGCACCAAGTGCCTATCCGCTGCAGATCTTCCTGTATTTCGCTACAATTTTCTAATGCAGCAACTTCTCTGTATACTACAGCATCATCCGCGAAAAGCCGCATGGAACTTCCGACACTATCTACTAAGTCATTTATATATATTGTGAAAAGCAATGGTCCCATAACACTCCCCTGTGGCACGCCAGAGGTTACTTTAACGTCTGTAGACGTCTCTCCATTGATAACAACATGCTGTGTTCTGTTTGCTAAAAACTCTTCAATCCAGCCACACAGCTGGTCTGATATTCCGTAGGCTCTTACTTTGTTTATCAGGCGACAGTGCGGAACTGTATCGAACGCCTTCCGGAAGTCAAGAAAAATAGCATCTACCTGGGAGCCTGTATCTAATATTTTCTGGGTCTCATGAACAAATAAATCGAGTTGGGTCTCACACGATCGTTGTTTCCGGAATCCATGTTGATTCCTATATAGTAGATCCTGGGTTTCCAAAAACGACATGATACTCGAGCAAAAAACATGTTCGAAAATTCTACAACAGATCTACGTCAGAGATGTAGGTCTATAGTTTTGCGCATCTGCTCGACGACCCTTCTTGAAGACTGGGACTACCTGTGCTCTTTTCCAATCATTTGGAACCTTCCGTTCCTCTAGAGACTTGCGGTACACGGCTGTTAGAAGGGGGGGGAAGGTCTTTCGCGTACTCTGTGTAGAATCGAATTGGTATCCCGTCAGGTCCAGTGGACTTTCCTCTGTTGAGTGATTCCAGTTGCTTTTCTATTCCTTGGACACTTATTTCGATGTCAGCCATTTTTTCGTTTGTGCGAGGATTTAGAGAAGGAACTGCAGTGCGGTCTTCCTCTGTGAAACAGCTTTGGAAAAAGGTGTTTAGTGTTTCAGCTTTACGCGTGTCATCCTCTGTTTCAATGCCATCATCATCCCGGAGTGTCTCGATATGCTGTTTCGAGCCACTTACTGATTTAACGTAAGACCAGAACTTCCTAGGATTTTCTGTCAAGTCGGTGCATAGAATTTTACTTTGGAATTCACTGAACGCTTCACGCATAGCCCTCCTTACGTTAACTTTGATATCGTTTAGCTTCTGTTTGAGAGGTTTTGGCTGCGTTTAAACTTCAGTGAACCTCTGTTTGCTTTCGCAATAGTTTCCTAACTTTGTCATTGAACCACGGTGGGTTTTTCCCGTCCCTCACAGTTTTACTCGGCACGTACCTGTCTAAAACGCATTTTACGATTGCCTTGAACTTTTTCCATAAACACTCAACATTGTCAGTGTCGGAACAGAAATTTTCGTTTTGATCTGTTAGGTAGTCTGAAATCTGCCTTCTATTACTCTTGCTAAACAGATAAACCTTCCTCCCTTTTTTTATATTCCTATTAACTTCCATATTCAGGGATGCTGCAACGGCCTTATGATCACTGATTCCCTGTTCTGTACATACAGATTCGAAAAGTTCGGGTCTGTTTGTTATCAGTAGGTCCAAGATGTTATCTCCACGAGTCGGTTCTCTGTTTAATTGCTCGAGGTAATTTTCGGATAGTGCACTCAGTATAATGTCACTCGATGCTGTGTCCCTACCACCCGTCCTAAACATCTGAGTGTCCCAGTCTATATCTGGTAAATTGAAATCTCCACCTAAGACTATAACATGCTGAGAAAATTTATGTGAAATGTATTCCAAATTTTCTCTCAGTTGTTCTGCCACTAATGCTGCTGAGTCGGGAGGTCGGTAAAAGGAGCCAATTATTAACCTAGTTCGGTTGTTTAGTGTAACCTCCACCCATAATAATTCACAGGAACTATCCACTTCTACTTCACCGCAGGATAAACTACTACTAACAGCGATGAACACTCCACCACCGGTTGCATGCAATCTATCCTTTCTAAACACCGTGTGTACCTTTGTAAAAATTTCGGCAGAATTTATCTCTGGCTGAAGCCAGCTTTCTGTACCTATAACGATTTCAGCTTCGGTGCTTTCTATCAGCGCTTGAAGTTCCGGTACTTTACCAACGCAGCTTCGACAGTTGACAATTACAATACCGATTGCTGCTTGGTCCCCGCATGTCCTGACTTTGCCCCGCACCCGTTGAGGCTGTTGCCCTTTCTGTACTTGCCCAAGGCCATCTAACCTAAAAAACCGCCCAGCCCACGCCACACAACCCCTGCTACCCGTGTAGCCGCTTGTTGCGTGTAGTGGACTCCTGACCTATCCAGCGGAACCCGAAACCCCACCACCCTATGGCGCAAGTCGAGGAATCTGCAGCCCACACGGTCGCAGAACCGTCTCAGCCTCTGATTCAGACCCTCCACTCGGCTCTGTACCAAAGGTCCGCAGTCAGTCCTGTCGACGATGCTGCAGATGGTGAGCTCTGCTTTCATCCCGCTAGCGAGACTGGCAGTCTTCACCAAATCAGATAGCCGCCGGAAGCCAGAGAGGATTTCCTCCGATCCATAGCGACACACATCATTGGTGCCGACATGAGCGACCACCTGCAGATGGGTGCACCCTGTACCCTTCATGGCATCCGGAAGGACCCTTTCCACATATGGAATGACTCCCCCCGGTATGCACACGGAGTGCACATTGGTTTTCTTCCCCTCTCTTGCTGCCATTTCCCTAAGGGGCCCCATTACGCGCCTGACGTTGGAGCTCCCAACTACCAGTAAGCCCACCCTCTGCGACTGCCTGGATCTTGCAGACTGAGGGGCAACCTCTGGAACAGGACAAGCAGCCATGTCAGGCCGAAGATCAGTATCAGCCTGAGACAGAGCCTGAAACCGGTTCGTCAGACAAACTGGAGAGGCTTTCCGTTCAGCCCTCCGGAATGTCTTTCGCCCCCTGCCACACCTTGAAACGACCTCCCACTCTACCACAGGTGAGGGATCAGCCTCAATGCGGGCAGAATCCCGGGCAACCACAGCCGTAGTCCGATCAGGGGATGCGTGGGACGAGCTGGCCGTCCCTGACAAACCCCCATCCCGACCCCCACAGTGATGCCCATTGGCAACAGCCTCAAGCTGTGTGACCGAAGCCAACACTGCCTGAAGCTGGGAGCGAAGGGATGCCAACTCAGCCTGCATCCGAACACAGCAGTTGCAGTCCCTATCCATGCTAAAAACTGTTTTGCTAAGAACGTCTGAACTAATCTACAGAGAGCGCAAACAAATCGACAAAATTTAAACGGTTATTAAAATACAAGATTGCCTAGTAAATGCAGTAATGCTGCTACTTGCGCACTGCTGACACTGCTCGGCGGCGGAAGGAGACTAAGCGAAATTACACTATTCAGGTACTAAAACACGATGCTACACTCTCAAATACTATAATACGCCCGAAATTTATGAATTAAACAATGCAAGAACCAAAAACACGCAAAGAAATTAAGAGTTAAACTATGTAACAAATGAGTGAGCTAGGAGTATACGACTTGCTGCTCAGCTGCTTATCCAACGGCGGCAGGGAGCACACTGACTGCGACCAACCCCTACAATTGACAGAGCTTTTCCTTACACCCTTCGCACTGAAACAAGCCCTAATACGCAATTAAAACATTTAAATGGTGTACATTTAATCGATCGTTAGGAACAGGGTGGTTTACAAGCGACAAACGTAGGGATCTCCTCCGCTTTATTTTCTGCTCAGCATTCGAATCGCGCAACCTCTGTTGCCAAAGTGTTTTCTTTCTAGTTGTTTCTTCCTCCGTGGAGTAGAACTGCGACATCGTTCACCCTCCGGCCTCGTACTTAAGCAGCACCGGAGTAGACTTGATGACGACAGAGGAGAAATCTGTCATTCGTAGCTACTCAAGGGGAATGTGATGTGCGCGTTTGAATTCTACATGATAGAAAAATACTAGGAACTGAAGTGAACCTAATGACAATTGCTATGCTACAACTACTGTCTACTATTAAAAACTTTCCTGTTGAGAATGGTCTTTCAGATCATGGTGCACAGCTAGTTACAGTACGTGACATAGCTCCATGCAGTATATCAAATCAGAATTTCAAAGCAGTGCATTCAATTAACAATATAAATATTGCAAACTTTAGGCAAAGCCTAAAGCAGCTAGACTGGGATGAAGTGTATAAGGAACCCGATGCAAACTTGAAATATAACTTATTTCACGATACATTTTTAAGGGTATTTGAAAATGGTTTTCCCGAGAAAATAGTTAAACGTAATTCCAAGAAAACATATAAAAAACCTTGGCTAACTAAAGGAATAAGATTATCTTGAAACAGTAAAAGAGACTGTATCTAACAGCAAGAGGGAGTACTGACCCCAAAATTATTCAATATTATAAAAACTATTGTGTGGTACTAAGAAAAGTTATTAAAAAGTCCAGAAGCATGTGTATCATGTCACCAGTAACTCTGATAATAAAATTAAAGCAATTTCGAATATTATTGAAAGGGAAACAGGGCAACCAAGAGCACAGGAAGACTTTAGTGCCATAAAACTGGATGACAAGTGTACTAACAAACAATCAGAAACCGAAAATATTTTCAATAATCATTTTTGAAATGTTGTGGAGAAAATAGGATGTAGATCTTCACTAGAAGAGGCAAGGCTTCTAATAGAAGAGTCCATACCTGTGCAGTTTGAAACAACTGTATTTCCACCAACCTCTCCCTCTGAAATCAGTAAAATAATAAACTCACTGAAAAGTAAAAGCTCTTACAGAATTGATGGCATTTCCAGCAAGATACTTAAAGCTTGTTCCCCACAGTTAAGTAGCATTTTCAGAAACGTATGTAATAGCGCTTTGGAGCTGGGTGTTTTCCCCGATAGACTGAAATATGCCATTGTAAAACCATTGCATCAAAGGGGAATACGTCGGATGTCAACAACTATCGCCCAATCTCTCTTCTGACAGCTCTATCAAACATTTTTGAGAAAGTAATGTATTCAAGAGTAGCCTCCCATATTTGTAAAAGTAAAGTACTAACAAAATGTCAGTTTGGTTTTCAGAAAGGCTTTTCAACAGAAAATTCTATATACGCTTTCACTGATCAAATATTAAATGCTCTGAATAACCAGACATCACCCATTGGTATTTTTTGTGATCTCTCAAAGGCCGTTGATTGTGTAAATCATGGAATTCTTTTAGATAAGCTAAATCATTATGGTTTGGGGGGGGGGGGCAGTGCACAAATGGTTTAATTCATACTTAACTGGAAGAATGCAGAAAGTTGAAATAAGTGGTTCATGTAATGTTAAAACAACGTAGTTTAACTCTTAATTTCTTTGCGTGTTTTTGGTTCTTGCATTGTTTAATTCATAAATTTCGGGCGTATTATAGTATTTGAGAGTGTAGCATCGTGTTTTAGTACCTGAATAGTGTAATTTCGCTTAGTCTCCTTCCGCCGCCAACAAACTGGGGGGCTATCAAGTACGGGGTCCCACAGGGTTGGGTCTTAGGTCCTTTACTCTTCTTGATATACATTAATGACTTACCATTCCACATTGATGAAGATGCAAAGTTAGTTCTTTTTGCTGATGATACAAGTATAGTAATAACATCCAAAAACCAAGAACTAAGTGATGTAGTTGTAAATGATGTTTTTCACAAAGTTATTAAGTGGTTCTCAGCAAATGGACTCTCTTTAAATTTTGATAAAACACAGTATATACAGTTGTGTACAGTAAATGGCACAACTCCAGTAATAAATATAGATTTTGGACAGAAGTCTGTAGCTAAGGTAGAATTTTCAAAATTTTTAGGTGTGTCCATTGATGAGAGGTTAAACTGGAAGCAACACATTGATGGTCTGCTGAAACGTCTGAGTTCAGCTACGTATGCTATTAGGGTTATTGCAAATTTTGGTGATAAGAATCTCAGTAAATTAGCTTACTATGCCTACTTTCATTCACTGTTTTCATATGGCATCATATTCTGGGGTAGTTCATCGTTGAGTAGAAAAGTATTCATTGCTCAAAAATGTGTAATCAGAATAATTGCTGGAGCCCAACAACGGTCATCCTGCAGATATCTATTTAAGGATCTAGGGATCCTCACAGTAACCTCACAGTATAAATATTCACTTACGAAATTTGTTGTTAATAATCCAACCCAGTTCAAAACTAATAGCAGTGTGCATAGCTATAACACCAGGAGAAAGGATGATCTTCACTATGCAGGGTTAAATCTGACTTTGGCACAGAAAGGGGTAAATTATGCAGCCACAAAACTCTTTGGTCACCTACCAAACAGCATCAAAAGCCTGACAGATAGTCAACCAACATTTAAAAACAAATTAAAAGAATTTCTAGATGACAACTCCTTCTACTCATTGGCTGAATTTTTAGATATAAATTAAGGGAGGGGAAAGAAACTAACTTAAACATTAGTGTCATGCAATATTTTGGGTGATGTAATATCTTGTACAGACATCTTTTATTAACCTGACACGTTCCACATCATAACGAAGTGTCGTACTCATGATCTAAGGAACAAGTATTAATCTAATCTAATCTAATCTTACTTTCTGTTCAATACACTGACTTCATGTACGAGACTGTGTCATATACGTTGTCTTTTGGTGATAAGAAACTGTTAGCACCTATTTGTCCCGGCGCATTATCATTATCATTGCTGGAAGTAGGCGACAACGTCCTGCAGATTATGTTACTCTTGTGCCATAGTTATATGTTGAGACGAGAAAGAAGGAAACGGTATCACGTTATATAACGCCTTCTCATTCAGTTTTCGTTGTTGAACATCAACCAAAGTAGATGAAAACAATTAGAATGAGAGACTTGAAATTCTGTTCAACGCACAAGACAGGGTACATCTTGGTCGACAGGCCGGACTTCCTGGAAATAGTGTCAGGATTAATATTTAATGAAGAGTATTGTAATGATTACGTTTTTTCAAAGAAATTTAAGATTATGACAATTACGACATTAGTGAAAGTTACTGCTAAAACTAGCTAACTGCTTAACATTAAAACTTAAATCCCAAAATCCCTCAAAAATATATGTAGTAAACCCTCAACAAAATATATAATCACAAGTTGACATCGAATTTCAAAGCATTTTTCATAGAAAATCAGTTTAATATCAGAAATTATGATACACAGTGTAAATGACGTTGGGACTCCTACTCAAGTTTACACCCACAACTTTCACTCGTTGCACAAATTTCAATATTTACTCAGGTACTGTTCGGAAGTACCAGTCGTCATATTTTTTCACTCCTGTACTGTGTGAACTTCTTGGTGATACATTAAAAACATAATTAAATTCACATGACGAACTCTCTCTTTCTTTGTCGCTGTGTTGTTCCTCTATCGAACTTTATACGGTAGACCGCTTTTCTACCCTCTGTTGCCCATCTGAATGCGTGTATTTCCCTTTACTGTTTGGAGTGAATTTGGAACTCCACATTCACGCTCACGAGAAAGCCGAACAAGAAGTACGAGCTGGTCGCACAGGGCAAGATATGAAAAAAGTATAAACTTTCACTCGCTGACAAACATAGGAAAAAGTGCCAGTGTGTTACAATATGTTTAAATGTCGTTCAAAGCTTTATGTGACGAGCTGGCTCATAAAATCATGCCCATTAGCGTACATTCAATTGCTTTTCTTCATGATCAGACCCAGCCTTTGATATGTCGTCAAGCATGTGTTTGCAACCCCTGGACTCGCACATCCACAGTGCATATTCTAATACGGGGAGACATTTTAACTGAAAATGGCTTGTCCGGTGTCTGCCGACAAATACGTTGTTTCAGTGTGTATGTTGTTCAGAAATACGATGCTGTGTTTCTTCGAACATGCATGCATGCATATATGCATGTATGTCCAGAACGACATTGCATTGTACTTCTGAAGAACACAGCAAGTACAATTTTATACTCTCGTCCAAGGAAAAAACTTTGACCAAAATTTTAGTCACACTCGTTACTTTGCGTAGATCCTGTGTGACACATCCGGGTTGTCTGAGGGAAAGTCTGTATAGTCCTTTGTAATCAACTGGCCTACAAATCATAAACAAATTAACTTGTGCATCAGAATGTATCCTATTGATGCTAATAACTGTAAGTAATGCTTTTAGGTGTACTTAATGACATAAAGAATTATTGGTACCTCCAACCGTTCAGTGCTTAGCTTTTCCGATTTTTATGTAATACCACACAATTCCTTTCGTTACGATTCCTTGATACTCGAGGATATATCCTACAAATCGATTCCTCCTATTAGTCAGATTGTACCAGTACTGATTTCTATCAGTTCAACCCAATACTTCTTCATTATGTATTCGATTTAGCCATCTTATCTTCAGCTTTGTTCTGTATATCATTTCAGATGCTGAATCGATGAGAGCATGACAACTTTTTTTCCGCTTGCCAACGTATGGAGGGCATGTGGGCTAATGTTGCAAGGCCAGACCTTCTGCCAGTCACCAGGACTGGTCCCCTCTAACTAAGGAATAGGCTGCTGCCCCTCATGGGGAACCATATGTTGGTCTGGCTCCTGCATAGACGCCCCTTGCACATTGTAGCATCTACAGTATGGGCACATACACCACCCCACCTCTGTATAGCCTTGTTGCTAAACAGTGGAGGTGGAGGTGGGATTGGAGTATTGTAGTCTACAGTGTGCAATATTTTTCTTGGTGCATAAAAGACATGAGGATATCACAGGTTCTCTGTATTCTCCCTTGCACTGATAATGGTCAGGTAAGACTGGCTGCTCTGACGTCTATATGTCTACTGAATCTTATTTCTTTTCAGATTCTTATGTAAAATTTTTTAATTTGGTGTTTGTATCTGAGGATATACAGTTAAAACTGAATGAAGCGATTACCAGAGACTGTAGATATAAAACAGAGAGGAAATTAATTTTTGATTCTTTATAGGTGTTTTGCATGAAGCCCTTGGTGACACGTACAACATTTAAGCCTCCAACCATTTCACGCCACACATTTAGAAGCGTAGGTGGAGTTTGTAGCGCAGCAGAAATGTGTGATTTGTGTTCTGGAATGGTTTCCGGCAAAGGTGGCGTACACGCAAGGTATTTCGCATGACCCCACGAAAAGAAAACTTTGGGTGTCAAGCCCAAAGATATAGGAGGCAGAGAACCCAATGGCGCCATGGCAAGGTTGACGGATTCATCGTTTTGGGAGGTGCAGCTACAAAAATGTGGAGCAGCTTTGGATTCTCTGCTCTTGCACAACGATGGAAATTCTAAAGTTTATTTTACATTGCCTGTAATGCTTATGACGCTCACATCCCCGCTGTCAAAATTAGGAACAATTTGAGCACAAACAGGATTTCAGCTCACGCAAATCGCTAACCGCCTGCGGTCACAGCTAGGATATGACGCCAGCACTCGTGGCCGCACTTCCCACACACACACATGTAAGCATGTGGAGTATTCTTGGCGCACATCCGCAGTGATCTCGTTACGCAAATAAGACATAACATGTCCTTAAACGGCAAGTGCATGGATACTGTGTGGAGACCTGTCTGGGGTGGACTAGTGTGCTGACTACTGTGCTGTTCTCTCCCACGTGATTTACGCAAACTGAATTGTAATGTGTAATGGTTACTCACAACCGTCTATAGCCACCAAGGCCATATGTCACAAGCTCCTAATACTATTTAATAGTTTATGCCTAAAATACATTTTCACATCGACCTCCCAATAGAGAATCTATAGTTTTTAAAAGGTTCAAGGAAATTTTGATCCTCATATCAGACAAGTACCCCACTAACACAATCACGTAAAGCCCTATTTGCGAAGTAAGATCCGATCAGGTGTAAAATGGAAAGCACAGAGAAAATCCGATGATACTTTGCACAGATGTGATTGGCAGTGAGTCTAGTATGGTAAACGATCGCGTCTTGTCAATCTTTCCAGTTCTGACCGCACAGTGAGCACGTAAAGATGACTCGAATATAGTGTCTGCCGTCAAGTATGGGCAGTTTTGATTGGCCACCATACATCCCGAACTTGATTCCCTCTGAGTTTTATCTCTGCTCATATGACCTGCTCGCTTTCAGGACAGCCTCTTGGAACAGACAGAGAGCTGCAGACCAGCTCAGAGAATTGACGGACCGCACAGGTGGTTGCTTTCTGTGACAAGGATGTCGGAAAGTTGGTACAACGCAACGACAAATATCTAAGTCGGGGTGCCGAGTGTGTAGAGAAGTATCGCGATCGCGTAGCTAACTGTTACAAACAAAACACTTAATACTACCACTGTGGTTTCCATTTCGCGGCCGATCGCACCCTACTCTCCGAATAGCCGTTGTAAATGGTGGTGACTCCAGTCTACCCTCGATATGTTTGCGACAGTGCATATTAAAGTCGGCGATAGGCATAAAATACTGCCCGAAAATCCGCTAAATGCTTTTTCCGAAATTTATTTCAAGGAATTGGTTCCAGAGCCAACGTCTGCGAAAACATTGAGTGACCATTCAGTAACAAATAATTCGGAGCACATTGGGAGCATCATGATGCTTACACGGATTGTTGCAGCTAGACTGAACAACTTAACACCCAAATTCACTTACAATCAAAGAAAAATATATCTATTAAAGAAAAGGAGACAAACGTTAGCTACATGACTTCATAAGCTTTCAAAGCTATGCAGGCTTAGACTGGTTTTCACTTCAATTAAAAAAAAAAAAAAGTAGTATCGACAGCATTCGAGAGATTTATAACAACAGATGAGTATGACACGAAACTGCTCTCCCATGGCGCACAAAACAGGGTCACTTTCGAAGAAGAAACAACAGGAAACGTTGTGAAATTTAAAACAATACAATATCTCCAAGACTGGCGATGTTTTATAGAAACTCAAAATGTAGAGTAGGCTTCAGTGTGAGAAGCTTTTAATATTTCCCTCAATGAATGTTTGTCTCTACATCTGGCAGCAAACTAAGAGAGATTCCGGTCGTATGTAAAGTACGCCAGTGGCAAGACACAATCAATACCATCTATGCACAATGGCAGTGGTAATGTTACTAATCAAGGTGCGGCTACGACGGAGTCACTAAACATGGTTTTCCAAAAGTCCTTTACTAAATAAGACGGAGCAAATATTATAGAATTCGAATCAGCAACAGCTGCCAACATGAGTAAATTATCAGTAGATACCGTCGATGTAAAGAAGCAACTGAAACTACCTAATAAGTATACCTGTTGGATCAACTACGGAGGACGCTGGTCAAATGTCTGCACCTAAAGATTGAAATGTTCCATACACCACACCTACAGTGAAGAAAGGAAACCTATACGAGTAACATCGATTTTCACTATGACCTTTAACATCCACTGTGTTCGAACATTATGAATTATCTCGAAGAAAACGATATATCGACACTTACTCTGGATCGATTCAGCGCACATCGTTCCTATGAAACACAACTAGCTCTTCACTCAGTCTAAGTAATGAGAGCTATCTACAAGCAATATTAAACCGATTAATTTCCAGATATCTGGGAGTCTTTTGATACCGTTCTTCACAAACTGCTTGCAGTCACATTACGTGCCTATGGAGTATCGTCAATAGACCAACATCGACAGATGGATCAGCACTCCCCAGCTGCAGGCAGCACAATAACACAGACATGAACTGTGGACTGAGTGAACACGGAATACCGAACAAATGGGTTAATTCGTATTTCTTAACAACAAAGACAAATGTAACATTATTAATCATAATTACTTCTTAGAGAGGTAATAAACAATTGAGAAGAAACACAAGGTCAAGAATACTACGAATCATTCATTGACTTCGTAGGCATATGGAGTGTAATTGTAAGGGAGGAGGGTATAGAAGGATGGATTGAGGGCGGGTTATAAAATGACTAATAAAATGAAGAAGCTATTATATTAGGGGGGGGGGGCAAAAGGGTAACAAATAAAGGAATGAGAATAAAAATGTGAAGTGACTGACTTTTTTAAAATTAAGATACACCTATGGTAAATGGGCACTTTTAAATGTTAAAGCTAGGACCAAATACAGTATATGTTAGGTTATTGTGTGGGAATGATGTGTCCAAAGTGAAGGCATGGCTTTAGTGTGTATCGGTATATTCTGTGTGGATTCATGCATCATAGTATTTTATGTGTTAAATAGTTGTGATACTAAAATTTATTCCATAAATTTAATGAAATAAAAGATTTTATTGAGACTTAGTCAGTTTGCCCTTTGGTTATTGACAGAAGGTCGGGGTGAGGTATATTGATTTCTCATGAAAGTAGTATATCTCAGAGGGCGGAAAGGGTACTTCAAACAACATCATTGACTAGCTGGACCGCTATATTTAAGGATGCAGCGGATGTTATCGACAGGTTTGTTACAGTATATGTTTATGAGCAGGCAACTTCATGGTATACTGAGATAAACAGGTACTGCAAAGATGTAACAACTACCAAAGAAAATAAATTGCTCCTAACCTTTCATGTCCTACAGGACACTGAGTCCAAAGATTTAAAAAAAGTTACCTGCTTGTAAGAGGATTTTCTTTGACCAAGACAATTTGACACTTAGCCAACTGTCATTCAGTCAAGATGGTGTACTCAGTAATGAAGCAAAGCAGTAGACTCTGCCAGAACCATCGACTCTGTGTCTAATAGCGCATTATAATTCGACAGTATGCCATCTTAGGAAATTTATAACACTTGTAAGTAAGCATTACAAATATAGATTCTTATAAGGTCATGTCATTTGTTACGTATTTCACTGTTATTGTCTAACATACTTTCAGAAGACACTTGATAATGGCAGTTTGAAGCCGATATCATGATTGTGTAAGTGTAAATGTAACACTGTAAATAAACAACAGTCTAATGGCGGTACTGACTTTAAAGAAAAAAAGATTAATGGGTACATCATTTAGCCTAACATAGAAATGGTGCAGAGCATGCAGCATATCCTTTTGTGCCGTCACAACATTGCCCTCGTCGATCTCGAGAGACGTGTTACACGCATGAGGAAGACGAGTCTGATGCCGAATCAGATGATACAGAGGAGTCAGTTGGTCCACAGCCCAGCGGACGTGGTTTGGAACGCCACCTCAACCATCCCACTTGACGCCGCTTCACTCCTAATGATCGCGCCTTTACACGCCTGACGTCTGCAAAACGTAGCAGAGTCTGATGCGCACTTTCTTAAAGGCCACATAAGAGAGAGTTGTAAAATTCTTGCGTGCTCCAAAATTTCCGCGCTCTATCAGCGCACAGTCGTGTCAACGTTTGTGAGAACCTCGGATTTGCACTCCGAACTCAGCATTCCAAAATGGAGGCTTATCACGCAGCTGACCAGAGACTATGGTACAACACTTCTGGGTTCACCTTAATACGGTAAGGATCTCCATTTTCGTCGTATTCAACACCCAACGGAATCAAAAAATTTTCACCGACAGTCGTGTGTGACGTAATGTGACAGTCACCACACTGTGGTCCGTGAAGTCGGCGGGGATGGCATCGATAGACAAAGTCCTTTCACACGTCCGGTCAGACTAAATATGTGACACCTGTTGCTAGAAGAAGCAGTAAAATAAGTTAATCTGACAAAAGTCGGATATTTACAGACGCAAAGAATGGACAATTTAACTACTCAAACTTCCTGGCAGATTAAAACTGTGCCTGACCGAGACTAGAACTCAGTCCCGAGTTCGACTCTCGGTCCGGCACACAGTTTTAATCTGCCAGGAAGTTTCATACCATACACTCCGCTGCACAGTGAAAATCTCATTCTGGAATTTAACTACTACCGACAGAAATAAAAATTAGGAAACTGGTCTACAGGACGCAACACACAGTTAGAACATCCACCTGTCAAAATAGTATCCAAAAATTTGTGTAACAAATGAATCACCTGTTCCTTAAAAAATTCTGATAGATCTAAAGTGCGTCACGTACTGAACGACGCATGAAGGAGAATGGTCACGTGAAGAAAAGTTCATCTTATCCATTTACCATTATCAAGGATTTCAATTACTTCAATGGAAATGTCCTCCCCAAAAAAACATATAGTACACACGGGAGCCACATTAAGCACATGCAAAAAAAGAGACAGAAAAATTTACATGAAGAAGCTAGCCGCAAATCCGATACAACCCTATTAATATTCAAAGGAAGAAGCGTATGAGCCAGCACACTTTAACAAACAAGAAGCTAAATTCGATCTCAAGGTTGGCTTAATTACGTGACCAGATTGTGCCAGGGTCCATTTTTGAGTCCGCTGACGCGTCCACGTTAGACCGAGCGGCTAGCCGGGCGGGCTTATCATCACTTACTCAGCACCGATTCAGTCAGTTAATATCGCTCCTCTGAAACACTACCAGCACTTCACTCACTCAAAGTAATGAGTGCTGTCGACAAGGCACCTTAAACGGATTCCTTTCCACATTTCTGCACGGCTTTTGATACCGTTGCTCACAAAAGACGTAGTCACATTGCGTGCCTATGGAGTATCCTCCCAGTTGTTCGTCTGTAATCGTGTATCCCTGCCGGAAACGACACAGTTCGTAATAACTGACGGAAAGTCAACATAAGCTCAAAACCAGTTCGTTTTGTACCAGCGCGATGTAGAGAAAGGAGTGTCACGCATATGATCTGCGGGTTTGGGGTGGCAATAATTCAGACAAAGATGTTTTTCGTTGCGTCGAGACAAATTCAATTAAAAACTTTCTCCTGCGAATATAAAAATAATTTGTGTATGTCCATCTACATAGCGAGGAACGATAATCGTAATAAAGTACAAGAAATTTCATTTCTCATGCACGATGTTCGAGAGCGGAAGTGTACAGAAATAGGCTGGCAGTGGCTCGACAGACCCTCTGCCAGGCACTTTAGAGTCAATTACGGACCGGCCATGTACACGTGTTGTCCGCCTACACACTTTATCTGCTCAACACTTGTTTGTGGTACAGGCACTGGTCTGATGGTACTTCACCTGCTGGTATATCCTTTGCACTTCTATACAGTCACTGCCGTGATATCAATTTCAGCCTTCTTACGGTAGTCGAGCGTTGGTCCCCCTCTGCAGTTTCAACCTCCAGTAATTCCCTCATTAGAAACTACAATTCCTTGAAGTCTCAGTGTGACCTCTCAACCCAACCAATCTTTTAAGCAAGTTACCGCTTAAGTTTCCGTTTTTCTTATGTCAATGTAGTACTTCCACATTAGTTACTCGATCTACGCATTAAATATTCAACAGTATTTTGTAGCGCCACTGTTTAAAAGCTTCTGTTCCCTTCTTGCCTAAACTGCTGTTCAACATAAGACAAATAGCTTCAGGAGAAGTTCGCAAGATTTCTATTTACATTCAGTGGTAGTATATTCCTCTTTTTCAGATACGCTTTTCTGCTCTTCAAAATCTCGTTTACTGCTATTACTTTTTTATTTTGTCGCCCTTTGTTTCGTCCATCTTCAGTTATTCTGTTGCCCATAGAGCAAAGGCAAAGCTCATGCCTACATAATTTCGTAAATTAATTCGTTCAGCAGCGCCTCATTTAATTTCATTACATTCCATTATCACTCTTTTACTTTGCTAGAAAATCATTTACAACCGGTTTTCAAGATATTATCCATTCAGTTCTATTTCTGTCCCATGAGTTTTGGCGTCGCTGGCGGAACTGTGTCATGCAGAATGCTTAAGGGTTTTGCTTCTCGCCCCAGAACTTTCATTTCCTCACAAAACTTCTCTTCCTGTTCCTTTACTTGTTGCTTAGTAAACAGATAGTTCAACGTGGAGATAGGCTGCAGCTCTCCATATCAGTACTGTTTCTGGTTTGATGTGGTATTCCAAAGGACCCCTGCATGGTCTGCAGGATTAGGATCTGTTTGCTTAGTGAACCATTCAAGGCGCGATAGAGTGCTTGAAGGTTCCTAAAAGCAGGAACGTTTGTCTACCGACCTGGAAGATGTAACTGTCCATAGCACACTCGTCACGAATGGGTAGGATGAAGGACAACAATTGGTCACCAAGAATGTTGAAGTAAACGACCTGATTTATATTCGTGATTTTCATGGTACATTATCATAACATCACAGAAGCGTCTGCAACCTGAGCAGTGCCCTCAACACAGGGCGAGTTAAACAACTCACTGGACTGTCAGTGGCCTTGACACGTCACATCATTTGAAAGACGCGACCCCTCAGGGCACACTGCACTCACCTCCCCCCCCCCCCCCCCCCCCCCACACACACACACTCCAGTCAGCCTCTGGACAGTTTCTGTGCTGTTTGGCCCACTGGAGACGTGCAGTGTTATGTGCCACTGTGAGCGATGGCCTTCTTACAGGTACCGAGCTCCACATCTCCTGTGTGTGCAGCTATTATACAAAATGTTCGCTTGGAAACTGGTTGACATGGACCTCGATTGACTGGCAGAGAACTGTTGTACTTAGAATCAAAGGACACACCTCCAACGTATTCCACTCTTCTAAATTTCTCACTACCATGCCCTGCAAAGATAGCCACCTTGTCTATGATGGATGCAACAATTTATGAATTTTGATATCTAAAAACTTTTTGAATTCATGCAGTTGCTCCTGTCACCTAACAATTGTTTTAAAATGTTTATGAATGTTCCTAGCTAGGTCACCCAATCTCTGGGAAAACATTTACAAGCTTCACCAGCACATTTGTGAAGAGAGTAAAATATGAATTAGGAAATAATTAGTTCAGGAAGTTTTTCAATTAACCGAGTACAACACCGATTCTTGGACGCTTCATATAATTCCAATCAGCTGAAGCAAATCTTATAACATTGTTTTCAGGAAAGTTGTACTAAAAAATTAAAGAATTAGATTAGAATAAAACGTTTTACTTGTTGCACCTTATCATATTCACCGTGCCTAGAGATTTCACAAAGGTTCCAAAATTTATGTTCAACTTTATTTGTGTCCTCGTAAAATTTTTGAGAGCAGATAGTAAAACCTGGGTGTTCACTTATGTCTTTCTGCAGTCTACTTCCATAACGTAAGCATTACGGCCTGCAATTGTAGTAATATTTTAATATACTAGCTTATCTTGAGTTACTTAAGTACTCCAGTCCACATATTTAATTTCATTACTCATCCGACACTGGTGTGATTTCATTCCTAATTAAAAATGTTCTTTCTTACGGATTACATGAACGGCTCCAGCAGTTGTTCAAAAATGAGATCTGAGTTTTGTCAAACCAATCGTTCACCATAGAGCGACTACCTACCAGAGACCTGAAAATTACATTTCCTGAAATTCAGTCTGTCTACATCCTCTGTTTTGCTCCTCCAAACTCCAATCTGACACCACCATCTTCATTCTGGTAGCGAAATTCTGAAATAGATCAGTTCAGCTGCTCCTCTGCAATTAACAGTGGAATTCCCATTGCGCTCGTAATTTTACCGCCCTTCCTTTCAATTTCACCGAAGGCTGTTTTGACTTTTCTATTCCTGAGTCACTCCTTCCGACAATTATTTATCTCTTTTTCGATTTCTTCACATTTCATGCAGCCATTCCACTAGCTTTCATGCATTTCCTGTTTATTTCATTCCTAAATGACTTGTATTACCTTATTCCTGATTTTGCCTGCACGTTTCTGTACTTCCTCCTTTCGTCAGCCAGCTGAAGTATTTCTTCTGTTACCTTCTTTCTGTTTCCTCTCAATTACCTTCTTTTTAGCTATGTTTCTCTTTCCAAATTGTGTAGTCCCTCTTTTTGTGAGTGTCCATTCCTCCTCAATTGAATTACCTTCTGAGCTGCCTCAGAGATCTTCAACCATATATCTTTATTCATGAGTATTTCTGTATCCCAGTTCTTAGCGCATTATTTCATCCTGCCCAAATTGTTCATCTTCAGTCTGCTCTTCGTCATTACTAAATTGCGATTTGAGTCTACATCAGCTTCTGCGTGTACCTGATTTTAGTACTGGATTCGATATCTCTTTTGATTTCGGAATCTCTGCCTGACCATGATGTCATCTAACTGGACTCTTCCCATATTTCCGAGTCTTTTCCTAGTACAGGCCTAACCCTACCACTCGTAAATACTGAACAGAGGCTTCGCTATTACTACCTGAAATCTACTGAATAACTCCATTAGTTTTTGTCCTCTCTCATTGTTAGTGCCAAGCCCATATTGTCCTTTAACATTTTCTTCTACTCCCTCCCCTACAACCGAATTCCAGTTCCTCATGACTATTTTGTTTGCCCTTCCCTCTCATACTGAATTACCCGTTCAGTACCCTCATATATGTTCTCCACATCTTCATATTCTGCTTGAAACATCGGCAAGTATAGATGAACTATCGCTGTAGGTGTTGGTTTGCTGTCGATTCTGATGAGGAAAACCAATATTTTAGGCACACTCTTTGGTTTGTTTACGTCCGTAGGACACCTTTGGGTTGAGATCTGAGGCAAAGTTTGTATAGTTGTTTGTAATCAGCAGGACTGTAAATCATGAACGATGTATTCCAAATTGCATTGCGTAACAGAATTAAATATATGGATGCTACCATCTAGAAGTAATGGTTTAAATTGTAGCTAATGACGTAAAGAATTCCTGATAACTCCAACCATTCAGTGTTTAGCGTCTTCCTTTTTTATGAACCACGCACTTCGTTCCATTACCAGATTCGCTATTCCTTGATACTTCAGCTCATGTACTGTCAATCGATTCCTTCTATATGTTTCATCACTTCGATTCACCACCTGTTCATTAAATACTCGATGTACCCATCTTCAGCGTTATTCACCATAGGCTGCTGCCCCTCTTGGGAACCCCATTTTGGTCTGGCTCCTGCATAGACGCCCCTTCCATGTTGTTGCATCTACACTATGACTGTCTGCATCACTGAGTTACGCACGCCACCCCACGGCGGTCTTTTCGCTAAACAATGCAGGTGGAAGCGGGATTGGCCTAATTTAGTTTACAACGTTGAATATATTACTTAGTACACAAATGACATTGGTTTACGACAGTTTCTCAGGCTCTCCCTTGCAGTGATAATCTTCAGGTAAGATTTGCTACTCTGATATCTATATGTCTACTTAATCCCATTAATATTTTCCTTACTCTTTTGCATTTTGTTGTTATATAAATTTGTCGAATTATGTATATGTATTTGTAGTTGTAGAGTTCAAACTGAATGAAGCGGTTACCAATAGGTGTAGCTATTCGAAACACAGCTAATTTATTTTAGATTGTTTATAGGTATATTCCATGAAGCCCATGATGACACGTGTAACATGTAAGCAACAAACCATGTCACGCCATACAATTAGGAGTGTGTGTAAAGTAACCGACGCTTCAGAAATGGGCTAATAGTTTTCGGCGAATGTGGCATATACACAAGGTATTTCGCATAACCCCACGACAATAAATCCTTGGGTGTCAGGCCCATAGGTCTAGGTGGCAGAGAACGCAGTGCCGCCATGCAAGGACGACGGATTCAACGTTTTGGGGGGTGCTGATTCAAAAGTGTGCAGCGCCGATTCACTACTCTTCCACAACGATGAAAATTCTGAATTTTATTTTTCGTTTTCTGTACTGCTTATCGACGTACCGGCAAGAGTCGCCTGCAGTAACGTATCACCACTACAGTGATTTTGGGTTGGGGCGTACGCTGCACCCCCTACTGTGTGGACGCGCACGTGTCCCCCGCTGGTCTCCCTCGCCCTGTGTTGTTGTGACGTCCACAGCCGGGCTGGCGGAAACTGGAAGCGGCTCAGACCGCAAACGGGACATTAACTGTCTGCTAACCGCTAACCGCATGCAATCGCAGTGAAGACATGACGCACTTCCCAAACACACACACGGACACACACACACACACACACACACACACACACACACACACGTAAACGCGTCGAGTATTCCTGGCGCACATCCGTAATGGTCCAAATACGCAAATACTACTTGAAGGCGAGCAATCACGATCCTGCGTTAGTAGCTTCCCGCAGATCGAGAGATTTATACCAAATATATTAATAAGCGACGGTACTAATCTCCTATTGCGCACAGAACATGTCACTATTCAAGAAGAAAGGAAAAAATCACGGGAAACTGAAAGCAGTGGAATATCACCAAGATTGGCAATGTCTTATAAAAGCTCAAAATTTTGCGCGGACTTTAATGCGAGATGCTTTTAATAGTGTCCACAACGGAGCTTTGCCTACACATCTGGTAGAAAAACCCAAAGAGTTTCTGGTCGTATGTAAAGTACATCAGTGGGATTACACAATCGGTGCCACCTCAGTATGATGACAGTGGTTATGTTACTGATCAAAGTGCCGCTAAAGCGGAGTCACGAAATGCGGTAAATATTACAAAATTCGGTCAATAACAGCAGCCGACTTGAGTAAGTTAGAAGTAGATATCCTCGATGTAGAGGAGCAACTTAAACCAATTAATAAAGGCAACTTTTTCGGCCGAATTGTATACCAGTCACGTCCCCTTACGAGTATGGTGCTATATATTTAGAAATCATCTACAACCGCTTACTCGACAAAATTACAGCCCCTAATGAATGGAAAGTTCGACACGTCACACCAACAGTCACGAAAGCAAACAGGAGTAATTCCCTGAATTATTGCCCCATACCAGTAACGTCGATCTGCAGTAAGATTTGGAACATTCACTGGGCTCGAACATTATGAATTGTCTCGAAGAAAACGGCCTATTGAGATATACTCACCACCGATTCAGTAAATATCGTTCTTCTGAGGCACACCTAGCTTTCATAGTAGCGAGTGCTATCGACAACGGACTTTGAACTGGTTCCTTTCTTGATTTCCAGAAGGCTTTTGATACCATTTCTCAGAAACGGCTTGTAATCATTTTGTAAACCCACCGAATTTTGTCCTAGTTGTGCGTCTGTTGACTCATCAGTGAGAACACTGAATTTAGTGTGTCTCAGTTTTCTTGGTACTTCGTTCTGCGTTGTTATGGCTCTCTCCTATCACATTGTTTACGATCTGGAAACATTCAGTTCAACGCAGTTGAGTAGCATCTGAAATTTTAGAATCAGGGAAACAACTCTCGACTACGTCCTCCAGCTGATTTACTACAATCAAGAGAAGACTGTTCTGCCACGAATGCTGTCAAGTAAACGCTGGATGATTGAACAGTGGAAACACGCTGTATGGAGTGACGAATCACGGTACAGAATGTGGCGATCCGATGGCAGGGTGTGGGTATGGCGTATGCCCGGTGAACGTCATAGGCCGGCGTGTGTAGTGCCAACAGTAAAATTCGGAGGCAGTAGTGTTATGGTGCGATCGTGTTTTTCATGAATAGGGCTTGCACGTCTTCTTCTTTTGCCTGGTACTATCATAGCACAGGCCTACATTAATCTTTTAAGCACCTTCTTGCTTCCCAATGTTGAAGAGCAATTCGGGGATGGTGATCGCATCTTTCAACACGATCG
The DNA here is from genome assembly GCF_021461395.2 of Schistocerca americana. Classification (NCBI taxonomy): domain Eukaryota; kingdom Metazoa; phylum Arthropoda; class Insecta; order Orthoptera; family Acrididae; genus Schistocerca; species Schistocerca americana. The sequence goes on along the minus strand of NC_060129.1, from coordinate 97,511,905 downwards.
AGCACCTGTTCATAATGCACGGCCTTTGGCGGAGTCATTGGACTAAAAAATCATCTCTGTAACGGACAGGCCTGCACAGATTCCTGACCTATATAGAACAACTTTGGGATGTTTTGGAGCCCGACTTCGTGCCACGCCTCACCGACCAACATCGATACCTCTCCTCAGTGCAGCACTCCGTGAAGAATGGGCTACCATTCCCCAAGAAACTTTCCAGAACCTGATTGAACGTATGCCTGCGAGAGGTGTCATGAAGGCTAAGGAAGGGCTAATACCATATTGAATTCCAGCCACTAACTTGTCAATCATTTTCAGCCAGGTGTTCACATAGCTTCTTAATGGAAAAAATAAAAGGTATTCATATGATGTGGGCTATAAACTGAAAGTAATAGCGTATGCAGAAGAACATGGAAACAGAGCAGCTGAGTGGCATTTCGGCCGTCCACCAATAGAAATGGTGGCTCCATCTTGGTGTGGGCTGTCTTCCATGGAACAGACTGGGCCCTCTGGCCCAGCTGAATCAATCGTTTGCTAGAGATGGTTATGCTCGGTAATTTGGTGAACATTTGCAGCTATTCATGGACTTTATCTTCCCAAACAACAATGCGCCATGTCACCAGGACACAATTGTTCGCTACGGATTTGAAGAACAATCTGGACAGTTAGAGCGGACGATTTGGTCACCCGCACAGCCCGACAGGCGTCCCGCCCAACATTTATGGGACTAAATCACTTCGTGCACAAAATCCTGTGCTGGGAACCCTTTCACAGCTACGGGCGGTTACAGAGACACCATGGCTCAGTAGCAGTGCAGGGCCTTCCTACGTCCTGTTGAGTTCTGCCACGTCGACTTGTCGGACTACGCCAGGCAAGAGGAGGTCCGGCACGACATTAGGAGGTGCCCCATGACTCTTGTCAGTGTCAGTGTATTACTGTTACTAATGGTAGGTGGAAACCAAGTGTTTAGCTGATTTACTTTCCGCTGGGCGACATTCCCTACATCTACACGTAATAATTACTGAGTAAGGCAGTGCATGGCGTAGGGAAAAATCGTGTCTGTACTATTTATTTCCTTCCATACCCCATTCGCGTAAAAATGACTGTCCGTAAGCCACCATACGCAGACTAACCTCTCTCACCTTATCCTCATTCTACCTACGCGAGATACACAATGAGGTGGGATACCTCATTATACCGTGTGGGACCTCCTTTTGCCCAGTGTAGTACAGCAACTTAATGTGGCATGGCCTCAACAAGTCATCCCTCCAGAAATACTGAGGCGCGCAAAGCAGGTGGAATTATCCCGTTCCTCGTTCCAGCCCTTGCAGCCCTGTCTGCTGTGGGGTCGCTTACAGGCGGGGCTGCAGCTGTCGCCAAAACGGTTAAAAACGCCCAGAATGCTCATGCCCAACTAGAGGAAGCCAAAAGACATAATCGCGCTATGGAGGCAGCGGCTATCGGAAACCATACAAGAAAGGACTAGGTCTTTTCATAAATAAAAAAAGTCCGTTAGTTATCCTACCTGACCGAGCGCCCACGAATAGAGATCTAGTTAAAATTGTAAAAGAAAAACTTCACATTCGCGCATTCCGAGAGGTCTTGATGCGCGATACATTACCGAAGATCATGTGGAGGACTAATGAGTGCGGAATTGTAATCTTAGATGCTGCTGGGAGTCCAGGGACCCATTGGGTCACGTATGTTAAAAAAAGGCCAAATACAGTTCAGTATTTCGATTCATTCAGGGATTTACAGCCACCTGAAGAATTACAACGCTACTTCACCAGCAAAAGACGCGTCTTCTACAATTTCCGGCGATATCAGGACTTTAACACATACCTCTGTGGGCATCTCTTCGTTATGTTCCTCATCACAGCTACGGCGAACCCCCACTAGAATGTGTCATCGTCAGATCATGTGTGCGATGTATAAAAGAGCTGTCATTGAACAGATGACCGTCATTTGATGTTTAGATGCACTCTGACTTTAAAAGAGCGAGGATCAGTATTACGTGCAAATTACTTTCCGCCGATTGGTTTAAGTGCAGGGGTGAGGAGTATTGCACTGATTGTTCTAGAGACGTATAAGAGCATTCCAAATATCACATAGAGCAACAGTAAACTACATTTTGAAATTGACAGCCGGAAGGAGATTCTACAAATACAACCTGGTGCCTACGATGTTAATGATTTAAGCGAACTCTTAAAACAGTCAGGAAAAGGTACTGAACTATGGGCAAACATTAATACCCTTAAATCTGAAATACTGACAGAGAGTGCTACGATCGACTTTACACAGAGATATTCAATTGGTCCACTGCCAGGTTTTGCGAAGGATCGTGTATTGGTGAAGGACGCCAGTAAATTTTACACATCAGATCATGCTGTAGATATACTCCCGGTGAGTACAATCCACGTTGAGTGTAGTATTGCCACAAACTCATACCTGAATTTCCTACAGTTGGCACAGGGTATAAAATAGTTCAAGCCCTCACAAACGCTATATATCTCCCGGTGACTATTCTGACACTGGACTACCTTGAACTGCGTATTGTGGACCAGAATAATCAGCTTGTTAACTTTAGAGGAGAAGAGTTAATTGTACGCCTGCATCTAAGGCGAGATGTGAATAAGGTATAAGGCTAGCACACCAAGCTCACAACCCGTCAGTGCAACGCGGAAGGGCAAGGTGATAACACGCCTTAATTACGAATTCCTCATTTCAGCAGGTTTAAAACCGCAGAATGACGTCGCTCAGCGTAACTCAGTCAGTAGAGTATGATGACCGAATTATTCGTCATGAATACCACTCACACAATCCCTACGCTTCAAGCACATTTAACAAAAATGATGAAATTAGGATTGTTGTCCAGCATCAGGACGCGGTAACACTGCCTAGCAAGAGCTTCCTCTACCTGGACTACACATTTATGAAAGCTGACGGGGCTGGCGTAGTGCTCTCGAAGCTCACCCGAAATGCTGCGGCATTCCTGTTTCAAGAGATACGTTATGAACTCAATGGAATTGAAATCGACCGCACACGCAATGTCGGTATTACAACCGTTGAGATGTACGTTTCAGCCTTACCCTCTGATTCAAACAGTTTGGAAAATGCTGGGTGGTTCATAGCTGCAGCGGATGGGGAGGGTGGACAAAGCCGGTTTACCAAGTGCATCCCACTCAAAATGCTTATGGGTTATTTTGAGGATATGCAGCGAATAATTATCAACGCTAAAGAGGAACTTATTTTGGTGAGGAGTGCAAGTGATGCGAATTCAATCTCCCAATCAGCTGCAAAAAATGTTCAAATCAAGATTAATAGCATATCATGGAAAATGCCTCACACCACCATTGCCGACAAGGAGCACTTGAAGCTCTTAAAAGTTCTGAATGCTCGCACCTACCTACCACTAACTTTCCATTCATGGGAGATTTTGAATACCCAGTCCTACCTACAGTGTCCACACATACTTGGGCTATTAAAACATCAGTGCAGTTGGAAGCACCTCGATTCATCAAACTCGCATTTCAAACTCAAAGGCGTGCTAATGTATCAAAGGACTCGACTGAATTTGACCACTGCAAGTTAACTAACGCCAGAGTCTACTTGAATTCAGAATACTACCCATACGAGAATTTACATCTGCAGTGGGACGGCAATGTATACAGTCAGGCATTTAACATGTATGCGAGATTTCGAGCATCTTACTATGAAGTTGAAAATGAAGCATGCCTACTCAGCCCACAGAGTTTCAAGAAGCTAGCGCCAATAATCGTGATTGACTGTTCAAAACAGAATGAGATAATTAAATCAGGGCCTGTATATGTGTGGATTGAATTTGAATCTTCAGCAAACTTACCTGATCAGACTTCGGCATATACTCTCGTTCTGAATGATCGTCTCGTTAACTACTGTCCGCTCACTGGTGTAGTGCAACGAGTTGTATAAATTAATAGACACTCTGCTAGGTCTAGGGCAGATCACGATGTTACCTGAAGGTGTGAGGATCGTAGCTGACGTTCCAGGATTTTATTATGATGAGTGCAGGCAATTCATAATTAAAGACTGTACATTAATAGCATTCACGCATTGTGATGGAATAATAGGAACATTTGCATCAAGAGTTGAATCGCCGAAACCACTGAAAGACGTCAAGTGCAATAAGACAGTCAGAAGCGATGTGGCTAACAAAATGACCCTGGCATCTCCTACAAACATTTGCTGCAATTGTTGAGAGTATTAGATCACAAGGAGACAATGATCTACGTTAAAGGCGATGAGAAGATTAGCTGGCTGCGTCGAATCTTCAAATATACGGCTACCCAGAACCTGGAATACTACGATTGTCCACCTATCCATCAACTTAGTCAGTGAACATGTGAATAAGAAACAAATAGTTTTGTGTCTGCATGTGAAAATGTAAAATTACTTTTAAAATGGCTCACAAATAAATAAATAATTTTTTTTCTCCATAAGAATTCTTGTTGTTTTCTTTCTGTGACACCGACATCCATAGAAGTAAGTTTATTGGTGATACTGCGCATGAAGCGCATTCCGCTGGAGCTGTCTGAGCCAGTTTACCTGCTTCCACCTCGGCTGCTCGGCGATGAAAGTGACAGGACCTGAAAGAGGGAAAGTGGCAGGGTCCACTTCGTCAGATGCCTGCTGTTTAAAGTGACAGGACCTGGAAGAGAGTGCTGTTGTCTGTTTGCAACCGGCGGACGAAGCCCAGGACTCGTCATTCAGAATTCATTTGTGTCTTTAAAGCAGTAAAAACATTATACCTCTCCTCTCTGCAGTGCACTGTGGCTCTATCAGCGTTTTATATATATCTATCATTTTTTTAATAAAAAAGAATGATCATGATCGACGGTAAAATAATGACATTAGAAATTTTTTTTACAATAAAATGAGTTAGTTTATTTTCGAATTCAGAATTTTTTTAAAAGTGTTTGCGAAATATCAGTACAATTACAGAGTTTTTTTTCACATTATATGAGTTTACAGATACATTATTTCTGATCATGTAAAAAATGCAATTTCTGCTCTTTTGCAGATACGAGTTTTGCATTATTCATAAGTAGTGTGCTGAGATGACTATATATATGTATTACAACTGAAGCAGAGGTATCACAAGCTAATTACAGTATCTTACAAGGTAAATAATAGTATAGGTAGTAAAGTTCCACAGGAAAGACTTTTTATTAACTAATGGCAAACGTATTTTTACTTTTTACTTCAAGTTAGCGGCTCTAAAACATTTTCCAGCACAAAGACCAATTGAAAATACATTTCATTCAAGTAAGTTGGTCTAAACATTTTTTTTCCCCTACAATAACCAGATGAACATACATGGGTGGTTATAAACATTTGATCCAATAAAATGAACACACACACACATATATATATAACGAATTTAATTTGTGGAACTCACATACCTAAAACTAGTTCTGACTGGATGGCTAGTGGCAGGTGAAACTTATAAACTGAAATCTATAACAACTACTCAGATCGAAGCAGATATGATCTGCATAAAATTGTTTTTTTTTTCTTCTTCATTATAAAAGGAGGAACTGAAGGTCTAAAATTTTATGTTTTTGTTCATATATACATTAACTAGTAATACTCATCAAGAAATATATACAAATATATAAAAATAATTTTTAATAATTTTATTTTTAGTTTTTTTAATTATTTGTGTTTTTTATGATTTTTTTCTTTTGTATAATAAATAATTTTCATATTTATACACAGACAAAACACAGGCTCACACACTCAGACATACACAGAAGTACGCAATCTGACTACTACTCTGCAGAGACTCTCGTCATCTTTCTCTCCCTCTCTCTCTCTCTCTCTCTCTCTCTCTCTCTCTCAGTATCTCTCTCTTCCCCTCAATCAGAGTCCCCCATCCCTTCTCTCGCTACAAGTGAGCAGTGTGAGTACAGGCGAGTTTCAATGCCGTCATCAAAGATGACCCTTTTATCGTTATGAGGCGACAGACCGATTTTAAAGTGCAGCACAGTGTATACCTCGTGCGCTATCGATCGAATGCTAGTTTGCCTGACCATATGCGGTGGCTGTGGTTCAGCACCGTGAACACCACCACGTAGGCAGTGCAAATAGTCATCGATAGACTGAGCTCGTGATGCCATTCGTCGTACCCCCTTAGCTCGTCTCTGAGTGGGACCTTCCAATGTGCAATATGCATACATCTTGGACCAAGGACCTACAAACTCTAAAATCCATGAGACCGATAACATTCTTGTTTTGTGGAACATTACCATAAGGATTATCGGCCGCATAAGAAGAATTCATTGGCGTGGTACCTAATTACTTCATATGGATCGCAGTTCACCCAATAGATGAAACTGTCTGTATCCATATAAAGTAATTTAGGATCTGCAAAATGAGTTTTCGCGAACTCATAATGAAAGCGGTACATGTGGGGTTTGGATAGGTCTAGTCTGCACATCCCTACATAGATAGGTTTAGTAAACTCTTCTGCAGTTTTAGCCATCTTCACAGCAACAAAGTTCTTATTGAAAATGGTGACCCATTTAAAATTTGGTCTGGCAATGCATTTTCTTACGCCATAACGCCCATCCCATTTCGTTTTAATAAAAATTTCACGTCTTTCCATCAAATTCTCCATAGTTCTACCAAAATCTGAATTATTCATTAATTTATAAAAATTTTTCTCACAGTCACATGACATGGAAGTTGTCTGTCTCGTATTCAGATCAATATGCTCCTTCAACCAGGGGACTGCTTGAAGGAGATGGTCCAGGCGATTTTAATGAGCTCCATACCCAAGCTGAGGCATTGCTGGAGGCTACGATGATGAGTAATGTACCTCTGCTTGTCCCCCAGTGTCGTCATCAGTTTCGGTGTGGAACCTCCTTGTGGAACTAGTTGCTCTGAACACAGCGACAAATCAGCATGCGCGTCATGCAAACTAATAGGGTATGTGAGTTCTGCCCCCACAACATACCCTTCATGAGAATCGGCGACCATACCCCCCCCCCCCCCCCCCCCCCCGATTTTTCCACTTAATCCCGTGCATTCATCTTCGGACAGCCATGTAAACTCGTCAATCGGCAGCGATTGCATCATAGTGTGCCCGTATAAATTATTGATGTCTAGATACATTATGTAACTTGAATCAAGGGATGCTTTGAACCTGTCATCCATCCGTGGGTTATTTGCATTCGCGTGTCTATGAAGACATTGGCAAAGCCCCCCACGGATCGCCTGCTCGAAGAAAAGAAGCATGTCAGAATCGGTCAATAATTCGATGCTGCACTTCGTTTTCTTGAGCATCGCATCCCAAGCCTACCCAGGTGCCATGTAATAAAAGGCGGGGTCCTGAGAATATGTGGTCAAACATAGACTCCGCAACTTCTCGAAAACGTCCGCAAGCAAGCACATGTCTGTGTACTCTCCTAAATCAGGAGTATTGAATTCCCGCCAGACATTCACGGCACGTTCATACTCTGCATTCGTTACGGTGTCGCCTGTGAGGTTGCTGGAGAATGCAGTTATGTCGGTAGCCTGGTTTTGTCGAGTTTGGCCGTGCTATCCACATACTCCAATGGGAAAACCCCTTTCCTAGTCACAAGTTGAAACTTTTCCTCATCGGGAAACGCTGCTCGAGTGACATGCATTTCTCCATGAGGTAGAGTCTCAACAAGTTTCTATAGTGGTGCCTGCATAAAACGTAGTGTATCGAGGAAGCACAGCGTAATTCTCGGTGTCATTCGTTTGGAGAATGAAATACACTTCTCAACGCTCTCAGGTAGGACACTGACCTGATCTTTCTCCAAAACCGAAATCATCCAAGTGCTCAACTAGAAAGTGAGTGTCATACCCACTTAAATTATGGAAGAAAACTGGTATGTGCCTAGGTAATTGGTACTTCAAATTGCATGCATTGTGAGCTGCACCGCGGAATTTCCCTGTAAGATGACAGTGATCCCTACGAGGAGTTTCCGCTTTTCTGTCTAACGGCAGCCCACAAATATGGCACTCGGTGGCGTTATTATACAAATCTTCATTCTCCTTCGATTTGGTAATGGGAACGTTGCCGCTGTACAGTCTATCAACTTCCAGTAAAAATTTTTCGAGCTGAGAGAGCAACCAAATCGATGGATTATCCCCGACGTAAGATTTCTATCGTTTAAGGTTGGTGTCATATGACGATACAATTTGGTACGCTGCAGTATATGGTACGTGTTTCTCTGTAAAGGTAGTGTGTGAGGTCGTAGGATCGCCTTCACAGCGGGTCACAGGAGCGAGGAGGCACTCAAAGTCGGCGTACACAACAAATAGACACCGCTCATGGTGGTTTGTTTTCCTGGCTAGGCATGATAACCCGTACCGCATCCTTGGAGGTACAGTCTACTAGATGCGTAGCTAATAACTGTTCAGATGAGAAATAATTAAGGCCCCTGAAACAAATATGTTTTACACAACAATCAGGTGATAGTTGGGAGGAAAGGAGCTGGGACATGTCCTTGATCCAGACATAGTGATAATTGTCATCTTAAGAAAAGAGAAGCATATTTACATGCTCACTGGCAAATTTTGAGAAATGGAGGGGGCCGACTACGACATGCTTGTCTGGCTCATCTGACTTGCTTTCCTTCTCCAGGCCATAAACGTGTACCCATATTCCAGGATTTTGTGCCTCGAATTTAGGTACGTCCTGGACCTTGACGGGGAACTCAATACCATCAAAGTTATAATATGTGTTAATATCGCTGACTTTGTATGTACCTGGATGATGAGGGCAATCTCTATACTTTCTTTCGCAAGCCAGGATTGACCATGCAAAACAAGCCTGATCTTTATTTTGGACATAAATGATGCATGTTTATTTGGTATATGTTTAAGGAGCTTGATGTAGCTACACCCTCCATTAAACGGATCATGGACACGCATATGGATGTCCATGTGTAGAATTCTGCTGAGTGCCTTAGCTGAGCCATTGACTTCCATCTCGGAAAACCGGCCCAATATGACACTCAAGGTGAATTTATGAAACCACTCGGTGACTGATGTGCTCCACGTTATCACGTCATTATCCCCCCAAAGATGCTGGTCTCTCCATCAGCAGACAGAACTTTGGGGGGGGGGGGGGGTGATAACTCAATGCAGAGCACTGCACTGCACTTAACAGCGGGATAACGCGGATTTTGGACGACCTTGAGAAGCTCAGTTTCTAGCACAGGGAGGCACAGGTTTTCAGAGTCCAACAGGATCGCCGTACCCCCCTGCCCGGTTTTCGATCCTAGTGATCGAGATTCGCTCCTCAAAGGCGTCCGCAATCGCAGAGTACTGCAGCTGAGGTATGGTATCGCCGACCTGACCTAGTTCTCTAAAAGGGCGGTAGAGAGAACTGCCACTAGCCACAGGATCACTAATACTGGAGCTACAACCAGGTGAGGCGTGCTGTACCTCACACGATGGTGGTGGATGGTGGTGGTGCACGTGCTGGCTGCTGTGAGGGACCAGCGGACGGGCCCCAGTCTGAGCAGTCGGGGGCGTGCTCTGTGACCTTGGTAGCGGCTGGAGGCGCAGGTGATGCACGTGGCGGCCGGCAGGCGCCAGGCTGCGTGACCTCGGCGACGGCAGATGCAGCTCTGCGCGCAGCGGCGGGGGCCGTTCTAGCCGGAGAGGTACGTCCCCGCGGGCGTTGCTGACGGTTCAGTTTGGCCACGACAGGCACGCGCGCGACTGCCCAGCTGGGAGTCGACCGCTGTAGAGATAAAATTAAATGAGTACACTGTCTATGGCGATTAATTCTAACGAACACAAACATGGTTGTAATGAGAGTGAGTAATTACCTTTCTGGCACTGACTCCAGGGCACGAATAATTCATCTGGGCAGTCTATTGCCCCCTCAAAAAATTCATCGAGTCCATCATCCAATAAGGACTTACAGTCACTTAGAACAAAAAACGAACGATGCGGCCGACGATGGACGAGTGAGAAAGATGAGCAGGGGGTGGCTCCTTACGTGAATGAGTTCACTAACAACTCTGGTGGCTGAAAGCTTTACTACGCAGATGCTTCCAGCACACGGGGGAAGGCTGAGCATTTTATAAAATTATAGAAAAGTAATTGATCGTATTTAGAATGGAGAGTGAATTGAGGACTTGAGATCATAAAGTGTGTTGGGATGGGTGATTTATTATTAAAAGTATGTTATATAGGTGTAACTGGATGTTCACGGTATTAAGAATGGCGTTAGTAAGGCTGAAGGACGTGATTTAAAAAGTATGGAGATGATTATTGTTAGCTATTTTTTTTTCTTGGTAAAGGGAAGGTTAAGTATTTATATAAAATTTTGTTGAGTTCTTATTTTGTGTAGATGTGGATTTGAGTTGCGAACTTCGCGTTAGATCGACTTGCGGAGGGGATTAGCTACGAGCGTGCGATGGACTGCAGTATTTAGCGGTAAACTAGCGAGCGATGTTCTCGGCTTAGGTACTGGAAGGCGTGCTCTGGCCATGTTCTAGATCGCGTGGATTTAACAACAGTATTCAGTTCATAGTTAGAATATTTATGGAGGAGTATGTCAGACAAGAGTACAAAGGTGGCGACTGTGACGTGGGCGACCTCGCGCTTGTGGCACGAGAGAGAGAAGCAAAGGTGACTTAGGTTAGCGGCTTTGTTTGCTAGAAGTGGAGTACACATTAGTATATGTTAGCGAATAAACATGGATCGGTAAAGGGACGTAGTGGTCAGTAGAGAGTTTAACTATTTCATTCGTCCAGGTGGACGAAAATTGATTTGTGGTCGAGGTGGACTTTGCATTTTCGGACGAGAGACGTTAATTAAGTGGTCGATTCAATTAAATAGTGATGGGCACTTTATGTTATATTAAATTGATTGTGCACACGACTAGGGACATGCAATCACTCTTGTATACAGGAGTGTGTTGCTAATGAAAGGATATTGTTTGGATAATGAGAATAGGGTGATTGGTTAAGTTAGGGCCGAACACACATGCTGTTGTGGAAGTTTCCAGTCTTAAGGAAATAGCTTATGGCGCAAAAAGCGTGACAGGGCATTCTTTGTCCGAGAAATGCACGTGCTAGATGGTGAACGGTTGGTCTTGGCAGGTACTAACTTGTTCGGGAAAAACAATTTTGGCGGGAAACGTGTAGGCAACGGACAGTTGGAACGTCAGCAAGTGTGAGTAAAACAAGTTTTTACAAGGGCAGTCGTGAGGTAGGTATGGACAGGGTGCAACGTGTCCTGCAGAAAGAAAATTGGCGGGAAACGTGTGGCATGGCTTTCTTTCTTTCCTAGAGTTGTGCAGGTTTCAACATGCTGCTTTGGCCAGGGGGTAGACTCTCCTGTCTGGGATAATATGTTGTTGTTGTTGTTGACGAGAACGCTGGACCGGCAGTAACGTGGGGGTACGCGGTCGCTCCCTTACCTGTGGCGACCGTGGCAGGTAGGAGTAGGACCCTCTGCTGGCGACGATTTCAACTAAATCAGTTCTTGTGTGAATATCGTGGTGAGCGCACTGGGTGCAGCTGCCATCTCCAAGACGTGTGTACTAAGTGAGATGGAGAACAAGTGATGACCGTACTTATTGAAATAAAGACTTGCATCATCCTTTCCTGCCAATTCACAGGAGGTGACTTATGTTAGTACAAGTGCCATTTATTATTATTATTATTATTATTATTATTATTATTATTTGACATGGTTACGATAGGTAAGCAGTGAGAAAATTATAAGTGAGTGGGAATGTGGGCTATTTCGTACATGTGATAGATTATGGTGTTGGAATTTGAAGTTGGGACAGATTTTTGTTGTGAGTGTAAAGGAAATGATTTGCTGACTGCAGATATTGGTCATCTTGATTCTATGTTAGTGGGGGCAGGCAAATAATAATAATAATAATAAATGATTAATAATAATAAAGGCCAGTACGGTTTTGCATGCATTATCCTGTTGGAATTTGAATTTCGCGCCTATTTTTTCTGGAGGCTTAGGTTAGTGGACGTAGCCCAATTGGTCTATTTTCCCGCCAAAATTCAAAATTTCCGCCATTTTTTCTGGAGGTTAGGTTAGTGGACATAGCACAGTTGGCCTATTTTCCCGCCAAAATCGGCCATCTTGGATGACGTCATGCACTGTTGCCAAGTCTACATGCCGCCATCTTGGATGATGTCATCGCCGCCATCTTGATTAAATTTGCAACAATACAGCGTGTCGTAGCACATAGTTTGCCCCACTAGTCATGTTAACTGACAGTCGCTTGCGCCATGCCGGCGCATAAATACAATGCTGCAGTTCCTTTGTTGTTCAGAAATATGATGGAATGTTTCTTCGGACATGCATGCATGCATAAATGCATGCGTGTCCGAAAGAACATTGCACTGTATTTCTGAAGAACAGAGGTAGAGCAGTACAGTACTGATCGAAGAAAAGCTCTCGTCCAACGAAAAAATTTTGACCATTATTTTAGTCACATTGCTTTCGTTTGTTTACGTGCATAGGACACGTTTCAGTTGTGGTTGAAATCGTTCAAATTGCTCTAAGCACTATGGGACTTAACATCTGAGGTCATCAGTCCCCTAGAACTTACAACTACTTAAACCTAACTAACCTAAGGACATCACACACATCCATGCCTGAGGCAGGATTCGAACCTGCGACTGTAGCAGTCGCGCGGTTGCGGACTGAAGAGCCTAGAACCACTCGTCCACCGCGGCCAGCTCAGTTGTGGTCTGAGGAAAACATCAACAGGACTGGAAATTATGAGCAATGTCTTGCAAATTGACTTGCGCACCAGGATGTAACCTATGGATGCTAATGTCTGGTGTACCTAGTGACGTAAGGAATTGCTGGTATCTCCAACCATTCAGTGCTTACTTTTCCGATTTTTCTGTACCACCACACACTTCCTTCGGTTACCTAGTTAACGATTCCTTGATACCTGAGGATGTATCCTATCAATCGATTCCTTGAATTGGTCAGACAGGGCCACTATTGTTTCTATTAGTTAAATCCTATACCTCTTCAGCTGCAATTGCTGTTGATTTTTATTCAAAAATTAAGCAGAGCCGAGGTCAGAACCAGCGACACAGGACGTTTTTATTACTAATAGAAGACCCTAACCCACTTTTTTGTAATCTTCTTACGGGAGGTTTTAAAGTGCTTAGTAAACTAAGGGATCGAGCACCTACTGCTTATTTTTCTTTTTTTAACAGACTGGAAAAAAATTATACAGGCAGGATTAGATCGTGTGATCCTACGATTCGTAGCTAAACGGTCTACCACTTTTACTTTTTTTAAAATTTCATTACACATTTTCTATTCCAAAGAGAATAAAAGAATATCGTAGTTAGCTGGAAATGGTACTGTCATTCTCCGTTTCCAGATGTTTTTCTTATTTTTTAAAATTGAAACGAGACCAAGAATGTCAAAAGATTTGATAAACTGTGAATTAATATACCTGAAAACGGGCCATGACGAGAATACAACAAGGACTGGCTAACTCAACCGATGCCTTGACGACAAAATGCAAGGCTCAACATATTGGCAAGTATGTCGCTATACCGCGCAGGCGCAGACACTTCCAGTATGCAGTACTCATGAAATGGTAGAAGGCAAGTGGTTCCACACGGACTCTTCATCTACACTGTGCTGACCATAGTGTGTTTGACTTTGCCCTTGGCAAGTAGGAGGAGGCTGAATGCAAGGGAATATCACCCCAAAAGGCAGTCTCACCAGATAAGGTTGGGGATGCTTATAGTTTTTCAAGCCAGTTCGATTCGTGACCATAGCAGGTAAATCTATCTTGTAGCGTGTCTACTGCAGGAAAGCGACTGCCCTGGTCAGTGACTCTAAATCCATTACGGAATTGACGCTCATCGGCGAACAGAAGGCCATGCACAGCGTGCTACCACAAGGACGCCACCGCCACCGTAGAACTGGAAGGCTAAGACGAAGCAACACCGTCTTTCAAGAAGACTGCTGCGATGACTGCTCACCAGCTGCCATAAAGTCAGTCCTCCACGTCACATTAACAAAAATGTGGTAGTGCGACGCTGCTTCTGTAGAATCTGAGCCCCGAAATGTCTAACAGCAATATAAAATTCAACGGTCACGTTTTAACAGGAAATTCAGTAGACCAACATCTACAGGCATACCTAGACTCCCCGGCCAACATTTTAAGGCTAATAGCGCATTCAGATGAACGCTAATGAGGAGTCCTGAACTCTTGAATTACATTAGAAGATAATTTATCTCAAAGATTGATCCGAAATATTATAATCCATCCACTACTACCATACTGTGTTTATGCTATAGAAAGCTTGCTATCAAATTTTATTACACACTTACGTCCTACTTACATTTCTTGACGATACATTACACACATTAAATTTGCATGGTGAAACCTGAAGCATAAATGTTACCACCGGTCACACATGTACACACAACACAAATGGCGGTCACAAAGACAGACCCGATAACAATCGTTACAATATGAACATATAAAATAGACAGAACACTAGCGCTTGTTACTGTTCTCACCCTATGCGACGTATTAATTTTCAGCGCTGCAGTAGTCATTCTGTTATCACGCAGTGAGAAGATAATTCCCTCTTCTTTTCTTTGTCGCTGTGTTGTGCTTCTATCGAAATGCAGACTGTACACCGCTCTACTGTCTGCTGTTGTCATCTGAACGAACGAACGTGGAACGCCACATTCACGCTGAGGAGAAAGTGGAACAGGGAAAGAAATGAAAAGAAAATGTAAAGTTTGACTCATCAACCAATACAGGAAAAAGTACCAGTGTTCTACCACCTATTTAATTGACATTCAAACACTTATGTGACGAAATGGCGCATAAAACCATGCCCATTAGCGTAAATTCACTTGCTTTTCTTCATCACTGGACCCTGACTTGGCTATGTCTTCAACCGAGTGTCTGCTATCCCTGCACTCGTACATACGTTGTGTATATTCCCGTACAGGGGAGACATGTTAACTGACGGTCGCTTGCCCGGTATCGGCGGATAAAAGCGATGCTGCAGTGCCTGTGTTGTTCAGAAATACGATGCGTTGTTTCTTCGGACATGCAAGCGTGCGTAAATGCATACATGTCCGAAAGAACATTGCACTGTACTTCTGAAGAACACAGGTAGAATAGTTTAGGACTGACCGAAGAAAATCTCTATCTCGAAGCAAAACGTTGACCACTATTTAAGTAACACTCTTTGCACAGTCGTTCGTAATCTAAAGGAGTGGATATCATGGGCAATGTGTCTCAAATTGCCCTGCGAATCAGTATTAAACCTATGGATGCTAATATCTGTTAGTAATGTTTTCAATTGTAGCTAATCACGTAAAGAATTCCTGATAGCTCCAACCATTCACTGTTCTGCTTCTTCACGTTTTCTGTACTACCACACACTTTGTTCCATTACTTGATTAACGATGCCTTCATACTTGAAGACGTTTTCTGTCAGTTGCTTTCTTCTATATGTTTCATCCATTCGATTATGTAACTTTTCGTTAAGAACTGAATTTACCCATCTTGTTGTTGTTGTTGTGGTCTTCAGTCCTGAGACTGGTTTGATGCAGCTCTCCATTCTACTCTATCCTGTGCAAGCTTCTTGATCTCCCAGTACTTACTGCAACCCACATCCTTCTGAATCTGCTTAGTGTATTCTTCTCTTGGTCTCCGTCTACGATTCTTACGTTCCACGCTGCCCTCCAATACTAAATTGGTGATCCCTTGATGCCTCAGAACATGTCCTACTAACCGGTCCCTTCTTTTTGACACGTTGTGCCACATACTCCTCTTCTCCCCATTTCTATTCAATACTTCTTCATTAGTTATGTGATCTAACCATCTAATCTTCAGCATTCTTCTGTAGCACCACATTTCAAAAGCTTCTATTCTCTTCTTGCCCAAACTACTTATCGTCCATGTTTCACTTCCATACATGGCTACACTCAATACAAATTCTTCCAGAAACGACTTCCTGGCACTTAAATCTATACTCGATGTTAACAAATTTCTCTTCTTCAGAAACGCTTTCCTTGCTATTGCCAGTCTACATTTTATATCTTCTCTACTTCGACCATCATCAGTTATTTTGCTCCCCAAATAGCAAAACTTCTTTACTACTTTAAGTGTCTCATTTCCTAATCTAATTCCCTCAGCATCACCCGACTTAATTCACTACATTCCACTATCGTCGTTTTGCTTTTGTTGATGTTCATCTTATATCCTCCTTTAAAGACACTGTCCATTCCGTTCAACTGCTCTTCCAAGTCCTTTGCTGTCTCTGATAGAATTATAATGTCATCGGCGAACCTCAAAGTTTTTGTTTCTTCTCCACGGATTTTAATACCTACTCCGAATTTTTCTTTTGTTTCCTTTGCTGCTTGCTCAATATACAGAGTGAATAACATCGGGGATAGGCTACAACCCTGTCTCACTCCCTTCCCAACCACTGCTTCCATTTCATGCCCCTCGACTCTTACAACTGCCATCTGGTTTCTGTACAAATTGTAAATAGCCCTTCGCTCCCTGTATTTTACCCCTGCCACCTTCAGATTTTGAAAGAGAGTATGGCAGTTAACATTGTCAAAAGCTTTCTCTAAGTCTACAAATGCTAGAAACGTAGGTTTGCCTTTCCTTAATCTTTCTTCTAAGATACGTCGTAAGGTCAGTATTGCCTCATGTGTTCCAATATTTCTACGGAATCCAAACTGATCTTCCCCGAGGTCAGCTTCCACCTGTTTCTCCATTCGTCTGTAAAGAATTCGGGTTAGTATTTTGCAGCTGTGACTTATTAAACTGATAGTTCGGTAATTTTCACATCTGTCAACACCTGCTTTCTTTGGGATTGGAATTATTATATTCTACTTGAAGTCTGAGGGTATTTCGCCTGTCTCATACATCTTGCTGACCCGATAGTAGAGTTTTGTCAGGACTGGCTCTCCCAAGGCCATCAGTAGTTCTAATGGAATGTTGTCTACTCCCGGGGCCTTGTTTCGACTCAGGTCTTTCAGTACTCTGTCAAACTCTTCATGCAGTATCGTATCTCCCATTTCATCTTCATCTACGTCCTCTTCCATTTCCATAATATTGTCCTCAAGTACATCGCCCTTGTATAGACCCTCTATATACTCCTTCCACCTTTCTGCTTTCCCTTCTTTGCTTAGAACTGGGTTTCCATCTGAGCTCTTGATATTCATACAAGTGGTTCTCTTTTCTCCAAAGGTCTCTTTAATTTTCCTGTAGGCGGTATCTATCTTACCCCTAGTGAGATAAGCCTCTACATCCTTACATTTGTCCTCTAGCCATCCCTGCTTAGCCATTTTGCACTTCCTGTCCGTCTCATTTTTGAGACGTCTGTATTCCTTTTTGCCTGCTTCATTTACTGCATTTTTATATTTTCTCCTTTCGTCACTTAAGTTCAATATTTCTTCTGTTACCCAAGTGTTTCTACTAGCCCTCGTCTTTTTACCTACTTGATCCTCTGCTGCCTTCACTATTTCATCCCTCAAAGCTACCCATTCTTCTTCTACTGTATTTCTTTCCCCCATTTCTGTCAATTGTTCCCTTATGCTCTGCCTGAAACTCTGTACAACCTCTGGTTCTTTCAGTTTATCCAGGTCCCATCTCCTTAAATTCCCACCTTTTTGCAGTTTCTTCAGTTTTAATCTACAGTTCATAACCAATAGATTGTGGTCAGAGTCCACATCTCCCCCTGGAAATGTCTTACAATTTAAAACCTGGTTCCTAAATCTCTCTCTTACCATTATATAATCTATCTGATACCTTCTAGTATCTCCAGGATTCTTCCATGTATACAACCTTCTTTCATGATTCTTGAACCAAGTGTTAGCTATGATTAACTTATGCTCTGTGCAAAACTCTACCAGGCGGCTTCCTCTTTCATTTCTTCCAGTCCCTATTCACCTACTATGTTTCCTTCTCTCCCTTTTCCTACTCTCGAATTAAAGTCACCCATGACTATTAAATTTTCATCTCCCTTCAGAACCTGAATAATTTCTTTTAACTCATCATACATATCATCAATTTCTTCATCATCCGCAGAGCTAGTAGGCATATAAACTTGTACTACTGTTGTAGGCATGGGCTTCGTGTCTATCGTGGCCACAATAATGCGTTCACTATGCTGTTTGTAGTAGCTTACCCACACTCCTATTTTTTTATTCATTATTAAACCTACTCCTGCAGTACCCCTATTTGATTTTGTGTTTATAACCCTGTATTCACCTGACCAAAAGTCTTGTTCCTCCTGCCACCGAACTTTACTAATTCCCACTATATCTAACTTTAACTTATGCATTTCCCTTTTTAAATTTTCTAATCTACCTGCCCGGTTAAGGGATCTAACATTCCACGCTCCGATCCGTAGAACGCCAGTTTTCTTTTTCCTGATAACGACGTCCTCTTGAGTAGTCCCCGCCCGGAGATCCGAATGGGGGACTATTTTACCTCCAGAATATTTTACCCAAGAGTACGCCATCATCATTTGTCCATACAGTAATGCTGCATGCCCTCAAGAAAAATTACGGCTGTAGTTTCCCATTGCTTTCAGCCGTTTGCAGTACCAGCACAGCAAGGCCGTTTTGGTTATTGTTACAAGGCCAGATCAGTCAATCATCCAGACTGTTGCCCTTGCAACTACTGAAAAGGCTGCTGCCCCTGTTCAGGAACCACACGTTTGTCTGGCCTCTCAACAGATACCCCTCCGTTGTGGTTGCACCTACGGTACGGCCATCTGTATCGCTGAGGCACGCAAGCCTCCCCACCAACGGCAAGGCCCATGGTTCATGGGGAAGGTTACCCATCTTACCTTCAGCATTATTCTGTGTAGGCAGCTGCCCCTCTACGGGAACCATATGTTGGTCTGGCTCCTGCACAGACGCCCCTTCCACGTTGTTGGATCTGCAGTACGGCTGTGTACATCACTGAGGCACGCACGCCACCCCACGGCGGCGAGGGTCCTTCCGCCAAACAGTGTAGGCGGAGGAGGCATTGGAGTAACTTAGTGTACATTGTCGAATATTTTACTTCGTACATAAACGACATGAGGGTACCACAGATTCTCTGTATTCTCCGTTGTACTGATAATCAACAGGTAAAATTTGCTACTCTTATATCTATATGTCTACTTAATCGATTTAATCTTCTCCTTATATTCTTATATGAAATTTATAAATCAGTTATTTATATGTGTAGATATACAGTTAAAACCTAATGAAGCGGTTACCAATGGGTGTAGCTATTCGGAACAGACGAAATTTATTTTAGATTATTTGTTGGTGTTTGGCATGAAGCCCATGGTGAGACTCACGTCATGTAAGTGACAAAGCTTGTCACGCCATACATTTAGGTTCAAAATCGCTCTGAGCACTATGGCACTTATCATCTGAGGTCATCAGTGCCCTAGAACTTAGAAATACTTAAACCTAACTAACCTAAGGACATCACACACATCCGTGCCCGAGACAGGATTCGAACCTGCAACCGCAGCAGTCGCGCAGTTCCAGACTGAAGCGCCTAGAGCCGCTCGGCGACACCGGCCGGCCATAGATTTGGGTCTAGATGGCAGAGAGCGCAGTGGCGGCATGGCAAGGACGACGGATTCCGCGTTTTGGAAGGCGCCGATTCAGAAGTGTGGAGCACCTTCCAATTCACTGCTCCTGCACAACGATGGAAATTCTGAACTCCATTTTTCGTTTTCTGTACTGCTTCCTTCACTAATACAGTAAGGAAATAAGGTGAAAATAATACTGAATTGAGGCATCAACCCCGTATTGGGACTAAATATCTGAACAGCTATAATTTCTTTCCTTTTGGAACATAATATCAGTCAGACATAAATGCTCTTCCGTCGCGTACTTTTAAACTTTGCAAGATTGTATCGACGCTGTTCACTTGATGAAACTTACTCAACACCGAATTCAGTACCTATGAAAGAAAGGACAGACTAATGCTCTTCAAGTAATCAAAACGAATATTTTCATTACAATGTTCATAGGACAAATCAAGGTCAAATATTTTCGTTGTGGAGTCCAAATATTTCCTCTACAGTCAGCCTTGAATCTAACTAGTCAGCTAGATAATTTCTGCCCGACTGTCTGTTGACTATCTCTTGCTTTTTTTTACCAGACCAGGATGTTTCGTAATAATAACCAACCAAACATCTTATATTCTTTTCACAAAACTCAATTTATCCCTGATCATATTCATAACCATTTCATATATTAGTACACCTGGAAGGGGTCAAATTGTCGTCCTTTTGCAGAACTGCCGCATAAGCTGCACGTGCTGCGCCACTCCGTGATGCTGTCAGTGGTCACGTGATCACTCTCGCACTCGCAGACGCCCTGACGCCCGCCAGAATCGTCTTAGTCCAGGGGCAGCGGCGACAGGGCGTACAGCTACCACAGCACAGGTAACACAGCTCGTGAGACCAGACACCTCAACACAAACTGTTGCGGATCACCTATTAGCAGTGAGACTGTGGGCACCCACACTTCTAGCTCCTCTCCCCCCCCCCCTCCCACACACACACACACACACACACACACACACACACACACACCACAGCATCGACGTGGAGAGCTCGTCTGGTGCCGCCAGGGCTTCCTTCACCTGGAAGAAGGAATGGCGCGCCCTGGTCTTCAGCGACGCCAGCAGATACTGCCTGCATCCAAGTGACGGTCGTTTGTGCATACGGCGAAGAGCTGGTGAGTGCTACCTCAAAGAGTGTACACACTGGCCTTACCGTGCCGTTCCTGGAGAGGACATGTACAATGTTGTTAAACCTGCTCTTTTGCTTTTATTGTAACAGAAAGATGGCGCGTTGTTCCAAGAGGATAATGCTCGTTCATATACTGCTCATCAAACTCAATGCCCCTGCAATACGTGTGGCAACTTCCCTGGCTGGCAAGATCTCTGGACTCCTCTCCAGTGCAGCAGGTGTGGGCTATGATGGGACGACAAGTGACAGGTGCGACGTGTCAAGCGAGGACTCTTACACAACGACGTGACGTCACGTATCCCAGGGCTGTATTCGCCACCCATACTCGACTCGATGACAGAGTCAGCGCCTGTGTTGCCGCCCGTAGTGGCTACGCTACTCGCTAATATGGATGTCTCAGGTTGGGTCGATGCCTGGTTCGTCCAACCGTGTGTGCTATTCGTCCGTATGTGTTACCACTTCACGTACTGCATATGCACCATTGCAACAATAAATCTTGAGTGACCTATTAACCTCCAAAAGCACCATTTTTTTTCTGGCAGTGTATTAGCAACCAAGAGCGGCAACATTTGCAGACAATAATCCTATACTATGAGATCATCAGCGTCCATCTTCCACCTCTAGTCCACGCTCGCCATACACATTAAATCACGAGTAACTTGTAGTTAAAATAGACAACTTCACACAGAAGTGTCCGTGGAAGCCCTGTAGGCTTGCTCTAGCTCTACTACTGATGTGGCGACAATGGTTTGCAACTCTTACAGGGTGTGGGGTTACAAGCTGAGACGTCTAGGTTATAATTAATAAGTATTAAGGAAAAATATTTAGAAAATGGCAGTTCAAATTTGCCGAAACTAGTCATCACTGTACGTTCAATTGCGATTTCGGCAAATATAGTTTTCGAATCAGAACACTTCATCATTTAAAGCTACAAGACTCTCTCTGTGCCACGTAATGCAATAGATGTGACTTTAATTATAATGAATGTAATCCAAATAGAGATGAACAGGGCGAATCAAAAAGGAATTTGCTACTTTAGAATGATATAGAGATGTATTGAGATAACTTATAGAATCGGTAGGTGTATGATTATGCAGCAAACAACCTGCATGTACTTCAGTCCATCAGTGCCCCATTCCACCAGCAGCAACGGCACCGTTGTGCACAGTTAAGATGGTTGCTTTCACTGGTGTGGAGCGTGCCCGCTGTGTGTCCTGGTACCATGAAACGAACTCTGCAATAACTGTTCGGTGGTTTCATTAAAGACCGCGCGTATGTTCCTCCCGTAGCAACAAATTCGGCCGACCTGAAAAATTTAATCTACGCTGCCGTTGCTCAACTTTCAGCCGATTTTCCACAAGGAATGTGGGAAGGGGAAGTCGACTACCAGTGGCATGTGTCCCACATCATAGATGGTATTCACATCGAAACGAAATGACACTTTTAGGTGAAACTTGAGGTTCTTAGCTACAAAATAACACATCAACCGACTCGGTAAGATATTTCAATATATTTCTGTATCATTCCAAAGCTACAAAGTCCTTTTTGACACACTCTTTCTTTTTAGCAATTTTCTAGAATGCTACTGTTGACCAAAGATAAGCTCTCTCCAAATGCAACATCTTTGAACCTTAACCTCAGCCACACTCTTTGGTTTATTTACACCCTGGAGAACAAGTGGGAGTTGTTGGCTGTGCCAAAGTTTGTGTATTGCTGTGTGATCAGCCCAACTGGAGAACATGAACTACGTTCTCCAGTGTGGCTTGTGAGCAATGGGTAAACTGGTGGATGTTAATTACCGCAAGTAATACCATCAAGCCGACCTTGCAGGGTAAGTAATTCTGGATACCTTGCCACATTCTGTGCTTCTTTCTATCGTCTTTTCTGTCCTTCCCTGGACTACATTTAGAGATTAGAACAGTTATGCGAGGGGTGACTGGTCTCGTGACATTCGAGGCGTGAAATATCTCATGTGGTAAACTAATAATGGGAGGCGCCGCCCAGGGAAGTCGGGCTCGAGGACACGATCTGAGACCGCGTCCCTCACCAGCGCTGTTGAGGCCACAACTACCAATCATTCCCACTTTGCATTTTCTCTCTTCTCAAAACTCAAAAATTTTATAATTTTCGATCTGTAAATTCCATGTATTATAATTTCGAGAAGTGATTACAGCTGTATCTTACACAAAAAATGACAAAAGACCTCCACGCGGCAGTCCACGGGCAGCGCTGCCCGTGACGTCAGCTGAGCAGCTAGACACCGCGGTGAGGCGGGGGCCGACTGCACTGACAAGGGGAGGCCGCCAATTGTGAAATTCAGATTCGATTCATACTGCGCATAATAAAAGCTCATGGCCAGAGGTGTAATGTGGCAAAGCACCAAGATGCACATCTCAGCCGTTGTCGAGAAAATCGACAGTTAAAAGAAACCGTTGCGGTCAAAGACACTCTACGATTAATAATGTTCTACAGCGTTGTGGCACAGCGGTAAGCGCTCGGGTTCGTAATCCGAAGGTCGCGGTATCGAATAGCCATGCAACCTTTTTTTTAGTATTTGTTTTTTGTAATTCAAATGTGTGTATATACACACACACACACACACACACACACACACACACACTCAGTTGCAACAGTTGTGCATATAATAAGTTGTTGAAAGTCGTTTGTCGTGGAAAAACAAAGTTGTATTTCACAAACGTTATTAATTGTTTCATAATGTTAACCACGTATAGTTAACGGAAGACGTAGAAACGATATTCCGAAACGAATACGTATAGCGTAAGTCAAACGTTCAAATTAGAATAGAGACACCACGAACACAAACTTGCTGTGGCAGGTATGAAATATAAACTCCGTTACTCGCTCGTTACACTTGAAGGACAGATGTTGAATGGGCCGAAACGAGCCGCCGCATAACAGCGTAGTTGCCTGCTAACTTCGAAAGAAGGTAGATGCGGTCCCTAGCGCAACTTATAACATCGTCGAAAATCAGTGCGGACGTGAGAGCTTTGGTACATCCTGTTAAACAAACGGAAAAATGGAGGCGGTACAATTGGAGAGCAATCCGCCTTCACCAACATGCATAAGCAATTCATTAATAGTTTATGTGTGTGTGTTTATATATATATATATATATATATATATATATATATATATATATATGTGTGTGTGTGTGTGTGTGTGTGTGTGTGTGTGTGTGTGTGTATATTTGAATTACAAAAAACTAATAATAAAAAAATTTTGCATAGCGCGAGATTACGAACCCCAGCACTTACCGCAGCGCCACGACGCTCTAGAACATTACTAATCGTAGAGAGTATTTCACCGCAACGGTTTCTTTTAACTGTCTATTTTCTCGACAACGGCTGAGAAGTGCATCTTGGTGCTTTGCCACATTACACCTCTGGCCATGAGCTTTTATTATGCGCAGTATGAATCGAATCTGAATTTCACAATTGGTGGCCTCCCCTTGTGAGTGGAGCACCGAGGTCCGCAGAAAGTTATCAGACGGCGGACCCTGGCTGTGCAAATGCGGGCTCGGAAAAGAAAGAAAATGCAGCCTTTGCTGGAGTCACTGATAGCTCGGTTAACTAGCGCCGGTTTTCCGGGACGCTTAGCACGATGCCGCAGCCGTGGCGGCTACCTCGGCAGTGAGCGCTCAGCCCCCACTGCCTGAGAGGACAGCGCCGGCCGCCACCGTCAGCTGCCGTCAGCCTCCGAGGCACCCACTCGGCCGCCCACTACGTGTTTTCACGCGGCTGCACAGACAAGTTGTTGTACTGCATTTGCGGCATTCTTAGTGGCCTTCCCTGCACCGAAAGCAAGCTGCCAGTAGCTCGTACCGCTCAGAAGCCGGTGAGTCGACTTCTGGCGCCACCCAGCTTTTCAGATGCTTTTTACAGAACAGCCAGCAACCAACTAGATCTATCGGACTTCCTTGATTATAACTACCTCCGCGATTTTCCGTGGCCACTTTATAGACATCGATTATAAACGAGACATAAACATGGAGTTACCTTTGGCGCCAAAAGTTATATAATTTCTTCTGATAATCCGTTAGGACATTGACCTGTGCCTCAAACAAGACTATTTAAGGGTATGGAGACAACCTCATGAATACATGTCAGCAGGGAACTGACCGTTCGAGGGGCTGGAGGCTCGGGAATGGTGTGGAGCGTTTTCGGTTGCAGTGACATGGGACTCCTGATATGTCTATATACAATTCTGATAGTTGACACGTACATAAGCATCCTGTTTCATCATCTGCATCCATTCATGTCCATTGTAAAGTCCGACTGATTCGGGCAATTCCAGCGGGGCAATGCGGCAACCCACATGTCCAGAATTATTACAGAGTGACTCCAGGAACATTCTTCTGAATTTAAAAACTGCCGCTAGCCACCAAACTCCCCAGACGTGAGCATTATTGAGCATATCTTGGATGCCTTGCAACGTGCTGTTCAGAAGAGATGTCCACCCTCTGGTTCTCTTACGGATTTATGGACAGTCCTGCAGGATTGAAGGTGTCAGCTCCCTCCAGCACTACTTCAGACATTAGTCAGGTCTGTGCCACATGAACCAATTTCTTTTACTCTTCAGTGCCTACATGTGTGCACGTGTATATGTGTGGTTCTTTTTTCACCTACGCATATTATGTACAGGCAAAAACAAATTAGAAAAGAAAAAGTGGTTGATGGGAAAACAGAGAGCTTATTATTAGTTTTTAATTTGTACATGGAATTAAATGTAAATATGGCACATAATTAAACGGAAAAAGCAGATAGTTTATTAATTTAAAAATGTATATGGAATTAAATGTGAAATTATCTATGTGATTAAATGGTATAAATGGTTCAAATCACTCTGAGCACTATGGGACTTAACATCTGAGGACGTCAGTCCCCTAGAACTTAGAACTACCTAAACCTAACTAACCTAAGGACATTACACACATCCATGCCCGAGGCAGGATTCGAACCTGCGACCATAGCGGTTGCGCGGTTTCAGACTGAAGCGCCAGAACCGCTCGGCCACACGGGCTGGCTTAAATGGTATAGAATATGAATATATTAAAAAATACGCATCGATCATTTTTTTTACAAAAAAAGATTCTTAACAATATCGTTGTTATTTCATAGAAAAGAACCTAATCACTACAAATGACTAGCCAGATGTAAACGATGAAAAAGGAGGATTTCCTTAAATCAGTACTGTAACATGTGGCTTGTTATTTACAGTGTGCTGCATTACACATGTCTTTTCTTCAAAAATAGACACCTTACATATCAGCACAAAGTAAACTTCAAGGTAAAACAATAGGAACTAAAAAAATTATGTACAGTCACAGCAGCTTCGCAAAACATTACCCCTGAGTTAGAGTAACTGTATGTAATTCATCATGAACATCAAAGTGCTGACTGCTGCGGGCCACACGCTGTGGCGTGCCACCCCTCTGGCTGCCCTCACCAGCTGTGGAGGCCGTGGCTGGCTGGCTGGGTGGGGAGCTGGCTGCTGGCTGCTGGCTGCGGCCCCGCCTCTGCAGGTCTCCTGTGGAGGCGGGCTGGCGGCTCCCCACCCAGCCAATTGCCACGTGGGGCCCGCGGCGGCAGCTCGCCACAGCACTGCCTGGCCGACACGTGCCCCACAGAGACGTCTCGCGCACAGTGCTGGAGACTTCCGAGTAAGCACTGGCTCATCGCATGTTTATGTGCAGTACAATGGTGAGGATTGGTACGCAGTGAGGCAGGAAGAACAATCTATTCTGTATTTTCTTTACTTACATATCTACGTTTTATACTCATTGTGTAGAGCAATGTTTTCCCAGACGTTGCTTCATATGAGTCTAAAAAATTCAGCTTGTATAGTGTTCTGTCGAGCAAGTGCCTCAACATATGTATTAGTAGACATACCACCCCTGCATTCTACTTCACTGAACTCGATAGTAATAGGCTGTCTTGGTACAGCGAGAATAAATGCATTTATACACTGCTCCTCTTACATTCAGATACCAGCACCTCAGTCTGTCTGTAGCAGTCGCTAAGGTGCAGTATAAATCATCCAAATTCCCCACACTCGAATGTTTTATTTAAATGCGCATATCCCCTGAAGTTGATTCAGTCATAGCTTCCCTGTAGATATGCACTGTTGAAACCCTCCTCCCATACATTTTAAAGTCAGTTGGTGATTGTAATGCACCACACTCTGTTGTCATCTACTTCTTAGTGTACTCCCTCATGCTGCACAGATAGTCCTGTGATGCCAAAAACATGTCAAAAGTTTTCTATTTCTACAGCCATCCCAAAGTCACTGTCGGGTTCTGGACCTACACTGACGCTTTTAGATAGACTAACAGCCACAGTATATGTGTTGGTGAAAAGCAGTACACTTCTGCAACTTAACTGAGACTTGCCGACTTGAGGAACTTCTGATCTCTGTGTGAAATAGTTGAAAGACTGCAGGTCTGATAAATCTGGAAGATACTCTGTGGCTTGTTGCTGCATTCCAGCTGGAGTTCATTGGCCTGGTGTAATACATAGGTATTGCCGAGTACGTTTGGTTTTTCGGCCCATCCCTGCTGACTGCACTTTGTGACGTTCTTTTCACTCCTTTATACAGAACTGAAATGATCTTTATTGGGCGAGAACAGTCTCGGGGAGGGGAATGTAGGGGGATTGGAGTGGGGAGGGAAGGGTGAGTGGATGGGAAGACGATATATGGATATGTGTCTGCTGTAATATGACACCGGAAGAAAAGTACTGACAGATCCTGAGGCAGCGATTTCGCTCGCAGTCCACTGTGGTCCTGTGATACAGTGCCTCACTGCAGTCTCTTAACGGATGAACGCAGATAAGGTTTCTAGATATGGGAGTGGAACGCAAATTTCATAATAGCAGAACCCCTTACGTTGCACTCGACAGCGAGTGCTCATGAGAGACAAAGGTATCGCCAGGAGTGCGGCAGAACATAATCTGACAGACAGGATGAGCTGATGATGCTGTGGTGTACAGGAACGTCTAAGTGTTGAGTGACTGTAGGAGGGTACAAGATGACTTAAGCAAAGTTTCTAGTTGGTAAGATGAATTATAGTTAGATCTAAATGTAGAAATATTCGAATACAGAATTAGCAGCGCGCTGCTTGACATTCACATCGATGAAATATCTAGGTGTGACGTTGCAAAGCAATGTGAAATGAAATGAGCATGTAAGGGTGCAGCGGAGAAGGTGAATGCTCGACTTCGAGTAGGAGAATTTTAGGAAACAACGGTTCATTTGTAGAAGACAGAATATAGGACACTAGTACAATCCGTTCTTGAGCACTGTTTGAGTGTTTTGGATCCGCACAAGGTCTTATAAAGGAAAGACGTCGAAGCAATTTAACTGTGCAGCCAGAGTTGTTACCTCCAGGATCGAACAACATGCTAGTATTATGGAGATGGTTTGTGAACGAAAACAGGAACCCCTGTAGCGAACACGATATTACTTCTAGGAAAATTATAGAGGAAATTTAGAGAACCGACATTAGGAGCTGACTGCAGAACGATTTCACTGACGTCAACGTCCATTTCGCTTAAGGAGCACTAACAGAGAAATTAGGGTGTCTGTGGAGTCATGGTGAAGAAGTGGGATCTAGAGAAGATAAGATCCAACAAAGAACAAATGCTGTCACTTGAGTTTCTAAACACATTAAGAAACAAAAGAACTACCTGATAACGTCAACGAGTACTAGAATATGCTGAAAGAAGAAATCATTAAAGCAGGACAGCAAAACATAGGATATGTAAAACGGAAAAGGGGAAAGAAACGTTAGGTCACACAAGAAATGATTTCGTGTGTGGAGGAGAGAAAAAAATTTAAAAACAAGAACACTGAAGATGCAAGAATGATGGACCGAAGGTTAAATAATGAACTGCAAAGAGAAACAGAGCAGGCTAGGAAAAAATGGCTAAGAGGAATGTAATGCAATCGAAGAACTGGACAGGAAGGGAAGATACGACTTACTGTACAACAGAGTAAAGACCATGATATGGGATTAAAAAAGAACAGGAAGTGCTACTATGGAAAGTTTGAGTAAAGACGAAGAGGTAGTGAACAAAGATCGTGACGATGTCCTCCAGCGATGGGAAGAATATCTAAAAGAGCTATATGACACAGATCGCAAATCAGAAACTGTAGAACTTGAATTACTCAACAGTGTAAATGATGACCAGAAAGGAAGGCCCAACCATCATAATGGAAGAAGTAATGTCTGGCATAACTGCAATGAAAAATGGTAAAGCAGTAGGTACAGATGCCGGGAGAAATATTAAAATGCTTGAAACAAGATGAAATAAGGGAAATATTGAGGTTATGAATAAAATATGTGACAATGGTGAATGGCCTGAGGACTTTCTGACAAAACTAATGATTCCATTACCGAAACAAAACAAGGAATCAAGAAATGCAGTGAGCACAGGACAATCAGCCTCATTTCACATGCAGCCAAAATGATGTTAAGAATATTTAATAGGAGACTTTAAAAATTAATGGAGGAGAACCTTGGCGAGGAGCAGTTTGGCTTTAGACGGAATACGGACACCAGAGATGCAGTGGGGCTCCTACGACTCTTGGGAGAAAGGTTTATTGAAAAAGGAAGAGACCTCTAAATGTGCTTCGCCGATCTAGAAAAGACATTTGACAATGTGGTTTGGGACAAGCTGGCGACTGTAATGAGAGAAAAGAGAGTGGTCTGGAAAACCAGAAGACTCATTATATCTTAATCAAAAAGCCTCAGTTAAAGTGAGAGGAGAAAGTACAAACTGGATCGGACTAGGAAAAGGAGTAAGACAAGGATGGTGTCTATCACCTAACGTTTTCAATCTCTACTTGGAAAATATGATTGCCGGCCGAAGTGGCCATGCGGTTAAAGGCGCTGCAGTCTGGAACCGCAAGACCGCTTCGGTCGCAGGTTCGAATCCTGCCTCGGGCATGGATGTTTGTTATGTCCTTAGGTTAGTTAGGTTTAACTAGTTCTAAGTTCTAGGGGACTAATGACCTCAGCAGTTGAGTCCCATAGTGCTCAGAGCCATTTGAACCATTTTGAAAATATGATTGCCCAATGCACATTAGATGACAAAGGAGTAGAAATTGAAGAAGAGTAGGGTGTTTGAGGTTTGCTGATGACATGGTCCTTCTAGCCACAGGGGAAAGAGAATTACAGGATTTAGTGGACACAATTGACGCCATTATGGAATGAAAATTAACACAAAGAAAATAAAAGTATTGGCACTAGGAGAAAATAAAGAAATAAAAATTGTGCTGAATGGAGAAATATTAGAACAGGTGCTAAATTTCAAGTATCTTGGAAGAAGGATAGACACCGACTGGAAGTGCACCAGAGAAATGAAAACAAGGATAGCAATGGTAAAAGAGGCATTTTATAAGAAAAGGAGAGTTTTCTGCAGCAGTGTGGACATAGAACTGAGGAAAAGATAAAATGTTTTGTATGGAGTGTTCTTCTGTATGGCCTGAAACATGGGTTTTGAGGAATAAAGACCGAGAAAGGCTGGAGGCTTCTGAGATGTGGACATGGCGGAGTATGGAAAGAATAAGTTGGATGGACAGAGTAATAAATGAAGAGGTATTGAGATGAGTGGGAGACAAAAGACAGCTGGTAGATGTAATAAAGAGAAGAAAAAGAAATTAGATTGGGCATATATTAAAAAAGAATGATGGACTGATAAAAATATGTGCAGAAGGTTATGTAGAAGGGAAAAGGAAGCGAGGAAGAAGGAGATTTCAGATACTGGATGACGTAATGGACGGTACAACATACAGCAGCCGTAAGGAGGAGGCAATGGATCGCAGAAAATGGAGAGGCAAAGGACCTGCTAATATAGCAAAAAACTGATGATGATGGAGGCATAAAGAGAGTCGCTTTTCCCTCTCTGTATTTACGAGCGTAACAGGGAAGAAAATGACTAGTGATGGTGCTAGGCAAATTCCACCATGCACCATATTGCGACTTACGGAGTATGTGTGGAGTTGTAGATGTACATCTGCATCTACACCAGTACTCTGCGTGACACCCGGCGGTGTGTGGCGGAGGGTTCTTCTAGCATCACTAAGTGAAAGTCTCTTTAGTGGGCTTGTCGCTTTGTCTAGGTGTTCTGCAAACGAAACACAGTATTCCCTACAAGATTTTCGATTAGATCGTTCCTATTTAAGTTGGCCCTAATTGTAATACCTTGGCATTTAGCTGAAACGGCACCCTTTCGATTTGTGTGACTCATCGAGTAAAAGAAATTTAACGGGTTCCTTCTAGTTCTCCTTTGGATGACATAACACTTTTCATAATTTAGAATCAAGTGCCACTTTACGCATCGCACCGGTACACTCTCTAAATAATTTTGCTATTGCTTTGATCTTCTGATGACTTTACTAGATGGTAAAAGACAGCATCATCTGCAAACAATGGCTGCTCAGATTGCCTCCTAAATCGTTTTTATAGATTAGGAACAGCACAATGACTACAACACTTCCTTGGGGAAGGGCAGATACCACGATTGTTTTACTCGACGACTTTTGCGAACTCTCACCAGGCAGACAGGAATACGGCGGTCATCCGGATGAGAGGCGTCACGCCACGCTTCCCGTGGTTTGGCCGTCCTGCGGCAGACTTCCGCTGCGCCCGCCGTCATATTGAGCGCGCGCTCCCTGCGGCGCGCACTGCTTCTGTTTGCTCCCCAGTGTCGACAGCGGACAATGCAGCCGGCGGGCGTAATTGCCACAGTGGCAGCTCTGATTGCAGCAAACGGGACCTCCTCGGTGCTGGATTGCTTATGCTGGCACGTGGACAAACGCCCGGCGTTCACTGCCGGTGAACTTCTGCTATGGTCGCAGTACTGTGACCGTTCCGGTAAGTGCTCTTTCGTGCTGTACGGATTCATAAGACGTTATGCACAGTCCACTTATCAAACACTCACAGGCGGCTTGGCTTACATATGCTGTTATTAAAAATTACACGTTTTCTGCCTGACCGTGAAGGACTACGTTTATTATGAGGACGCTCAGCTAGGTATCCACTCTTAAGGAATACGTATAGAAATGACATTGGTGTAACAGGGTGACGAGAACTGAAGGAAAGTGATGGCGTGCAACCGAATGCGAAACAGCCTGTCGTGGAGCTTATCGTAAAACTGGCTGTCCTCTAAGGGGTTGCTGCAGGTAGTGTTATAAAATGTTTCATACGCACAGAAAAGACAGACATCTGCAGGTACTATTCATCTGGTGGTTCCAGGTGGTACGAACTGCTATGTCACACACTTTCCAGGAGCGGTAGCTTGTTCTTTAGGAGTATGATTTCTATGCGCGGCCTAGGAATCAAGAAAAACCCCTATTTTGAAGAGCTATTGGCCAAAAGCAGTGATCATACAATAGCTGTAGTTCTCTTACGTCTGTTCTCCCACTCTTGTTTGCTGTGACGTAAATATTCCCTACGGCCCCTGCCAAAATTACACACACGAGAAAGAATCAAAGGGCGCAGAGCAATAAATAGCGTTGCAGCCAATTTACCGTCTGGTTAATCAGTCGGCATAACTGTATACGAATGCGAATTGATAATAGATGATCTTGACTGATCTCTCTTGGTACCTCTAATTTCCATGGTCCCTTTCATCTACGTTTCCTCTTCATATGCCGATTGGCTGCAGTTGAAAACAAATTCCTTACTCAACGATGGGGTAAATTTACTTATCTCATCTACAAATATTTCGGTCGATCCTGTAGTTTGCTGCGCATCGTTCAGTTGACGCTTTCTTCGAAATTTCATCATCTCACGTCTCACACTTCTGTAGCACTGCTTGACGTCATGCAAGCATCCACTGCTTCTTTTGAAATCTCTGTAATGGATGTCGAGCATCCTTGAAACGCGCAACTGAGCCTTGTCCTCCGTTGAATGTCTGTAGTTTTCCTTACACACTAACGGTCATATTTCTGCAGACTTGTTCAAAATATGTTCGTAATTGTCCTTTTGCTATGCTGTCTGCAATTTTCCAAGTACGTAATGATGTTTAGTATCCGCTCCTTGGACAACAACTGTCCTTCACTACGTTTGACTGGAAACGGGAGCTGCGGCCCTCTGTGCGACAGCGACGATGAAGTACAGCACACCTGTTTCAGTACAACTTTCTAGTGCCGTGCAAGTACCGCCATCACTGCACTCCTCTTGTACATTGTTCGCACGACACCACGCATTCCACTGACTCATGCGCCACTTCTTTCAGACTCAGCGAAATTTCTTGAGTTCCTTTCTGATCAAATCTCGACTTTGGCTACTGTTTCTGAAGATATAACGCAATGTTTGCTTTGTTTATCGGCGCCATTGCTCTGCTTTGTATCAACAGCACTAGCACTGTAGCACTGTCGTGAGTTACTCGTCGACTAAGCAGTTCAGCCACGCTCCGTAGCCTCGTGCTGTCGACATCATCTGACAGCTCCAGTCCCGCCCCCTGTTGGCATCATCAGCCAGTGTTGTGTTAGCATCGTGGGCAACATGTGGGCCGCCGAACGCTGTCACATCTGACACGCAAGTGCATGTCCAGCTTGTGTCTTTACCCGTAGCTTACAGCAAACACGGAAAATAAAATGGGTTATTGGTAGGAGTTGACCAGGAAATCCAAATGTTACTTTTACAAACATTTACATTAAAAGAGCTGCAGGATGCCTTACTTCGGCTTTTTCACCTTTGCTTTACCTCGAGCTGAGGCAGCGGCTTTTGTACTTGATAGTTCCCTTCGAAGCTATAAGGTGTGTCATCCAGAGCGATGTACGCCCGCAATCTCATTCCTCTACAGTGATTTTTATTTTGTGCTGAGATTTTCTTTTCCGCCAGTGTATCTGTAGCACCTTTGCCCCCGCTCCTCTCTGCTGAAGGAACGATCATCAACTTCCTGACGGAGGTTCAGAAGAGAAAGTGAACCTTATCAGTCCCCTGGTAATGCTTTCAGACATACACTTGCTATTTGAACGAGTTAAAATATCACACGATAAAAACTAAAGATACAGAAAAAATGATCTCATACGAGGCAGAATCGAAAGTCGATAGTTTCATTAGATACAACCAGCTGTTTTGTGGGGCTTGTAGAGTTTCCAGACTTTAGAGGTTCCAGGCTGTGGCTGGAGTGTGTTCCCACGGCCGGAGAACGCGAGCGGCCCGCGGCGCGAGTCGCCCAGTGCGGGGGTGGGGGCCGTGGCCCGCTGCGTCGGAGGCCGGCCTGCCTGCAGCCAGACGCGCAGGCCGGGGAGTACGTGCAGGAGGCGCGCCAGTCGGCCGTAAACACACTTAATGGTAGCAGGGGTAGTTTCCTTTCGTTACAGCATTTGTCAGGGAAAATCTCTCAGTCATTGCCGTAACTGAGGCATTATTCCAGTACGGGAAGCTTCAAGTATCGCTGCACAGTTGACGGGGACAGGCTCTCGCGAGAATACATCGCAGGTTACGGAGAGCGCCAAGTGCGTCAGTCGGCCCTCAGACACGACGAGGCGGAGGTCTCCGTGTTGGGTCAGGAGCGTGGACTTCCCTCTGTACGAGTCAATTACGTTCATTGATATCAGGTGTGCATTACTCGAACGTTCGCAGTGGTTAATTACAATAGACATACCGCAATGGCATCCCGATTTTTCGGTTAACAGTAGCAGCTGCCCGCAGTCCCATCAGAAGCCACTGTTTCTATGTTTACAGCCCGGTAGCCACACCTACGGCGAGAGACGTCATCAGAATTAGCAGTCTCACTGGGCAGGTACGGAACTTTCAGAATGTTTACCGGCGAGGTCAGCTCACCGCCGAGGTAGCCTCAGCTGGGCTGCCTTAGCGAAGCGGATCTGACGAGTGTAGCTGCGCGGGCTGACCGTCTGTTCCTTCACAGAGACATTACGCTTTCTTCTTTCCTTTTGCTTCATTTTGAACTCACTGAGGGTTTTATCACGCATTTGCTCAAAAAGACGTGAGTCCCTCGTGAGGGAATGAGCAGGCAGAATACCTTTTGTGTGTACAGGCACTCTGCCATAAACTTTCTGGCAGGTGAGAACAGATCAGCACCTTTTAGTGCAAAGCCACTCTCTGCCACTCTGTGCCTTCATTGCTGCTTCATTTGCGGCGAGGAACCGTATGTCAACGGCACTTGCATATTGGTCGACAATTTAAGTTCGATTATTTCTAAAATGATCTGAACATTTGATGAGTATTTAGGTATTACATTTGTTTTCTCCCTGCTCCGTAAGCGCTGAACGTTCCTACACAAGACAAAGGGACAGAACTGCTGCTACGGCCTCGGAAGTGTACAGAACAACGAATGGCAGCGCCTCTGCTAGTTACCTACCGAGATACCCGGGATAGACACTGCTACAGCTAAGAGGAAAATACAGCTCAGAGGCGGATCCCAGAGATTAAAGCGAGAGGAGAGTGGTATGCCGACTACATCATTGGGAATTCCAGATCTTCTGGCTGCAGTTACTTGACTGTGACGCAGTACTTGGCAGGTAGACTATGATGAGACAGGCTAAGTGTGCGGCGCTCCAGGAGGTGAGAGTACAGAATGCCTGGACTGGAGATCTGGAGTCACCAGGAAGAGCTCCCACCGGCTGCCGCTCCAGTCTGGAGCGCCCTGCCGCCCGCAGCCCAGCTGCCTCTCGGCCAGCCTGGAGTCTCCTCTCCAGCCCCGCACTGCCAGCTCTCACACCAACGTTCTGCAAAGATCTATGAGCACGGGTCCATATGTCTTATTCCCAATCTCGCCAATCAAACCAGTTAACGATAAGTGTGATTTTGACTTAAATATTACTGTCTGTGCCTAGCCAGGTACATCGCACGTTCCTGTGGTAGCGGTGCTAACTCTGTCAAGCTGGGGCAGAACAGCATGGCTGACATGCGACATTAAATTATTTTGTTGAAAGGGTGTCGAAAATATCGCAAGCGAGCTGCCTCAAGGACTCAGAAATGTAACAGCTGCGATCAGTGTAACCTATTACGTATTGTATACCGAGTGGCTGCCCGTGAGATGGGCGAGAGTGCAAGCTGGCATTCTCCGCTCTGCTCAGGGCCTCGATGCACGGACCGCCCACACCGTTGCTGCAGTCAGAACCTCGGCTCATACGGAATGACGGCACAGTGTCCAGTGTTGTACTGTCGGCGTAGCTCTGCCCGCTTCCTCGTCAAGGGGAGCCGCAGCAGTGGCCGCCGTGCTGACAGTCAGCTGACTTGTTGACGTTTTGCTTGTAGAAGTGTGCAGCACACCTCACGCCGTGTCCATTATCGTTGGCTGCAGCTCTCTCAGTGTTTCACTTTCAGTAGCTGCTAGTAGTGATGAGCATATGAGTAGCCCGTGGAAGCTCGTGAGTCAGAGTCCAGACGTCGAGGTGACTGAAGAGCGTTTTGCAGATTGGGCACCGTGGTTCTCAACGTGCGACAGCTGGGAGCTGCCCCCCGCGGTCTCAGCTGCGCTGCACCTGGCAGTCCGCCTCTGGGTCTCCGGACTGCCGCCGCCGCCGGCAGGTGGAGCGGCGGTGGGAGGGGGGTGCGCCGGCGCCCTGGCGCAGTTCCACCGCCTCACGTTGGCCGAATCCTTGCAACTCGTCGAGGAGCTCGACTGCCAAATCGCTGACGACTGTATCGACTCCCGCTGTGTACCGAGGTATGTAGACCACTCGATGCCATTACTACTAACCGTAGAACTAATTCTTTCCATAAATTTATTCTCAATGCTGTCACCTACTTTTCCTATTTTGCGATACTAACTATCTGTCAATAAGGGCACATTTGTGACACAAAGAGGAAGCGCGCTAATACCTTCTGCCGCCGCCTCTTCTGTTGACACTTTCCACCGAGCAGTCAATGGAATGTGCCTCGTGGCACACGTCTCTCTCCGCTCTCTGTCTCCGCATGTCGCTACAGCAGACAGTAAATGATCTGATGATGACAGTCAGAGACTGAAAGCGGTAACGAACAAAAAGAGCCTTTCGTCGAGACTGCTAGCCTTACTAAAATTGAATTTATATCCCTATTTCCCAACCGTATTATCAAAAATCAATGAAAGTACAGTGTCGTTTGAGATGACAACAGCTGTAGCTCGATATCGTTGTTAGTTGTAAATTAGTTCAAAAGTGAACAATAAACACTGCAAGTGGCTAAATTAATTACTTTTCGAAAGAAGCAATTATAGAGCCGACACCCTGCACCACCAGATTACAGTAATACTCCACTACATTTGCTGTATATACGTAATTAAAATCTCTAACAAGGCAGCAGTCAGCAACAGTAAAATTATGGAAGCCATAGGAATCGAACAGCCAACCAGTGGCACGTCAGATGTTTATTCACACTTTTACCTTGCTTCACCGTTCATTGAGCCACGTGGCTATACGTTAGCATTTATATGGGTCATTTTAGTGTTGACTGAGCTTTATGACCTGTGTTCTCTTTTCACACAATAAGTTTACACACGTTACTACTTCTTCCAAGGAAGAAAGGTTTACATCTGTTTAAACCTAGGTAAGGATTAGAATAAACTTGTGAAGTACAACTAGCTGGTGCATGATTCCCATTCTTTCCGTACATCATTAACTCATAGTAAGACAATCACATTCAAGCCAACTTTTGCTTCAAGGATCATGAAATGGCATCACGGTATTACCGCCTCTAGCCTCGAAGACTTCGTCAAGTCGGCGGGGAAAAGAGTTCCGGAAGTTTCTTCAGATACGCAGCATCTGCCCGAGGCCTCCCACTGACGCATCAGATCCCGCAGAGCTACCAGTGTGTGGGGATGTCGGCTGCCACGTCTCAGCCGCTGTTCCAGACGGTACCGTCCAACGTCTGCGGCTCTGAGACCGGGTTGTCTACTGTTCGCCTCGAAGTGCTGTAGGGCGCCCGAGTGTTCGTGAAACCGGGAGTGTATGCACGCAGCCCTGGGAACACGACTGTGTGTGTCATCTTCTACAACGCAAGTGTCCAGAGAATGGGGCAACACTTCGTCACCGACAATGTTGAAATAAACGTGCTGGTTCAGGTTCACACTGACTGTAGTGTCTGAATGCAAGTCGTGGTGATAGAAACACCCCTATGACACCATGGAACCACCAGTGGCTTGAACTGCATCCCCAATAGGCCGTCAGTCCAATCGCCACCTCCATAATTTCAGAAGAGGCGAAATCGCGCGACTCGTGTGACGCACCTCCACCCAGCCACTGTCCGTCTCTGCGTGGTTTGGCCCACTCAAGACGCGCAGCTGTGTGTGTGTCTGTGTGAGCGACGGCCGCCGACTCCAAATGTCGAGTCTGTGCAGCTGCCTTCCGAACGATTGCTAGGCAGCTGGTTCAGATGGAGCTGCTTTGCCAGGCATTGGCAATTTTCGTCTGGTTTGAAAGCGATCGCCAGTCACTTGGAGTGACACTCGTCAACAGCCCTGTCAGCTAGAATCTTTTTACGCCACTGCCTCACATCACTGCGAGTGGTTCACCATTCGTTGCAGATACTTGGACAGTCCACATTGATAGACCAACAGATCGTGTAAGCCAGCAGTCTGGCTTCAGCTGTCGCCGCGGTCGCACGCTCCTCAAGTTTTCTCCGTGAACGTTCAGTGTTTACGCCAGTGTTTTCGTGTTTCGTGACTGTTTATTGGCTATTGGTCTTCGTTCATGTTGTCTTTCTACGTAGTGCTGTTGGGATTTCGGCGTTGTCCGAAATTTCTTCGCTGCAGAACATCATGGCAAACTCCGTGAGAAAAAACACCGTGATTTTCACCTTCGACAAGTACACCCGTCGAGTACAGCCCTCTGCACTGGAAATACACGACTAGATTACCGAGGTATTTGGGCTTCATCCTGAATCTGCTCATACCATGCAGCTAGACTCTGATGAATACTGCATGTTTGAAAAGGTTAACGACTCCGTGAGTGTAGACCACTTTCTGGAAAACTTTGGTTATGAAACGGAATTTATACACCGTGATGGTACTACAAATACTGTAAAACTCAGGAATTCCGAGTTTGTAATTAGAAATGTTAGGGTTTTGAATATTCCGATAGAAGTAGACAACTCGAAAATTAAAGATGACCTTTCAAAGTGTGGGGTTGTCAGGCAAATAGTCAACGAAAGGTGGGCTTCGCATTTCAAGCTGCAGTGCTTTAACGGCATTCGCTCCGTGGAGATGGAAGTGAAGGCAAACATTCCCTCCCACATCTTTGTTGACGGGCACAAGGCGCATGTTATTTACTCAGGGCAAACCCCTACATGTCATGTATGTAACGAGTCAGGTAACCTCCGTCAGGACTGCCCTCGCCGTGTTTTTGTGCTAACAAATAACCTTACGCAACGCCGGAAAATAACACTCAACGATTTGTTGCCAGCCAGTAATACAACAGAAGCGGCGGCTGTCGTGGATCCTGTTACTACCTCTGAAAATGTTGCACTTAATATTAATGACTTTCCGTCTTTAAAACCTGCATTATCTGCTGAAATTCCGTCCCGTGACAGCGAGACTCCCACTAAAAAGCGTCCTCTAGAGGACACTGAAAAAAATGTTGATGAGGACTCTTCCCGTGAAACACCCGTTGCCAGGAAGCCGAAGCCAAGTCCTGTTGGAAGTGGTAAAAGGAGATGAAATGCAGGTCGATGTGGCTCCCACTTCCGCACAAGGAATTATACCGCCACGAACAGATAGTGACGCAGCTCGTAGTGACCTTTCACAGGAATGTGACCCTGAGCCTGAGGTCACAGCTGCAATAACCGCATCGAGTGCACAGCCCATACAGTGCGAACAGTACGAGGAAGTACCAAGTAAACAGCCTGCTGGCTCCGAAGCGCAACACCGCGCCGAAGGAGGAAATAAACAAGCATCACCGCCTCGCCAGCAAGACAACGCAACTGACAAGACCCCGGAGCCAAATATTGACGACTCGCAAGCCACAGCCGTTGCGCAAGGCGGCCACCGTCGGAGGCTGCGACGGAAACAAGGTCTTGCTGTCACGCGTCATCGAGCGAAAACCACACCACAGAAGAAAGACGTCAAGAAAAAGAATATTAAATATGAAGTCATCAGGGCCTACACTGACGAGGAGAAAGAGAAAGACCACAGTGACTTATAGCAATGCATTGTCAGGATTTCAGGATAATTTTCTTTTCAAGCACTTTGTTTAAAAGCAGTAAAATTTTTTCTATGAAGATTTCTATGAAGATTCTACAGTGTTTATGCTAAAGAACTTGCCCCCTTTCTATCAGCAATTTATCGTAGATCGCTGGAAGAACGTAAAGTACCTAGCGACTGGAAGAAAGCGCAGGTCGTTCCCATTTTCAAGAAGGGTCATAAATCAGATGCGAATAATTATAGGCCTATTTCGCTTACGTCAATCTGTTGTAGAATAATGGAACATGTTTTGTGTTCTCGTATTATGACGTTCTTAGATAATGCAAATCTCCTTCATCATAACCAACATGGATTCCGCAAACAGAGATCATGTGAAACTCAGCTCGCCCTATTTGCCCAAGAAATTCACAGTGCCGTAGACACTGGCGAGCAGATTGATGCCGTATTCCTGGACTTCAGGAAGGCATTTGATACGGTTCCGCACTTACGTTTAGTGAAAAAAATACGAGCTTACGGAATATCGGACCAGGTTTGTGATTGGATTCAGGATTTCCTAGAAGAAAGAACACAACATGTCATTCTTAACGGTTCAAAATCTGCAGATGTAGAGGTAATTTCGGGAGTACCGCAGGGAAGCGTGATAGGACCTTTATTGTTTACAATATACATAAATGACTTAGTTGACAACATCGGTAGCTCCGTGAGGCTATTTGCAGATGACACGGTTGTCTACAAGAAAGTAGCAACATCAGAAGACTCGTACGTACTCCAGGAGGACCTGCAGAGGATTAATGCATGGTGCGACAGCTGGCAGCTTTCCCTAAACGTAGATAAATGTAATATAATGCGCATACATAGGGACAGAAATCCATTCCAGTACGATTATGCCATAGGTGGTAAATCATTGGAAGCGGTAATGACCGTAAAATACTTAGGAGTTACTATCCGGAGCGATCTGAAGTGGAATGATCACATAAAACAAATAGTGGGAAAAGCAGGTGCCAGGTTGAGATTCATAGGAAGAATTCTAAGAAAATGTGACTCATCGACGAAAGAAGTAGCTTACAAAACGCTTGTTCGTCCGATTCTTGAGTATTGCTCATCAGTATGGGACCCTTACCAGGTTGGATTAATAGAAGAGATAGACATGATCCAGCGAAAAGCAGCGCGATTCGTCATGGGGACATTTAGTCAGCGCGAGAGCGTTACGGAGATGCTGAACAAGCTCCAGTGGCGGACACTTCAAGAAAGGCGTTACGCAATACGGAGAGGTTTATTATCGAAATTACGAGAGAGCACATTCCGGGAAGAGATGGGCAACATATTACTACCGCCCACATATATCTCGCGTAATGATCACAACGAAAAGATCCGAGAAATTAGAGCAAATACGGAGACTTACAAGCAGTCGTTCTTCCCACGCACAATTCGTGAATGGAACAGGGAAGGGGGGATCAGATAGTGGTACAATAAGTACCCTCCGCCACACACCGTAAGGTGGCTCGCGGAGTATAGATGTAGATGTAGATGTAGATGTAATGGGCACACAGCTTGTAAGTATCGTGACTTGGAGAGAAGGTCGTTGCTGCTATAATCATACCGATCCTCATCCCAAATAGCTTCTTCTGGTATGTCTGTGATGCAAGTTTATAGCACTACTACTATTAACATTAATAAAATACAGTCACCCTTCAAATTGGCAGGATCAGAAGAATTCTTGTACTAGTCTGGGACAGATATCGCGTTGCTACAAGAAGTTGCGATGACGGCATTTCGGATCCCAGGCTTTTTTGGAATTGTTAGTGTTTCTACAGAAGCCATATCGGTACAGCCATTCTTATAAGGGAAGGCATTCCGGTGACTGAAATCGAACGACTAGAATCAGGAAGAGCCGTAGGCATAAAAATTTTCGATATGACCGTGCTTAACCTTTACGCCCCATCAGGAAATTCCCATAAATTGGATGGTGCGATGATTTTTCAAGATGAACTAATTTATTTATTGAGGAAAAATCCGTGTTCTCTTATATTAGGTGGACATATTAACTATGTTTTAAACCAGAAAGATCAACAACCCAATTTCAACTACTCGCCACAGTTAAAAAAGTTAGTAAGTGATCTACAACTCAAAGATGTATAGGAACTTGAACACCCGACATCAGTCGACTTCACGTATATAACCAGCCACTCCCGCAGCAGGCTAGATAGAATTTACGGGTCACCAAATTTGCAAAATTTTTTATTAAACGTTGAAACTGTTCCCGTGTATTTTAGCGATCACAGTACACTTTTAACTTGCTTTAATTTAAGTGTACAGCCAACCCTCGATTCAGAGGGCAATGGAATTTGAATATGTCTGTTTTAACTGACGAAGAACTGGAACAGAAAATAAGAGTAGCGTGGACTATGTGCCTCCGCACAGCAGACAAGCACACAACAGTCACTGACTGGTGGACTAGGAGGGCTAAACCAAGGTTGCTGAAAGTTGTCGTGCAGTATAGTGTAGCGAGGCGCAGGGAGTTGAGGAATACAATGGAGTTTTATTATAAAGTTTTAAGAGACTTTTATCAAGAGGCAAATGATGACGTAATTCGTCTGAATGATATCAAAAAACAAAAGCCAAGTTATTAAGCATTAAACAGCAGCAGATGGAGGGACTAAAAATTAAATAGAAAGCCACATCAGTAGCAGCTGGTGAAACTGCTCCTCTGTATCACTTGGTGCGGCATGCTGAAAACAGACGTCAAACTTTTGTTGATGAAGTCCAGACGCACACTGGTACTAGGTTCACATACCAGAAAGAAATACTGGACCAAGTCCACAGGTACTATGACAACTTATATGCCCCTACCACAGTGGACGATGCAGCTTTCGAGGACTTTCTCACTAGTTTAGGTCCACAGTTGTCGGGAACAGAAAACGCTGACATCCTGTCACCTATTACTAAAGATGAAGTGCATGAGGCAGTGTGTAACTCACCTCTCAAAAAATCTCCGGGACTTGGTGGCCTCCCTGTGGATTTTTATGCCCGCTACTGGTCTGTAATTGGGGACAAGATCACTTCCATGGCGAATGTGGTCCTGACCGGAAAAGCGGTCCCTGCAGAGTTTAAGGAAAGTAAAATAGTACTGATTCCTAAGAGTAAAGGCAAAACCAACTTAAACAATTTTCGGCCTCTTTCGCTACTAAATTCTAATTACAAAATAATTTCGCGTATTATCAACAAAAGATTCCCTGCCTTTTCCAACAAAATATTGAGTCATCATTAATCTTGTTCTCCAACCAGAACGATATTCGAAAGTCTATCTGCATACAGAGACGTCATTGCAATTACGTCAGTGGCAAGTATAAAATGTGCTTTAATCTTTATAGATTTCAACAAAGCTTTTGACCGCGTTAGTCATAGATACCTCTTTGCGACGCTGTCAAGAATGGCTTTCCACCCTCAGATTGTCAACATGCTAAGAAATATTGCAACAGGTATAAATGCGAAAATAGCAATCAATGGCCAAACATCTAAACCCATACAGATAGGGCGAGGGGTTCCACAGGGCAGTCCCTTATCTATGTTTTTATTATCCGTACCTTTAGAGCCCTTTCTCCGCAGTGTCCACGCAAGACTAACAGGCATAACATTGAGTGGTGAGAAAACCGTCATACGAGCTTATGCCGATGACGTGGGTGTTGTAATAAGGAATAAGGAGGAGACAGTTACACTGGAAAGAGAAATCCAAAAGTATTGTCTAGCGTCGGGAGCGACAACCAATGAAAACAAAAGTAAAATATTGAATCAGCGGGGCCTAGATCACCTCTGACTGTCATGGGCAAAACAAGACAACAAACACAAAACTTTGGGAATAACCTTAATGACATGTCCGATGAGGATGGCTGCTTTTAACTGGACGGAAGCTAGGAGGAAAGTTCATGGTGCTGTAATGGAGAACATCCATCGAACTGTGGACCAGGTGCGAAAAGTCAGATTCATGAACTCCTGCATTTTGTCTAAAGCGTATTTCACTGCACAGGTATTTCCAATCCCCAAACTAGTATCGAAAGGGATCATGTCCACTGTTACCAATTATTTATGACGAGGAGATATATTCAGGCTCGGTGCGACTACCGTTATACTGGATGTCAGAAACGGGGGCCTCGGTTTGGTGGACATTCGAAATAAAGCGTCTGCTCTGTTCCTCAAACGGACTTTCCATGTACTCCGAGAACTTACACAATGTATAACCTCAAAGCTCATTGAGGCTGTGACACCCCATAGCCTGCAAGCACCGATTGATGTGCGAAGAATTAATGCCCGTCTGCAGTATGTGAGGAACTTTTTCCTCGAAGCAAGTTACCTTAGTGACGAAATCAGAAGCAACACATGTATCACAACGCTCGACATCATACATGAAAGGAAGTTAAATGAGAGCAGAAACAAAACTGAAAAGAAATTCCCTAATTGTGACTGGAAAGCTGTATGGCGGAACATCAACTATGCCGGGCTCTCTGCAGACGCTATTTCCGCATGGTACAAAACAGTTAACAATGTCATCAGCACCAACGAGACACTGTATGGGATCGGTTTAAACCAGACACACCTTTGTGGAAAATGCAGTCTGGTGGATACACTCATCCACATATTCACCTGTGGCGGCAGTGTGAATAACTGGAATTGGATCAGGCAACAAATCGCCTTTGTCGCCAGATCCTCGGCCGAATATATAACGCAATCGCTCCTCCTGAGACCAGACATGACATACTTTCCGAAATTAAAAACCAACGCCATTAGCTGCTTACCGGGAAAATATGTTAGTTATGTCATCAGCAAACTTGGGTCGGACAACGAGATAGAATTCCGCGTTTACATGAAGTGTGAATACGCAAAAATCACCACGTATCGCAACCACAAGAAGCACTACGGCAACATGCTGGAGATCATTTTTGAAAGAATGGGTGTCGGTTAAATATGTGGAACCACTACAACACCTTGGACGAGAACGAACAGAAGAAAATTAAAAGTCAGTTGTGTTATTATTATTTACTATTACCTTGCTTCCGAATCTTCTATGTTACACGAAGAGTTTTCTCAAA
Source organism: Schistocerca americana (assembly GCF_021461395.2). NCBI lineage: Eukaryota > Metazoa > Arthropoda > Insecta > Orthoptera > Acrididae > Schistocerca > Schistocerca americana. The sequence goes on along the minus strand of NC_060129.1, from coordinate 97,466,923 downwards.
ACATTTTGTTCAGAATTACTCGTGTTCGACTTCCAAAGTATTTGTGTGATTCAAGAAGAATTGTTAAGTTTTTATAAGTGTTCAGTTTCTACTCAGAGAAAAGGTTTCTTTGTGTTTCTTACATCGGAGAATGGGAATTTTGTGTTAAGATTTCTGCACACTTAGTGCTATGACCCAACTGGGGACATGAGAAAAGGGGTGGGAGGGGTTTGGGCCTCGACGCACCGGCAGTGCCGTGAAGAGACCCCACTGCTAGTGCGGCGTGTACCACGCCCTGTGGCCTTCCTTAAAAAAAAAAAAATGTAGTTAGCGCGCGGGAATAGGATACGGAAGCTCATGGGTTCACGCGTGGGTGGATGCGAAAAATTTTCTTTTCCTCTTCATAAAAAAAGAAAAATAAAAAATGTTGGTAGAGCACTTGCCCGCAAAAGGAAAAAGTCTTGAGTTCGAGTCTCGGTGCGGCACACAGTTTTAATCTGCCAGGAAGTTTCATATCAGCGCACACTCCGCTGTAGAGAGAAAATTTCATACTAGAAAGAATATATTGTTACACTGGGAAACGTATAATTTTAGAATTGTACATTTGCATTCAAAACGCTCTCAGAAAGATGTATGCGTTAATGGCACATGCTGTTGCTGATGTCCGTGTCTGCTATTTCCAGTTTGGCTGGTATCCCGGTATTGCAGATGACATGCAGCGACATGAACAACGGCATGTGCTACTATGGTTTACATGTCTGTTATAACGTTCTGAGCAAAAATAACACATTCCCAAAAATATGCATATCACATTGCGATAGATTACTCTTTACTCTGCAAAATAATAAAGGAAACCCGCTGGTGATAATGAAATATGGCCGAAATACATATCGGTAAAAAGAGAAGAAACCGTGTTTGTTCAAGGTTGAATCTTTTCAAATTTTTGTTCTTAAATCAAAGACGAGATAAAAAAAAGTGAGATTTCATGTCGAGAAATCACCTCAAGATGAATACCTACTCACAACATTCCAAGAAGCTGTATGAAGCGAAGAACCTGAGGATACAAGACGGACGCCTGGCTGTCACTCTCGTAGGGCCGGCAAAGACGAGGTCACACTAATTACAGGGCGCACAGGAGCGAAGTGGCCGGGGAGACGGTCCAGTATGTGCTACTGCAGGAAAAACCCTCTACCACGCACTTCGCAGGGGTTTGTAGAGTATGGAAGTGGAAGTTAATTTAGATATTACCAGCATGTTATTTTTACAGCCTTATGACTGAATATTTACTTTCGTACAGGAAAAAATTAATTTCATGAGCTAGGTGACTGACGCAAAAGCGGTAGTGCATGATATAGAAAAATATACTGTCCCAAATAATATATGATCTCAACCACATGCACTCTTATTTATTCTGTAATTACTGCTTCCATTTCCTTACAGTTTGCATCCTTCAGCTTTGCCTTTAATTGCCCACATTAAAAATGGTGTTACAAGCAATTTGAGTGAGTGAGGCGCAGGAGTTTGACCTTTTTTCGATGTACGAGACTTTATTATTTAAACGTTTGCAAATCCCGTTAACGTTAGTAACGTCTTCACACTACGACATTCAGTAAACAGATAACCGAAGATTTCCGCTGCTCGCCTGGCATTGTACTCGTTGTATACCAGCGTAATTTGATGTTATTCTCAGATTTGTACATACTACTCACGAAGCTGATACTATCAGCTGGTCTAATGACATTTCTCAAAATATTGCAGTGTTCTCTGTAATTATCTCTAGTTGATGGCTCTTGATACTGCTGTATTCCTTGGTAATATTATGCTTTTAATATGTGTTATTCTGATGCGTTGTGTTTTACACGCTTGCTGTTTGTCACTTTTAAAAATGGACATCTTTTTCCTGTAAAATATGAAACGAACATATGTGATCTTACATCCAACCTGTGGCCACCGGTGACGCCTCAGGAGTTGACTGAGTGACTTCGCCGCAGCTGGGTAGGGGCTCATAATGACGGCCGGCCGCGCCGTGCCACAAGTCACGCGTGCAGCGTGTCTGGGCCACGGGCCCGGCCTGCCTGCCGCTCGGCTCCGCTCGGTCCTTCTCGGAGGCGCCCGGAAGAGCGCGGCGCTTCACCCGGCGTCGCGGTGCGGCGTCTTCCGGCCGGCAGGAGTCTCTCGAGTTCGGCAGACTCGCGCTGTCAGCGATGTTTACCCTTCGCTGTGTGATCTCGGTATGATGGAGGTTCACTGGGCCAGTGGCTGTTTGCACGAAGGAGGCAGTCGAGCGGTCTACCGTCGCGATTCTTTAAAATGAGTGGCAGTGACAGAAGAGAGCAAAGAGGTTTCTCAATTAATATACGTTACAGGTAGTGCATACCAACTGTGAAACGACATTAGATGTACATGTACACGGATGCTCTGCAGATCACACTTAAGTGCCTGGCGGAGGGTTCATCGAATGACCTTCACAACGATTCTCGATTATTCCAGTATCGAACAGTGCGAGGAAAAAACGAATGGCTATACCTTTCTCTGATAGCTCCCGTTTTCTTTATTTTATCACGACGATCGTTTCTCCCTAAGTATGTCTGCGTTAGCAAAATATTTTCGCATTCGATGGAGAAAGTTGGTGACTGAAATTTCGTGAGATGATTCTGCCACAATGAAAAACGCCTTTTTGATGTCCACCCCAAATTCTGTATCATGTCAGTAACACTGTTTCCCCTATTTCGGGGTAACACAGAACGTGTAGCTCTTCTTTGAACTTTCTCAATGTATTCCATTAACCCGATCTGGTCAATAGCACTCAACACTTCGTGCTTCACAAGAATGATGTTTTCTGAATCCGTCTTTACTGTGTGTCAATAGACCGTTTTCTTCGAGGTAATTCATAGTCCTCACACGCAATATATGTTCCAAAATCCTACTGGATATCGACGTTAATAATATGGACCTGTAATTTACTGGATTACTCCTTCCACCGTTCTTCAATATTGGTGTAACCTGTCCAGCTTTCCAATCTTTTCATACGGATCTTTCGTCCAGCGGACGGTTGTGTGAGGTTGTTATGCATGGAGCTGTTGCATCAGCATACTCTCAAGGAAACGTAATTGGTATGCAGTACGGACCGGAAGACTTGCTGTTATTAAGTGATTTAAGTTGCCTCACAAATCGGAGGATACCTGCCTCTAGGTTACTCATGTCGAGAACTGTTCTTGATTCGGATTCTGGAATATGCAGAAAGAGTTTAAAGATTTGATTGACAATGAAACAGGATTAAATCACGAATGTCGACGGACGAGATTCCTTGTTTTGTACATCAAAAAGCACTTTGTGCTAAACTTGCAGGCCTTTGGCACATGGCGAAATTGGAAGAAAGCATAGTATAATTGCTGAAGTCACACGCATCTTCCGTTTTCAGCTGCAACGGTTTTCAGTGAAACTGAACGATTCCTATGGAGACTTCATATAGTACTGCAAAGTACGTAGGTTATGTCGAAACACATACCTGGAACGACTTAAAACTTGCTACCGTTTAATTTTTTGACAAAAAAAGCAATGCAGGAACAAAAATGAAAACATGTGTAATCTAGTGCAGATTTCACATTTTAACTGGACTTGACTGTACACTGCCCACAGTAATGCACTGCAAGGTAACTTTTTCCTCATTTGATGGGGATGCATTTAAAAGGAGAATCGCGTTTATGGAACGCACACATTCTGACAAAGACAGTGAAGTTCCCTAAAATCACTGGTGTTAAACAAAATACGAAGTTTGAAGAATACGTTGTGGCCTAGAAAGAATTACAAGGGTAGTTTTATGAAGTTTTTGAGATTTTTAAAAGTTTGTTTGCATTAGCGCTTCATTGCATATTAATACAGGTTACGTAACATCAGTGCTCTTGTGCCAAGTTATCCTCTTCCTTTGTGTAAATTTTTCTGTCAAAACATGTCTAGCAAATGTGATGTTTACTGTAGAAATCTGAAGGCGGGGGTGTGAAGACTGTGTAGGTTATGGTTTAGTGGGGCGAATGTAGCGGCGAGGAAACTGGGTAGATAAGACGCTCTCCATGGCAACGTACGTTATGTAGAAAGGACAGAAAAGTCGCTGAAAAGGAGGTAAAAATTTGTGCCATTGAGGCTGAATTAGAAAATGAGGACTTGGAATTATGTAGGCTAAGGGAAGAAACAGGGACAGGAAAGGTAGAAGCAAAACGAGAAACTTGAAAAAACTTCGAAATTCAGTTAGTATATCAGTTTGGCTTGCTATCTGAAGTAGTGGAGGAAGGCCCTCATCCAGATGTAGTTGAATGTATTTTGAAGCAGAATATTAGCTTCAAGAAAAAAAGACACGTAGGGATCAAATCAGAATAGGAAAAGAAGAATATTGCTTCTAGTTAACAGTCAAGGCCAGGAGCGTCAGCAGGAATTAGGTGCAGCGCACCAGCTCACAAGTTTTGTGAAAACAAATGCTAGGGAGACCAGGAAATTATAGTTGGGGCAGCAGGAAACAGCCTGCGGTATGAATCCAAGCTGTACTATTGCGAGAGACTTGGATGAAATAGGAACATGAACTGGCCACACAAACCACACAAATGTGGTGTCTGTGGAGGTCTTTCAGCGCCATGTTCGGTCCTGCGTAAACACTGCTGCAAGGCGTGTTAACACTCTGGTTTGCTATCTGAAGTAGTGGAGGAACGGGATGTTCCAGATACCCCCAAAACCTCACACACGCGATGTTCCTGTTGACACTACTGGTAGGTGAGGATACACTACGCATGGCCTGCACCTAAATAGGAAGGGGAAAGATAAGTCAGCTGACACTGTAAGGGGGAGCCTCAGTCACACGAGGGTGACCCCTGTGGTTAATGGCACCAGGCAGACACGTTTTTTATGTCAAGGTCAAAGTCCAAACAGGCAACACTCAAGAAAAACAGAATAACAGAAGCTTCATGTACAGTAAATAGGGATGAAGCTAAGGGTAGTATCAACTCACTTCAGCAGAATATCAGGTGAATAAAAAATAAAGTAGATGATCTGTTAGCATCTACATTTATACTCCGCAAGCCACCCAACGGTGTGTGGCGGAGGGCACTTTACGTGCCACTGTCATTACCTCCCTTTTCTGTTCCAGTCGCTTATGGTTCGCGGGAAGAACGACTGTCTGAAAGCCTCCGTGCGCGCTCTAATCTCTCTAATTTTACATTCGTGATCTCCTTGGGAGGTATAAGTAGGGGGAACCAACATATTCGATACCTCATCCAGAAACGCACCCTCTCGAAACCTGGCGAGCAAGCTACACCGCGATGCAGAGCGCCTCTCTTGCAGAGTCTGCCACTTGAGTTTGCTAAACATCTCCGTAACGCTATCACGGTTACCAAATAACCCTGTGACGAAACGCGCCGCTCTTCTTTGGATCTTCTCTATCTCCTCCGTCAACCCGACCTGGTACGGATCCCACACTGTTGAGCAATACTCAAGTATAGTTCGAACGAGTGTTTTGTAAGCCACCTCCTTTGTTCATGGACTACATTTTGTAAGGACTCTCCCAATGAATCTCAACCTGGCACCCGCCTTACCAACAATTAACTTTATATGATCATTCCACTTCAAATCGTTCCGCACGCATACTCCGAGATATTTTACAGAAGTAACTGCTACCAGTGTTTGTTCCGCTGTCATATAATCCTACAATAAAGGATCCTTCTTTCTATGTATTCGCAATACATTACATTTGTCTGTGTTAAGGGTCAGTTGCCACTCCCAGCACCAAGTGCCTATCCGCTGCAGATCTTCCTGCATTTCGCTACTATTTTCTAATGCTACAACTTCTCTGTATACTACAGCATCATCCGCGAAAAGCCGCATGGAACTTCCTACACTATCTACTAGGTCATTTATATATATTGTGAAAAGCAATGGTCCCATAACACTCCCCTGTGGCACGCCAGAGGTTACTTGAACGTCTGTAGACGTCTCTCCATTGATAACAACATGCTGTGTTCTGTTTGCTAAAAACTCTTCAATCCAGCGACACAGCTGGTCTGATTTTCCGTAGGCTCTTACTTCGTTTATCAGGCGACAGTGCGGAACTGTATCGAACGCCTTCCGGAAGTCAAGGAAAACAGCATCTACCTGGGAGCCTGTATCTAATATTTTCTGGATCTCACGAACAAATAAAGCGAGTTGGGTCTAACACGATCGCTGTTTCCGGAATCCATGTTGATTCCTACAGATTACATTCTGGGTTTCCAAAAACGACATGACACGCGAGCAAAAAACATGTTCTAAAATTCTACAACAGATCGACGTCAGAGATATAGGTCTACAGTTTTGCGCATCTGCTCGACGACCCTTCGTGAAAACAGGGACTACCTGTGCTCTTTTCCAATCATTTGGAACCTTCCGTTCCTCTAGAGACTTGCGGTACACGGCTGTCAGGGGGGGGCCAGTTCTTTCGCGTACTGTGTGTAGAAACGAACTGGTATCCCGTCAGGTCCAGTGGACTTTCCTCTGTTGAGTGATTCCAGTTGCTTTTCTATTCCTTGGACACTTATTTCGATGCCAGCCATTTTTTCGTTTGTGCGAGGATTTAGAGAACGAACTGCAATGCGGTCTTCCTCTGTGAAACAGCTTTGGAAAAAGGTGTTTAGTATTTCAGCTTTACGCGTGTCATCCTCTGTTTCAATGCCATCATCACCCCGGAGTGTCTGGATATGCTGTTTTCAGCCACTTACTGATTTAACGTAAGACCAGAACTTCCTAGGATTTTCTGTCAAGTCGGTACATAGAATTTTACTTTCGAATTCACTGAACGCTTCACGCATAGCCCTCCTTACGCTAAGTTTGACATCGTTTAGGTTCTGTTTGTCTGAGAGGTTTTCGCTGCGTTTAACCTTGGAGTGAAGCTCTCTTTGTAGATGACCTCACAAATAACAGTGGGATTGATATACTTTGTCTGAACACCATGTAACTGTGGTGATGGATAGTGTCAGTATAAATTAGTATAATTTAGCCTCTTACACTTCCAGATATAGCATGGACAAAGGAGGGGTTGCCGTTTACAAAACAAAAAAAAAAAAGGATATAAGTACAAAACTGTAGAAGTACGCAAATTCTGCATTGATCAGCACTTTGAAGTTTGTGCATATAAACTACAGCTAGATAATGTAGTGTTGATGCTAGCAACAGTGTACAGGTCCCCATTAGGAGATTGGGAGCTAGTAAAAAAGTTTGACTACCTATTGCGCTGTCTGTCAGCCAAAAACAGGAAGTTGTTAATCTGTGATGATTTCTAAGTAAACTTTCTAACCAGTTCAGATCGGAAAAGTGTAAGTGTTATTAATTGCATATAACATAGAATCAGCTATCAATTTCCCTACACGTATAGCTCAAGGCAGTAGCGCTCTAATAGATAATGTATTTGTACAGCAAGAGGGTGTAAAACTAACACATGCTTTCCCATTGATAAATGGATTATCAGCCCATGATGTACAATTGATTAAATTAGAAATCACAGCAAGGTGTACAGTTCAGAAACCATGAAATAAAACTGTAAGGTTGCTCAGCCCAGTGTTTATTGAGCACTTCAGAGAAAATTTAAGAAATGTGAGATGTGTATAACGAGCCAAATGCACTTGTGCCCGGGCATGGCCCGTGAGCTGATGTCTTGGCCACCCCATTTCTACACTCCTCGTTTCTTTTGTAATTCCAGCAAACACTAACACCTGTATTCGTACTGATAACTAATTTAAATACAACCTACTGGTGAATTTTGCTTAATAGGTATTCGGCCACTGTCCATGGCATATTTGTGTGCCTAAGACTTCGTCTCCTAAATGTGGAGGCACCACAAGAGTCAATAAACAATGACACAACACTTAACTTGTGGAGAGAGACCTATCCGAGATTTCAATTCTGATGTATTCTAGAGCTTCCAGCAGATAAGGACAACGCTACAATGCTCATGAAATAATGAACCTACTGCAGAAAAACTTGCGTTGTATTACAACCACGAAGGTACAGTGAGATTAAAAGCAATCTCTCAAGATCAGTACTCAGGGTAACGCATCAGCTAGTAAAAGCCTCTTCGATTTCTCTCACCAACTAGAAATGTCTTACTACATCAGAACTGGTCCCATCAAGATTGTGTGGTATACCAAAAATTCACAAACCTGTCATTCCATTAAGACCAGTTGTTAGCGCTATGGACTGCTCGACAAGCGTGACTGCCAAATACCTGGCCAGTCTTCAACAGACCTCTGTAGCAAAAAAAGACGTATAAAAGGTTCAGTTCATTAAACAAAAAATAGAATCCTTCATGTCCATCAGATATTAGCCCATTTAGACGTTCTATTACTGCTTACTATAGTAGCTCTTGATAAAACGATGTCACATATGGAATTTACACTCTTAGACAAAAAAAGGAACACTCCGTGAAGGAAATATCCGAAAGATACAGCAAGTAGTAGTTGTACTTTACATGAGCAGACAAACAAGTGGATGACTTCTTCAAGAGGGAAGCTTAACAAGTTAAGTAAGTCAATACTGCGTCCTTACGTAAGCAATTTTTCATCTTGACATTGATTGACAGAGTTGTTGGATGGCTCCCTGAGGAACATCATGCCATATTTTGTCCAAATTCTGCGGTAGATCGTCAAAATCCCGACCTGGTAGGACGTCCCTGCCTATATCGCTCCAATTATTCTCTATTGGGAAGAAGTCTGACAACCTTGCTGGCCAAGGTAGGGTTTGGCAAGTCTAAAAACAAATAGTAAAAACTCTCCCCATATGCAAGAGGGCATGCTGTGAAAAAAAATGACACCCCACACCATCACTCGAGGTTGTCAGACCATATGGCGGACGATAGTAAGATTGGTATACCACAACCATCTGGGGCATCTCCAGATGCGACTTCGGCCAGGAATCTCATTGACTGGAACAGTCTTCTATGATGAGCCTCGCTTCTAATTGAGCCCCAATGTCCAGCAAAGATGTGTCTGGAAACGCCTTGGAGACTTGGGGGGGGGGGGGGGGGGGGGTTCCAACCTGACTGTCGCCCGCCATGAAGCCCAACAACCGAGAGTGATGGTCTGGGGTGCCGTTCACTTTCATAGCAGGACCACTTTAGCAGTCACCCACACAGCAGAGCGGTACGTCGACGATATTCGATGTTCCACGTCCAGTTTTGTTGTCCTTCATGGCAAGCCATACTGACATTACATATCAGCAAGGTAATGCCCGCCCACACACACAACGAGTGTTTCTATTGCTCGCCAAACATACCTTGACTAGGAAGGGCGCCAAACCTCTCCCCAGCTGACAACGTTTGGGACATACCGGGCAGGGCACTCGAACCATCTCGGGGTTTTCATGACTTAAGCTGCCAGCTGGACATGATTTCGGACGATGTCCTTCAGGAGGACATTCAACAGCTCTGCCAGTAAATGCGAAGCCGAATAACTGAGGCGGACCAAAGTGTTACTGACTTCGCTCAGTTTGTGAGGCTCTGGAATAAATCATCCAGTTTTCTGAAACTGTATTCATTACAGGAAACACACTCAGCACAGTTACAACGGAGTTCTATATGTAAAACTGGAAGGAACAGCTCATCAGCCCAGCAAGAAAAATTACTATCGTTGGTTTTGTTATATTGATGACACTCATACTTCGTTATATAGCCTCATGGACAAAAAGAACTCAGACTTTCTAAACTTTCCGAATGATATTAGTTATAATATAAAATCCAGTATAGAAAAAGAGAAAGAAGTTGAAATATTTTAAAATGTACGGCTACTTAGAAAATCCACAGATGTTAGGCACAGAAGGTCTTCAAAAAACTCACTCACACATGTGGATACATTCACAAAAATTCCAGTCATTGTCACAAACTGAAAAGAGCGGTAATGAGAACATTGGTGGGCTTGGCTTAAATAATGTGCACCAGAGGAGTTGGAGGAACGCTCCGACCATTTAAACACTACATTCAGAAGAAATGATTAATCTGAGAAAGAGTTTAATAGGGCAATAAGTCCATAAAGGTATGGAGCTTCTCATGAAGAAGAAACAAAGATTTACTCCCATTCGTAAAAGCAGTCATGGTTCACATGATCAGAGTACGAGGAATACATAGTATTGATGCAGTGTTTATACCAATTATGAAGGAGCGTGAATGTTTCGAACACTGTAAAGAATGTACGGCCAGCACTTGCCACAGGAGGAATATATAAATTGTCTTGCACACACAGTGAAGCACACATGTGTAGTACTCATTTCTTGCTTAAGGAACAGAAGAGCAGTTGTCATTTGCGAAATAGCAATAAATCGGCAGTTGCACAACATCCACTGGGACCAGGGAAACTAAAAATTCGTCTCTGCAATACGGAACCAATATTACTGTGCTTGAATTTACAGAGAGGGCATTCAAATTCCAAAGCACGAAAGCAACTTTAACGGAAAGAAGAATGAGAGAAATTAGACTAGTTGCTGACCTCAGTGCTGAATACTGAAACCAGCGCCAAGTGTTCCCCGGCAGAAGCTCGACAACACACGCACTCGTGACTCTGCACTCTTACGCAGCCGTCTGATGACATCATAGGGATCCGAACAAACAGTTCAGCTTGTACAGTTTATAGAAGTTTCAAACTGCTGCCTGAGCCTTTTTAGCCTCTGAAGATGTCTCCAGCATTTGGAGACGAAACGGTAGAGACCTTTCCATGTGTTTCTTTTTTTTTTTTTTTGAGTCATGTGTCTTCTCATTCGTTTGATGTGGTCCACTACAAATTCCTCTCCTATGCCAACCTCTTCACCTCAGAGCAGCACTTGCGACCTACGTCCTCAATTATTTGCTGGATGTATTCTCCAATTTCGTACCATGGAAGTCATTCCCTGATGTCTTAGCAGATGTCCTATCATCGTGTCCCTTCCACATATTCCTTTCCTCTTCCATTCTGCGCAGAACCTCCTCATTCCTTACTTTGTAAGTTGACCTAATTTTCAGCATTCGTCTGTAGTACATCATCTCAAATGCGTTGATTCTCTCCTTTTCCGGTTTTCCCACAATCCATGTTTCACTACCATTCTAGGTTCTGCTCCAAACGTACATTCTCAGAACATTCTTCCTAAAATTAAGGCCTATCTTTGATACTAATGGACTTCTCTTGGTCAGGAATGCCTTTTTTGCCGGTGCAAATCTGCTTTCGATGTCCTCCTTGCTCCATCTGTCATTGGTTATTTTGATGCCTAGGCAGTAGAATTCCTTAATTTGATATACTTCGTGACAATTAATCCTGATGTTATGTTTATCTCTGTTCTCATTTCTCCTACTTCCAATTCCTTTCGTCTTTCTTCGATTTATTCTCAACCCATATTTTGTACTCATTAGACTGTCCATTCCATTCAGCCCATCATGTAATTCTTCTTCACTTTCACTTTCAGGATAGCAATGTCATCAGCGAATCGCATCATTCATGCCCTTTCACCTTCAATTGTAATCCCACTCCTGAACCTTTCTTGTATTTCCATCATTGCTTCATCGATGTACATACTGAAAATACGGGCGAAACACTACATCCCTGCCCACATCCTTTTTAATCCGAGCACTTCATTCTTGGTCATCCACTCTTATTGTTTCCCTCTTGGCTTTTGTACATATTGTGTATTACCTGTCTCTTTCTACAGCTTACCCCTGTTTGTCTCAGAATTTCTAACACTTTGCGCCATTTTACATTGCTCAACATCTTGTCCAGGTCGACAAATCCTATAAACGGAACTTTATTGTTCTTTAGTCTTGCTTCTATCACGGACAGCAACGTCGGAATTGCCTCTCTGTTGCATCTACCTTTCCTAAGGCCAAATTGATAGTCATCTAACTCATCCTCAATTTTCTTTTCCATTCTCCAATATGTTATTCTTGTCAGCAATTTGGATGCATGAGATGTTAAGCAGACTGTTCGATAATTGTCGCACTTGTCAGTTCTTGCAGTCTTAGGAATTGTGTGGATGACATTTTTTCGAAAGCTAGATGGTATGTCGGCGGACTCATATATTTTACACACCAACATGAATAGTCGCTTTGTCGCCAGTTCCCCCCAATGGTTTTAGACATCCTGATGGAAAGTTATCTACCCCTTCTGCCTTATTTGATCTTAAGTCCTCCAAAGCTCTTTTAAATTCTATTACTGGATCTCCTATCTCTTCCAAATCGACTTTTCTTTCTTCTTCTATCACATCAGACAAATCTTCCCTCCTCATGGAGGCCTTCAATGTACTCATTCCATATATCCACTTCCTCCTCCTTTTTTGACGGTGAAATTCCCACTGCACTCTTAATACTACCACCCTTTGCTAACAATTTCACTCTAGGTTGCTTTGACTTTCTTATGCGTTGACTCAGTCCTTCCAACAATAATTTCTTTTTCGATTTCTTCACATTTTTCAGGCAGCTATTTCGTCTTAGCTTTCCTACACATCCTGTCTACTTCATCCCTCAGTGACTAGCATTTCTGTATTCCTGAATTTCCCTGAACATTTTTGAACTTCTTTCTTTCATCATGGGTAATAAAAGAAATACTTCAGTTATTTATTTTAATTCCCATGGTTTCTTTGCAGTTACTTTCTTTGTATCTATATTTTTCTTTCCAACTTCTATTATTGTCCGTTTCAGAGATATCCATTCCTCTTGAAGTGGACTGCCTACTGGATTATTCCTTATTGCTGTATCCATGGCCTTGCAGATCTTCAAGAGTATCTCGTCATTCCTTAGTACTTCTGTATCTGACACATTAGCGTATCGATTCTTTCTGACTTATCTCTTAACCTTCAACGTACTGTTTATCATTACTACATTGTGATATGAGTCTATATCTGCTCCTGCGTATGCCTTACAATCCACTACATCATTTCAGAATCTCCTTCGGACCATGATGTAATCTAACTGTTGTTCCCCATATCACCCAGCCTTTTCCAATTATACGTCCTCCTCTTGTGATTAAGAGTATTCGCTATTACTTGCCGAAATTTATTACAGGACTGAGTTAGTCTTTCTTCTCTCTCATTCCCTATCCCAACCCCATATTCTCCAGTAACCATTTCTTCCACGTTTTCTCCTACAACTGCATTCCAGTCTCCCACGAGTAATGGAGTTTCATCTCCCTTTACGTACTGTATTACCCTTTCAATACCTTCATATACTTTTTCGGTCATCTTAAGCTTCAGACGTCGGCGTGTACTATCTGAACTATCGTTGTGGGTATTGGTTTGCTGTCGATTGTGATAAGCTTAACTGTATCACTGAACTGCTCACTGTAACACACTCTCTGCTCTACCTTCCTAAAGAATCCGACTCCCGTTATACTGTTTCCTGCTACTGTTGATATAACCATAATGGGAACCCAAAATACGACAGTCCCGCCCCGCAGCAGAACCCATGGATAGAGATCTGCATCGGTGCCTGGTCACCTACACAGCCTTGTACGACGATCCCCAGTCGACGTTCGAAACCTGTACTCGCCGGTGAACACAAGCCCACTCCACTGATCCAGGTTCCGTTTCACGTGTCCCCTTAGGCAATTTCTTCGCACTCCAAGGTCCCTGGTAGTTTTTTATTGTTGTTCGTAGTGGTCGCCTAGTGACCACATTCATCTAGTGGAACTGGCTACTTACTGACTGTGTCGACGAGCCTCCGAGTTGACACCAAACAGATGGAGTACTTTTAAAAATAGAGACTCGAGCAAAACACAAGCGGAACTGATCCCACAGAGTTCTACCTCCATGATACAGAGGCACACATGAAGTCATATGTGCCCCCGGATAGGACCAAAATTTCCTGCAGCTACTTCCTTAATTACCTTGGTGTCTCCCTCTTCCTGTCACTGTTATTTATGCAGCACTGCGCGGACCTGTGAAAGTCGTTTGGTTCTATTCTAATTCCTGCAAAAAAGCTGGGGAGCAAATGTAGACAAACAAAACAACGCTGCAATTTCTGTTGGTTATTGAGCTGTCGCATATTGTGCTAAAGCGTGGGAGAATGGCACTCACACAGTTAAGACGTAAGGAGCCATGTTGACTATTAATGACATTGCTACAACAGCTCCCACTTAGGGGTTGCATGTTCTGTCCAATTTTGTCCCTGCTAATCTCACAATCAAGGATGCCAAGGTGCTAATTCCTAAGACAGAGTGCTATAATAATTCAGTCCAACTGAGTAAGGTAGCGCAGTATGGTCTTTCTTGTCAAGAAAGATCAAGATTCAACCTCATCCAAATGGCACAGGAGAGACATGGCAACGTCTTGAAAACGTGGTATTATAGTGGAAGTGCTGCTCGTGATTATGGCGCCAAGGAGCAGACGGTGAGCCATGTTGTGGGGGAGCGCCCACTCCATGCCTTTGAAGGCGGTCTGCCGTGCTTGTCCAATCATACTTCTGGCTGCATGTTTGTATGTGAATTCTTGTACTTCATCAGAAATGATCAGTTCGCCAGAATATGTTAGCAGACTCGCATACCAGCCGTAATTTACGCCAGAATTCCTGTCTGACACCTCGATTCGTCTCTAAGGGGCTGGCGACCTCTATCAATGGGAAACGTAAAACCTGGAGAAGGGCAAGTTCAGTTTAGTTTTCACTATTCTAGTCTACAAAATACAGTCAAGTTTCAGAGTATCATCTGTCACATAAGCTGACTCCATTTTATTTTGAAAGGTTGAACAACATGGAATGGAACGTGACAGCGCTGCAAGCGGCTGATCTCAGGCATCATATCCTGTCCCAGTCAGCGCGTGCTGTTCGGCGCATCACAAGAGCCACGGTCAGCAGGATGAATTGTGAGGGGCGGCGTCGTGTTCAGTTAGTGTGGTTGGATAAACCTGGTGAGTATATTATTTGGAAGTTCGTTATTGTTAAATAAAGCGTAATGTGCTCATTTAGGTTTTCTATAAAAACTCTCGTCGGAGTTAATCAACGCATGGTGATGGAGCTGCACCACATTTGGAAATTCTGTCCTAATTAAAGTGCACAGAAATAAAAACATCAGAACTAAATAATAATCACACTGAAGAAAAGAAACAGTTATCTAATCACAACCGATTGCATCTAACAAGAGAAGATCACCAACCTGGTCTGATATACAAAACGCACACTTGCCAGGTGTGAGCCCCAGCTGTCTATGTCGCGCGGAGATTTGCGCCACGATTATGACTGTACGCAGTTAAAACCTTCTGAACACATAGCTTTTCAACGCTCGTGTACCACTTGTTTCTGGCACGCTCCACTGCGTTCGCCCATTGTCGGAGCTCGAACTGCTGTACGGTACGGTGAGTAAGAGGTTCGCGTTTATAGTGCCGGTGAACCGACAAGCGACAGTGTGGCAGCTCCAGGAGCAGTATACAGTGACGGTCAAATTGCCACGTTTAAACGTCAAAGCTCGCGACAGTTGTGACCGGTAAGCGTCTTTATATGTGGCTATTCGACTAACTCTTACACGAGGCAAAAGAAACTCTATGAGCGTTTCTTTGTGCTACTATTTGTACCTTGCGATTTAGTTGCGGCAGTCATACAGAAGACCCGTTAAATGGAGAGAATAGTTGATTGACGTTAGACTATTCTTTATGAGAGGATGGTGGTGACAATGATGACGATACCCTTTCACCACGATCATTTTCGTCAAACAACTTCATTGGCACAACGCGACGGAGACGTAAAATCCCCAACTGACTGTTTAGGAAGCTTGCTTTGAAGAAGTAATATTGTCAGATTTCACCTTGCCTTTGTAACAGAGATCTGTGTGTGTGTGTGTGTGTGTGTGTGTGTGTGTGTGTGTGTGTGTGTGTGTGTGTGTGTCTGCGTGCGTGTGTTTTATAAAAAACTGCTGTAGAATATGTCCTAAAATATTGCTAAACAGTGTTGACCATATATGCGCATGGCATTGAAATACTATCTGCTCATATTGCTTACCCGTTTTTCATGTTAAATAACATGTGTTCTAGTTGAAGAACAAAGTTTCGAAGCACATGGGGCAGACGTAACCGGCTCCACGCACGTCTTCCCACACTTGCGACATGAAGCGGGTCTGAGGGCTCTGGACGTCACCCCGCTGCACAGTAGGCCTACTCTGCTCAGATAGGGTTGATAGAAGAGACAGAGAAGATCCAACGGAGGGCAGCGCGCTTCGTTACAGGATCATTTGGTAATCGCGAAAGGGTTACGGAGATGATAGATAAACTCCAGTGGAAGACTCTGCAGGAGAGACGCTCAGTAGCTCGGTACGGGCTTTTGTCGAAGTTTCGAGAACATACCTTCACTGAAGAGTCGAGCAGTATATTGCTCCCTCCTATGTATATCTCGCGAAGAGATCGTGAGGATAAAATCAGAGAGATTACAGCCCACACAGACGCATACCGACAATCCTTCTTTCCACGAACAATACGAGACTGGAATAGAAGGGAGAACCGATAGAGGTACTCACGGTACCCTCCGCCACACACCGTCAGGTGGATTGCGGAGTATGAATGTAGATGTAGATGTAGATCAGGCAGCTGCAGTGGGGCGGAGCCAGTGGCAGGCAACCTGCACCTACAGAACTTTAAAAACTCTGCATTGAAAACGTCTAAAATTATTATCATAAGCATGGCCATTTATTTTAAGACAGGGCGGGTGTTTGGTATGTAAGGTTGAGATCTCGCAAGTGTACGTTTTTCTCCTTACGAAAGAAGGTCGAGTTAGTTATGTTTATGTGGAAGGTTACAAGTAATAAACATGAAGGTTGAGGACAGATTTCATTCGATGTCAGATAAAGAGAGATCATGCTGACACAGGAGTAGAGCACACCGCCTCTAGCGTCGACAAGGGCCTGAGTTCGCCGACAAGGAGAGTCCACGAGTCTCTCCAGCTGTGTCGTGTTCAGCTGACGTCACTCAACAGGTCCCGTAGAGCCGCCAGACCGCAGCGACGTTGAGACCGCCGCTGCCCACACGCTGGTGCCAGACATCTGCTGTGAGGCTGAGACCGGATGGCTTAGCGGGCATGTCGGGATGCGGCAGGACGGCTGAGTGTTCGGCCGTCCAGCCAGGAGCGTGTCCACGCAGTCTGTGAACACAGCTGCTGTCTTGGGAGCGTCCCCAGGGCACTCAGCATGAAGGTAGCGCACAGGTCCGGATTAAAAAATCACTATGCGATGTGATGCGATATAGACTGCTCGCTCACTAAACTTCAGCACAGATCTCTGACACGTGACGTTTTAAGACTCTCGTTCATTGTCGTTGCGATAAAAGTGACAATGCAGGAAGGTACAGTAACTTTTCCGAAATTTTTAGACCTTTAATGCCATACGCTACAGAGCGTACGGGGATCCACTACACGATGCCAACCCCAGCAGAACAGACACTAAGAGTCGCAAGAAACGACAGAGCCCGTGTCCTTAGAAATAATGTAATGTGCGTTATAAGAAGTAGCGGAATTTGGCACATTGTGTACATTTATTTACTTCTTAATGCGTCTATTCCACCTGATAAAATTAAGGCATTAGTGCACTCTCTTATATATAACCTGACATCTCAATGGGTCAACATTACGACATGCGAAGTACACGAGCAGCTTACGGTAGTGATAATTATACTACTTCTGCTAATAACAACAACAACAACAACAATGGAGACACATAAGAACACACGTTTCTCTTGATGGGACATGCACAACTGTTGATACACATCCCAGTGATAAAATCAACTGCTGATGTACAATTTTGCAACTGTAGCATGTTATGCTTTATATCAGAATACACATACTACAAAAATTGTAGCTCTACATCTTTAAGTTGACTTAGATGTAAAACAGTGTAACTGTTTCAAACTGTGGATGCATTACTTTTACATGTTTGTTCGCCTTTCTTTTAACAAATTACATAATGATAAAAATATCAAAACTTCACGTACTGCAATTACACAACATTATGGCTTCAGTACAAACAGTCATGATTGCACACGAGGTTTGGCCTTGGAGCGGAGTGGAAGAGAGGGGAGTCGCTTTCTCTCTCCCTCTGTCGCTCTTTGTTTTAACTCGCAACCGTCGGTAGCTACAGAAAACTCTCGCTTCCCCACGGGAGGTATGCTTCGAAAAGGATGGAGGAACAGGAAAGTTCCATGTGAGGTTACGTCCTGGCGAGACTCTTCTTAATACTCGTACATCTGTATTTATGGGAAGAATTGTCCGATTATCTATGTCTAGAAGTCGAAATCTATCGTTTTCTAAATCCTGCTCTTCGATTGTGTGGCACACCTAGGGCCAGACATAAGCTCAGATGTCAGTTGAATTGCGATGAAGAGTGGATTGAAGTTTAAGAGAATGGTCTGGAAGAACAAAATGCGGAAAGGAGTGGAACACTAAAGTGCAAAGCAATCACGAAATTCATTTGAATTTCTCTTGGGCTGTAGATATTACGTTGATGAATACCACACAGGCAGTTCATTTGAACAGAAATGGACACCTGTGAAAAGGGCATCGTAGAAATTGGACAAACAAAGATAGATATAAGGAGCTAACGGAAAAGAAACCTTGGGAAACAGAAAAAAACACAGCAATTGATCAGCAAATCATTGGCGAAAGTGTCAACCAAGAATTATTGAAGTTGGCGTCTAGAATATACGAGAATGGCGCTATAGCATTAGATACAACCCTGAAGATATAAGCAGATACTTGCGAGGCCTACCGCACAATGAGCGTAACACCTCATGTATGGAATTTGTCGACAGGAATAATATATACAGAGGAATGGAAAAGATGATAGAGGATATGATAGATGACGATCATTTTGACTGTCAGAAGGCTAATAGCACAAGAGGGCGGCACGTCTGACATTGTAACTGATGCGGGAAGCAAAACTTGGAAAATAAAATGGACACATTCATAGGCCCTGAAAGGAAAAGCATCCGGAAATGTAAAATTCTGCAAAATGTTCGGAATATTGAGAAAAATAAGAGTAAGTTGCAAAGAAAGACGGGTAATACGTACAAGAACCAAGAGGAAACAATAAGGTTGCATGACCAAGAACAAAATACTGTCCCATATTTGGTAAGTTCCATTCTTCACCGATTCTGCTGAGAACCTCATCATTTCTTTTCTTATCAGTCAATCTAATTTTCGACATTCTTCTCTAGCACCATATATCAAACGCTTCAGTTCTCTTCTGTCCCGGTTTTCCCACTGTCCATGAACCACTTTCATAGAATACTGTGCTCCAGACTTACACTATGAGTTACTCGTCCTCCAAATAAAACCGACATTTAATTGGATAGATAAACAAAAAAAACTACTCACCAAGCGGCAGCAGCGCACACACATAAAAGACTGTTGTGATTGACAAGCTTTCTGGCCAGTGGCTCCTTCTTTAGGTAGGAGGGTTGAAAGGGAAGGAAGAAGGGTGAAGGAAAAGGACTGGAGAGGTCTAGGAAAAGGGGTAGATTTTGGGAAAGTCACCCAGAACCGCAGGTCAGGGGAGACTTACCGTACGGTATGAGAAGGGTAGACTAATTGTTGGGGACTGCATCGGACGAGATTTCAATGGTTCAAATGGCTTTGAGCGCTCTGGGACTTAACATCTATGGTCATCAGTCCCCTAGAACTTAGAACTACTTGAACCTAACTAACCTAAGGACAGCACACAACACCTAGTCATCACGAGGCAGAGAAAATCCCTGACCCCGCCGGGAATCGAACCCGGGAACCCGGGCGCGGGAAGCGAGAACGCTACCGCACGACCACGAGCTGCGGACTGAAAACCTAAGAGTTTAAAGGTGATATGTACGACAGAGATTACTGCTAAGACATTTATCACAAGTTATAAAGAGTGAGAAGCTAAGTGCATTGTACATAACAGAGGTGGGATGGGGCGGTGAAAAATAGATGGGAAAGACAATGAAAGATGCAGGAAACTGAAACGGAGTGAAGCAAAGAGTAGTAACAGTGATAAAAAGCTGGGTGGCAAGAACCAAGGACATGTTGTAGAGCTAGTTCCCACCTACTGAGTTCTGGAAAACTGGTGTCTGGGGGAAGATCCAGATGGTGAAACAGGCGCCGAGATCACGAATGTCATGCTGTAGAGCACGCTCTGCAACAGGATATTGTGAGTTACCAGTATATACCCTCAGCCTATGCCCATTCATCCTAATTGATAATGTGATGGTAGTCATGCCTATGTAGAAGGCTAAACAGTGTTTACGCAGTAGCTGGAATATGACTTGTATCTTTTCGCAGCTGGCTCTCCCTTTGATAGAATATGTTTTGCCAGTTACAGGGCTATTATAGGAGGACACACTCTTGTTAACTCGAGATCAATGTTTTAGCAGTAACCTCTGTCTTGTATATTAACCTATCTTCCACCTTTAAGCTCCCTGGATGCGGTCCCCAACATTCCTTCTCATCTTGTACGGTAAGTCTCCTCATACCCGCGGTTCTGGGTGACTTTCCCAAAATCTACCCCTTTTCCCCCTTTTCCTAGACCTGGCCAGTCCTTTTCCTTAACCCTTCTTCCTTCCGTTTCAACCCTTTTACCTGCAGAAGGAGCCACTGGCTCCGAAAGCTTGCCAATCACAACAGTTTCTATGTGTGTTCTGCCGCTGCTTCGTGAGTCGATTCTTTTATCTATCCTATTAAATAATTTTATCAATGATTGATTGATTTCGTTGTGACAAAACTGACAGTTGATGTTAGTTGACTTCGTTTGGCCGTGAACATCCTCTTTGAATGTTCTTCTCTACTCTTCATGTTCTCTTTCATTTTTCCATTATGAGTTGGTTTGTCCTTGGTTAAAATGGCTCTGAGCACTATGGGACTCAACTTCTGAGGTCATTAGTCCCCTAGAAACTAGAACTAGTTAAACCTAACTAACCTAAGGACATCACACACATCCACGCCCAAGGCAGGATTCGAACCTGCGACCGTAGCAGTTTCGCGGTTCCAGACTGCACTGCCTAGAACCGCACGGCCACTTCAGCTGGCTACTTTGTCCTCAAGGTAGCAGAATTCTTTCAGTTCGTCTTGATCCTCGTCTACAATTCTGACAAGTTGAACACTGATCTAATTTCTGCTAGACTTCATTAATTTAATCTTTTTTTGGTTTAGTCTTAATTCATAGAGTCTATCCATTAGATTGTTCATTCTACTGAACATCTCCTACTGTTACCTCTGACTTCGATTGAGAACAGCAATGACATCAGCTATTCCTGTCACTGATAACCTTTCAACATGAATTTTAATTCCATTTCTGAACCCCATTTTTAATTCCGTCATTGCTTCTTCGATGTACAGATTGAATCGTAGGGGCGATTAGATGTATGTCTTTTACCTTTCCTAACCTAATCTGTTTGTTATTGGTCTTCCTACTTTATCCTCTTGTTTGATGTACAAATTGCACGTAACCCTTCTTTCCCTAGAGGTTACACCCATTTTCCTTAGAGTTTCGGAAATCCTGCAACATTTTAAATTATCGTACGATTTTTATCTAACTACAAATCCTACGGACATGCCTAGATTTTCCTTAAGCCTCGCTTTAATCATCAATCGCCAACTGAGAAGTCCTTCGCTGATGCCTTTATCTTTCCTAAAACCAAATTGATCGTCATCTAGCACTTTCTCAATCTACTTTTTCCTCTTATATACATATTCTTGTGAGCAACTTGAGTGTGAGAGCTCTTTAGGTAATTGTGCGGATGTCCTAGCACCTATGTGTCCTTGAACATAAAGAACTATGTGAATGATATTTTCAAGAGATACTGATTGTTTATCTGGAGAACCAGTTTGAATAATAATTTGGCTTCCAAATTTCTGAACAATTTTCGAAATTCCTAAGAGCTCTTCCACATGCCTTCCACATGATTTGATGGCGAGCCTTCCTAACCCCCGTTTGTTTCTGTGGGCTGGGGAGGTAGGCCCCTCGACGACCGCTGCTTCCCGTGACGTCTCACGAGGCCACCTGAGGACAGAGCAGCGTCGACCTGACCGCCACAGGCAAAAGCGACTCCCGCCGCTGAACACCACAGAACGCCCTACACTATGCTGCTTGTGGTGTGGTATCAGTGGTAGCCACAGATCTCAACCCAGGTTACATCGGTCTGTCTGTGATGGCTGGTGAACTTCTCCCAACCCGTGGCTACACATTCTGCAGTCGTTGCCCTACAGCCAGATGCCTGTGTAATGTGTCGGTACGATGCTCTCAAGTCCCTCATGCCGAAGATTCGTTTTTTTACAGAGACATAAAGATGCACGTTCCTTGGACTTTCTCTTTTGCGATTTGCCGCTGAGTAATTCCAATAGCATTAGGAACGCAATAAACATCGTGTACACACATCATTCTCCATCTTTAGCAATGTCTTTTCTGTACTGAAAATAGGCTCGCATAAGAACGAAATGCCAAAAATCTGGCACGGGCATAAAAATAATGCAGTATTTTTCTTAAAGACGTTGTGTCTGCCATTAACTATAACATTATTTGTTTTCACGACTATATTTTCGGTCCTGTGCCCTTTATACAGGTATACGGCAATAACCGAAACGTGAAGTGCAGATGGCATGTATAGAACGCCACCATCATCCTATACATGAGGCAGTTATATTACAAAAAATGCTAAAAACAGCACATCACTTGTATCGGCCCACTGGAGGTGTCAAAATTTACAAATCTTCTGACGTGTGTATATCTCACTGTTGTGTCTGTATGTTGAGTCTCCTAACTGCGACTGTACATCAACTTTAGATGAGCGTAAGGATCATAGCAATGGCATAAGGTAAATTTATTGTTACTGATGTTAACATCACTAACATGAATCTCCTCAAATCACTGTTCATAACGTTTATACGACAACTGAGGCGGTTGGTGGGGAACATATTCACAAGTCGTTTCTTCTTTGCTCTTAGCAGTGATTGTACATCCCACAGTAAACGTTTTATACCAGAGTATCTTAATATCGTGTGTACATTCGTTAACGGAATTTGCCATTCTGTTTGCGATACAATCATTTGATGTAAAGAAATAAGATAAGACATTTCTTTATCATGATAGGGCGTAATAGTACGTATGGTATCCATCGTCAAAGGCTTACAGTAGCTTGGCTGCTCATGAAACCATGCCAGTAATAATCATATATATATATCATTTTACATATGTATTCTTTGTACCATATTAACATCACAAAGGCATAAATCGCATTCAGAACAACTTTCGTACATGAATTGATCCGGTGGACAAATAAAAAGAAAAAGGAGTACAAAAAAATAGATAAAAACATGTGATGGGATACATGTCACACATTACAGAACATTATGTGTATCATCATGTAATTGTAAAATGTACTGTTAATATGTAACGTACTGTACCAGTACAAATGTAGTCATACATTTCCATGCTCCTTAGAAAGTTTAGGCCGAGAATGGCTTTTTCAGCTACACTTGCAAAACACCTTATTCAATTTTTTACTGAATTACTAAAATATATTACTTATATTAAAATAAATACATCCTAAATATAAAAACGTTTATGAGTGGACATAATTCTTCCTCATTTCCATACATATCATACAACTCACGGGAAACATAGTAAAGACTACTCATATTATAAAACCAGCATAGACACGATTCTGTGCAAATCGTTACGTCCTATGCTTGTCAGTAAGTCAAAGTCAAATAGCCAAACTAAGCATTCTCATTTATGTTACTTTCTATTATTAGCACGTAAAACTGACTGGAATTTATCTCGAGGTCTCTTCTTTCTTAAATCTGTCTTATTGTTGGGCAAGCTGTGTGGGTGATTTTTGAAATAGTTGTATATTTCCACTTCTTCAGGTATTTTGATACTTCTACCCTTAGGTTAATTTTTATTACTGGATCTACGTTAGGTGATGGTACTCCTCTCTCTTTGCTTGAAGTGCTCTTTAAATTTGTCGCTGGAATATGAGCTTTGTAACGTCCGGTCAAGGTGTCCATGCTGTAACTCATACGATTACTGACATTGTATATTCATCTAGTTTCAAATGGTAAATGCTACCTGCATAGACTTTGTGTGGGAGAAAGTGAAAGCTGTGCTTCTACAGAAGTCTGATCCACTGGCTTGTTCACCAGTCCGTCGTCTCCCGTCTTGTGCAGAGCTGCAGGCCCAGGCGGCTGTTTTCCGGGAACGACTCTCCAGCTACTGGCGGGACTTGGCGCAGCTGCTCTCACTCGGTGCGACGCACACCTCGCAGCTGTTGGTTCCCCTCGCATTTGAACGAATGGTAAGTGGGGTTTTTTCCTCCTCTTATAAACTACCTACAGGGGGTGAGAAAATGACACACACCATCTGGCCAGTTCTTGGAGACTGTTTCCCAGATTACCTTCTTCACACTGTAGCTATCTTTGGCTCTACAGTTCTAATACTAACCTTCTGGAAAAATTCTGAACCAACCTCTACTTCTGTGAGCCTTTTGGGGCTATGATACAGGGAGGCTAAGCTCGGAATGGTTAGAGATCGAAGAAAATCGTCTGTATCTTTCTTTTCTCGTATGCGCTAGCTACTTCTTTAACAGATCCAGATAACTTTGCACCCAATCCTGCTTTACAAGCTGAAGCATGTTAGCTTCATATTTAGTGGAGAGTGGTCTAGAGTCTCAATGTGGCATTTCAAGTCTCCATCGGCGTCTTCTCTTCCTAAGAATTTCTACTCCATATGGAAGGCCTATAAAATTACTTATGCTCAACATGGAGGTTCGTCAACTTCAAATCTCGTAATGAACCTGTATACATACCACATAATTCATACATTTCGACACAACTGTTCAACGTCTTCCACCTTAACATTCACGTGACCATTTCCCACGACTCCATGGCCAGACGATAGCGCAGCTGACACTTGTGGCTCGACGCCATTGGTGGCCCCCTGTGCTCACCACTGCCAGCCAGCACTGTCCGTGTGACACGGCAATGCCCCAGCCGCCGCAGCCACAGAGGACGCGCAACTATAATGAAGGTCCACCAGTTAGCGCGTGTTGCGTCTGCGAGTGGCTTTGTTAAAGGCACTGTGCTACTACAGTCACAAGCGGAATATCTAGTGAATGCGTCAAGGCCAATGAAAATCTCTGTCAGACTAACCTGAAACCGGATGCTGCTTTCTGAGAGCATTCATCTTAGTCGTTAGCCTTTCTGCAAGTGTCTCGTGGCCTAACTCGAACCATTATCGAGTCTGAATTCTCTGTCTATGACTTATGAACACTACCACCAGTGATTTTCCCACTACCGAGAATAAAAGCTATGTGAACACATACACTGGACTCGCATTTCGTGAGGACGACGGTTCAATCCCGTGTCCGGCCATTCTGATTTAGGGCACGGCCGACTTCTTTCCCCATCTTTCCCTAATCCGATGAGGCCGATGACCTCGCTGTCTGGTCTCCTTCCCCAAACAACCCAACCTTAACACATAGAATGGCCACTGCACATTATGACTGTTTGGATTCTGACAGTAGTATACATGGAAAGCAAAAGGACGCAGTATGATCTGTGTCTTTGTGTAACTTTTGGTGGCGTATGTAGCAACGTGCCAGTCCCTAAAGTATCGTGTGAGTCTCAATTTCGATCGTTTGAGAAGAGAATTAGGCGATACCTGTTTTAGTCAACTGAAAAGGTTCTGAGTAGATTAAATCCTTTTCCTATAAATATTACGGATGTTTGCTGGATGGTAATTTCAAAGATTGATAGTTGCGGGTTCCGCATTTAAGAATGGTTTCTGCTGACATCGTGTCATGTCCTGTCATTGCATCTTGTTTTCGTTACCATCATCTATGCATTTCACTGCAGGAAAGGCAATTTACCTGATACGTATCCAATATTTTGTAGAGTTAGTACCTCACAGCTTGCGAGAATGTTTAAAGGACTTCTTCTTTATTACATTTGCGGTGCGGCTACGCTTCGTTGATCATACACTGCACCTGCTTAGGAAAAGTGTAATTGCGAAAAGTTATTCCGTGAAACCAATGTTGTACAGATAGTTTCAATTTAAAGACACACTTTGCTTTCTGAATGAAACTTGAGTCTTCAGACAGCTGCAGCAGTCTTGAGGTATTCGTATTCGAGATAATTCCTCTCGTGGTTCTTCACTACAGCCCTGCAGAGTAGTACGGCAGGGTGTGCTGTGGCCCAGGTAACGACGCAGCTCACGATTTTGACCCTGTGCCCCCGGTAACTGGGCTCTCACATAATACTGTGCACAAATATGTATGTATGTATGGTCAGAATAGTTCAAATGTCTCTGAGCACTATGGAACTTAACTTCTGAGGTCATCAGTCCCCTAGAACTTAGAACTACTTAAACCTAACTAACCTAAGGACATGACACACATCCATGCCAGAGGCAGGATTCGAACCTGCGACCGTAGCAGTCGCGCGGTTCCAGACTGAAGCGTTTAGAACCGCTCGGCCACACTGGCCGGCATAGATTAGGTCTAGATGGCAGAAAGCGCAGTGGCGCTATAGCAAGGACGACGGATTCAACGTTTTGGAAGGTGCCGATACAAAAGTGTGCAGCACCTTCCAGTTCACTGCTCCTGCACAACGAGGGAAATTCTGAATTTTATTTTTCGTTTTCTATACTGCTTATCGACGTACGGGTAAGAGTCGACTGCAGCCACGTGTCACCACTACAGTGATTTTGGGTTTGACCGTGCGCCGGGCCCCCTACTGTGTGGACTCGGCCCGTGTCGCTCGCTGGCCTCCCTCGCCCTGTGTTGTTGTGACGCCCACAGCCGGGCTGTCGGAAGCGCGAAGCGGCTCAGACCGCAAACGGGATGTTAGCTGCCCGCTGATCGATACCCGCACGCTGTCACAGCGAGGACGTGACGCACGTCCCACACACACACACACACACACACACGTAAACGCGTGCAGTATTCCTGGCGCACATCCGCAAAGCTCTACTTACGCAAATACGAATTGGAGGCGATAAATCGCGATCCCGTCTAGAACCGGTCGGCCATGTATGTATGTGTGTAAATTTAAAAAATATTGTATTCGAAAAGGATTTATTTTTCTCTGGCTCCTGCCATCAATATAAAACTGATAGGTATTTCATTCAAAAAATATGAAAAAGAAGAACAAATGTATTGTGAAAACAACTGAAAGCTTTTTAATTTCCATTTTTTCTCGTATTTGTTATATACGTAACAGTTTCGTTATTTCGTAATTGATTCATTACAACATACACATTCTTTTGTGAATAAGGTAATTTTTTAATTTCCAATGTCTATTAAACACTTATTAGTAACTCATAGAGAGAGAGAGAGAGAGAGAGAGAGAGAGAGAGAGAGAGAGAAGTTTTCAGTGTGTACATACAGGGTGTTTCAAAAATGACCGGTATATTTGAAACGGCAATAAAAACTAAACGAGCAGCGATAGAAATACACCGTTTGTTGCAATATGCTTGGGACAACAGTACATTTTCAGGCGGACAAACTTTCGAAATTACAGTGGTTACAATTTTCAACAACAGATGGCGCTGCAAGTGATGTGAAAGATATAGAAGACAACGCAGTCTGTGGGTGCGCCATTCTGTACGTCGTCTTTCTGCTGTAAGCGTGTGCTGTTCACAACGTGCAAGTGTGCTGTAGACAACATGGTTTATTCCTTAGAACAGAGGATTTTTCTGGTGTTGGAATTCCACCACCTAGAACACAGTGTTGTTGCAACAAGACGAAGTTTTCAACGGAGGTTTAATGTAATCAAAGGACCGAAAAGCGATACAATAAAGGATGTTTGAAAAATTTCAACGGACTGGGAACGTGACGGATGAACGTGCTGGAAAGGTAGGGCGACCGCGTACGGCAACCACAGAGGGCAACGCGCAGCTAGTGCAGCAGGTGATCCAACAGCGGCCTCGGGTTTCCGTTCGCCGTGCTGCAGCTGCAGTCCAAATGACGCCAACGTCCACGTATCGTCTCATGCGCCAGAGTTTACACCTCTATCCCTACAAAATTCAAATGCGGCAACCCCTCAGCGCCGCTACCATTGCTGCATGAGAGACATTCGCTAACGGTATAGTGCACAGGATTGATGACGGCGATATGCATGTGGGCAGCATTTGGTTTACTGACAAAGCTTATTTTTACCTGGACGGCTTCGTCAATAAACAGATCTGGCGCATATGGGGAACCGAAAAGCCCCATGCTGCAGTCCCATCGTCCCTGCATCCTCAAAAAGTACTGGTCTGGGCCGCCATTTCTTCCAAAGGAATCATTGGCCCATTTTTCAGATCTGAAACGAGTACTGCATCACGCTGTCTGGACATTCTTCGTGAATTTGTGGCGGTACAAACTGCCTTAGACGACACTGCGAACACCTCGTGGTTTATGCAAGATGGTGCCCGGCCACATCGCACGGCCGACGTCTTTAATTTCCTGAATGAATATTTCGATGATCGTGTGATTGCTTTGGGCTATCCAAAACATACAGGAGGCGGCGTGGATTGGCCTCCCTATTCGCCAGACATGAACCCCTGTGACTTCTTTCTGTGGGGACACTTGAAAGACCAGGTGTACCGCCAGAGTCCAGAAACAATTGAACAGCTGAAGAGGTACATCTCATCTGCATGTGAAGCCATTCCACCAGACACGTTGTCAAAGGTTTCGGGTAATTTCATTCAGAGACTACGCCATATTATTGCTACGCATGGTGGATATGTGGAAAATATCGTACTATAGAGTTTCCCAGACCGCAACGCCATCTGTTGTTGAAAATTGTAACTACTGTAATTTCGAAAGTTTGTCTGCCTGAAAATGTACTGTTGTCCCAAGCATTTTGCAACAAACGGTGTATTTCTATCGCTGCTCGTTTAGTTTTTATTGCCGTTTCAAATATACCGGTCATTTTTGAAACACCCTGTACTTAGAACAGCAACAGCAACAGCAATGGCAGCTCAAAAACAATACACACACACACACACACACACACACACACACACACACACACACACACACGCACGCAATGTGCAATGAAACATTCATAATCTCAAACATACACTCAGAACTGTGAGAAACAGCTCTTCAAAGTATTCCACACACACCCAGTCAAATGGAACACCTTTTTACCTTTTTACTAACAAATAAACCCACCCAGACACATCAGTAAATAGTCTGGGTGCAGCAGATTTCCACACCTATGCCCCCCGATGAACCACTTGTGATCGTGATAGGACACCCCTGCTTCCAGCTGGAATTGCAGTATATACCTCAGTATATAACCTCAATCGAAATGTCTCCTGATAAGCATTTGTGGTGCAGCGCCAATGTCCTAGAGGAGGCACCTGTTGAAGTCCCTGAACGTGAAAGTCTTTCAGGCTGTGCAAATCACCGTGTCTGTCATGCAGACTTGTGGGATAGTCCAGCTCTACCTCTAGGACATATCCCTCACCAGCACCAGCAGCCACATATTTGATCTCTTTCCTCAGTCTGGTGATTTCCCCTTTGGACATCCATGAGAGCCCTTGAAAAGGGAGACTTTGTTGCATGGTTTGCTTTGAGAGACAGTTTACATCCAGGTAAAGGATGAAACTGAAATCGTCAGACAACCTGTACTCCCCCTCGATTATTTGCAAGCTATTTGCCTTGGCATACCTGCGCACACATTGGCAAAGTCACTTGTGGACCGCATGTTCCAGGAAGACATGCATCTCAAAGTTGGTCAAGAACTCGCTGCTGGCTTGTGTCTTTCTTAACATGGCATCCCACGAAATCTCAGCCATATGCTACAGAACTTCTCGAAGATGCTGCCGGTCAGATGTACATTCGTGTTCATCATTTTACATGTTCTGATAAATCAGAGATGCCGAAGTCCTGCCGTTCATTCACCAACTGCCCGTTCTTTGCATTCATTATGGAAATGCCTCTTAGTTTACTAGAGAATCCAGATATTCGTATGGAAAGACCCCTTCTCCGTCACAAGTTGAAACTCTTCAAACTCTACATCATCGAGATATGTGGCTCCCTTTGCTAAGAATATCTCCAGGACGCGTTGGTTCGGCAAATTTCTAAAGAGACGTGAGCATGAAGCGTTGTGAATCCAGGAAGTGGTGTGATCCTCTTTGAAGCGGCATGTATTTGTCGTCGGTACTCCCTGCTGCCAGCACTCCTATATAAAATCTGTCTCTTCGATAATGTCTAACTATAACAGTACTTATGATCTACGAATATAAACCCTATATGTATGTATTTTTCCAGGTGTACCTTTCTAATTGTTTATTTCACTTTTTGTACTAGATGTAGTTTAACATACCTACTAAAACATATGAATGTAAAATAAGTAGAATGCCTGGTTAGAAGTAAAAGAGGGCCTCATGGCCCTAATCTTGCCAGGTTAAATAAATCAATAAATAAATAAAATAAATAAAATATTCTGCTAACTGTCATTGTATCTCGACCAACGCGAGCACCAATGTCGCGATACCATAAACCGCAATCGCGATAGGCTACAATCGGACCTTTATCAAAGTCGGAAACGTGATGGTGTGCATTTCTCCTCCTTACACGAGGCAACGTTTCACCAGGCACCGCCAGTCAACTGCTGTTTGTGTATGAGAAATCGGTTGGAAACTTTCCTCATGTCAGCACGTTGTGGGTGTCACCACCGGCGCCAACATTCTGTGAATGCTCTGAAAAGCTAATCATGCATATCACAGCATCTTCTTCGAGTCGGTTAAATTTCGCGTCTGTAGCACGTCATCTTCGTGGTGTAGCAATTTTAATGGCCAGTAGTGTATACACAAAAACAGTATAGAAAATACGTATACTTGCTTTCATCCTCAGCCAAGGTGACCATGATGAATGACATCACACCGTCGTCGGTAAACAGTGACAACAGTGCGGCGTCATCATTGTTGTCCAACGTGCGTGGCCATGACTGCAGTCACCATCGTCGTCACGCATACCGCACGAGCGCTTGACTCCGATATCAGGGCTGGCTGGCAGTCGGAGAGAGAGAGAGAGACTCGGGTCGCCCTCCGCAGGGCTGTTTACAAACCCCTTCAGCCACGCAGCGTGCGCTGATCTGCAATTCAAGTCGCAATCCATCACGCTTCTTCTCTCCCCACTAACATTACTTACACATAGCGCATTGCGACAGTGCCCAGCGTGTTGGTACACATTTGAACACGCCTCTCTCAACTTGCAACTGCTCTCATTACTTACCAAGCGGGGACGCAAGGCAGCACGAACGGGTTTATTTCTCGTAAGAAAAGAACTTCCACATATTAAACGAGTGGGTTTGTGCTGTGACAGAAACGCACGAAATGGAATATGCTGGCTGCAAGTAGCTGCTGATCGGCTACGTTTTCAGCGACACATTGCAGAAACTTGGGAAATCATCTCGACAGTTCTCCAAAAAGAGTGTAGATGTCGCCTGGTAAATAAACATAGCTGACAAAAGAACTGTAAAAAATGAGCTCGGGAGTATTTAAATAAGTACAAAAATTTTATTAAGAATATATTTGCACATATCTGCAACACAAATAAATCCGTTTTTCTCTCCACCACCGTACGCTTGCCTAAGGTGTCTGACTGACATACAATTGAATGATTCCAAATTCAGGATGGCAGAGTGCTTGAAAATATCCCACATTCACACCACCACCACCACCTCACGACCTTTGACGTGCATGACGCTCTCTCTGTGATCACAGTTTCGGAGTGATGTCAGCATATCCCCACAGGTCATTCCTGTATCGTGGCGGCTACTGCGATGGTGGAATCGAGTGAATCACGCTACTGTCTTCCAAGACATGTCACACTTTATTCTTCTGAGCAGCTGGGCGGAAGTGACAACTGTGTAGAAACTTGTCGAGACACAGACTGAGTCGATGCGTGTGACAACAGCCGCACCTTTAATCATCTTTAAACATGAAGCGGCCGCACTCGTCGTGGAGGCCTCGCCCGTGAGCAACAATGTTGTACCAGGAGACAGGCAGCTTGGACCCTGGCAAGCAGGTCTTCAGCTGTATCTACAGGTGTTTCGTACATAACCTCAGAGAATGAAGTCTAGCGTTGTAAGATACAGCGATCGCAATGGCCGTCAGAGAGGACCCCCCCCCCCTTTCCAGTCCTACAATGAGTGTGAGTATTCTTCAGGTGCTTGCAAACATTAACATCAAAGTGGAATGATCTTGGATAATGCCCGAAAATACTTTGACAGAATCTTTGCTGTTGGCCTACGATATGGGTGGCGTGGGTGTTGTCCTCATTCTAGATCTGCCTGTTTGGCTTTTGAAAACAACATCACGCATGAATGAGGCCTCATCCACAAACAATACAAACTGTATGAAGTTGGACACTACAGCGCAGTGAACGATACTGGATTGACACAAGCAGACATAGAGCTCAATGCTCCACTGCGATGCTTGAGTGCTACGAGCCTAGTTGTGCACAGTAGGTCCGTTTGGTGGTCAGGTGTGTACACTGTTTATCAGCTGCTACTGTTCGAGTGCACAACGGACACCCGAGATCTTTGCAAGGGTGTGAAGAACTGCAGGCATCATTGTAATACATGCATTGATTCAGACTGACAGTGGTTGCTTTGAAGAATTGCTGTGAGCTACATTGTTGTTAGGTGGTGTATGCTGTGTATGTCCTTAACATAATAAATATGCACTTTCTAGTATTGGTTCCCTATCTCAATATAATCTATTGTGGAACCACTGTCACCTGTTTCAGTGTGACCCAAAAGGATTGGGCACCCCACGTACAGAGAACAAGAGCAGTTCTGTCCCACTTCCCTCAGACTCTCCCCACGGCACCCATGTCTGTGGTGAGCACTCACCTTCCACAACAACATACTGGGTGATGCTATGGTAGACAGAAGAAAGGAAAACAGAATGGGCAAGTGCGAGAGGGACTCACGCACTAAGGGTTCTGTACAAACTCCCCGTCCTGGGAATCGAGATTCCCAATGATTTTTGCCTGTTATCGAGACTCTGTAACTTTACTGGCAAGATACTGCTCCCAGCAATACCAAGATCGGTCCAGAAATTCTTCGTTATTTCCTCAGCCCAGCCCAAACAAACAAGAACAAGCAAGCAGAGGACTTAAATTTATGGATGTAGGGAGAGAAGATTTAATAACATATTTCCGTTTACGTACTAAATCATGAATACAATATACATTTTATGTTTGGATGCAGTAATGTTCGTATGTTATACTTTCAACAGGTGATGAATACAATGTATGTCAAAATCGAAAACGACATTTTTATGTGATATAATTACAAGTTGACAAGTTTCCGATTTTTTGCTTTACTTGTACCGGAAAACTTAGTTGTTGCCAAATCTCACGATTC
Source organism: Schistocerca americana (assembly GCF_021461395.2). Lineage (NCBI taxonomy): Eukaryota > Metazoa > Arthropoda > Insecta > Orthoptera > Acrididae > Schistocerca > Schistocerca americana. The sequence goes on along the minus strand of NC_060129.1, from coordinate 97,433,619 downwards.
CAAGTCAATGGAGAGCACCCTATAGGTTTCGATGACTGAGTTTTCGATTATCAAAACACGAGACATAAACGGCCGTATCTGTTGACTGGAGTCAGTTATAAGCTTACAGTTTTTACGCCGCCAAGGGTCCGTATACCTTTGTATGTGACATAATTTGAACATGATACCCAGAACGTATCCAGAGAAAAAGATTCCTAACAGATGGACAGACAAATAGGCAGATTGATAAAAAATAATACGAAAAGTATTTTCTAGAGTTATATAGTTACCAATTATGGATTTTTAGATTTTTTTTCATTTATTTGCACTGTGAAATCTGGCTTCTTTCAAAATGTCATGATTCTAAATCAACAGGGAGCACCATATTGATTTTATGAGTGATGTTTCGAGTATCAAAATATATAATTTAAATGGCCGTATCTTTATTGCATTGACTTAGAAGCTTACGAATTTTACAACGCCAAAGTAACATAGACCTTAATATGTGACACAAATGTGAACTTCGTACCCGAAAATGGTCCAGAAAAAACGATCTTAACGCTCGGACAGTCAATACATTCCTTCAAATCTGCAATATTCGAGACGTGTTCAGATAAAGACGACATCGTGTTAGATGACGAGCAACAAACGCAAATTTTCGGCAAAAGCGATCAGCCAGGCAACAGACAAACGCTACAAAATTTTGAGTCAAACTGACATTTCGTGTGTGCAGACAATGTTTCAGATATGGAGCGGCTGATGTCTATCGTTGCGTTTGTAGACGGTCATAACATGTGTTCAGGTTTCTCACAGCGTTGGTAACGAGTAGGTTTTTTACGGATTTGTCAACAGTCTGGCCATTCTATTTTCGAAAATCGTTCAAAAGTTTGAATAGAATCTCGTCAGAGTTCCAGCCACGCCATGTGGCTTTACACGTAGGAACTCGACGCTGCTGGCAGCTCCAGAACATTTCAGTTGGATACATCGTCACGGGAGTATACATTCATACATTCAGACGTCTGTAATGTCAACTACCAAGAAATATCTGCACCTGTCTAATCTGATGTCACAGTTTGAGAAATGTATTTATTTAATAAAGCCCCACTAGGCATCTGCTGTGCATTAATGTTTTTATGCCTGTACAAAACTGAATGTACTACACTCATGCGCTGGCAGTAATTTCAGTGTCATGTAATAGTGCTACATGTAACTGTGTACTAAGAAAGGTTGCTGCTTGTGGATGTTATGAAAGTAATTTGAACTATTTTCTGTGTGTCTCAGGGTAACAACGCAAGTGATCAGCAACTCCACGGTTGGATTAAGGACATGGAACGTGTGAAAGACATGCTGCGCACGAAATTAACCGGATGGTTACAGGACTTGCAATTCTCCAGCAAACAGGTGGAGCACTACGAGGTGGAAGAAGACATGGACGGGCCAGGGAACTTGACAATCAGGTATAAACCAGTGTACACTCAAATGTCTGTCGTACTCACTATGGTTTATTGGAGTTTATCTCACTTTTATCCATGGAAGTATTCATTAAAGTTATAGAAAACACAGGGATCATATAATTCAAAATGGAGTAAAGAACTAGCACTAACAGACGGTAGTGAAGGACATGGTTACAGAAACTCGTGATTTACAAAGGTTTTTGACTTCCTTTAGCCCTCGATTTTTTGATTCGCATTGTGTCTTAAAATGTGCCACGTATTATGTAACAGACCAGCGGAGAAAACTGACACAATAAACGGTGTTACTGCATTTACTAGAGAAAGTATTGATGGTTACAGACACTTCCGAAGTTTTCATAATTTGTGCAAACAATGATGTGGAACCTAACACGAAAAGTGAGCGTGTCCTCGTCTTATTCGGGACAAAAAAAAAAAAAAAAAAAAAACACTTCGGGAGAAATTACGGTAATACCATGTAGTAGCGACTCTAGTCCAGATACTGGCATCCAGTCGGTGAGGAAAAGAGGCCACAAGTCATGTTCATCTCAATAGATGGAGGAAAAATTTAAGCAGCGATGAGGGAAGGAAGCGGATAGCCATCGTTCTTATATTTTGTCCTGTGGTTGGTGTGTTTAAATCAGTCCGTAGTACACAGCGTAAATAGTGGAGGTTGTGAGCGGGAGGAAAGCGGAATAGTCTCTCGAGTGTTTGACATATGGGGCCGTGGAATGGAGTAGTGTAGGAGATACGTTGGCACTATGGAGGGTGACCAGGTGGCTTCCTGTGTGGGAATGGGCAAGCTCCCAGCAGGCACCCCAGGTCTTGTGGCGGTGTTGTTGGAGTCTTTTAGGTGGCTTATTGTGAGGTAGCTATGGAGGTGGAGAACATGGATTAGGATGGACAATTAGACTCAGTCGTGATTGCTATAAATTAGATGAAAGACTTTTGCAGTTATATCTGAAGATGTCGGTAGGGGAGCTACTTTGGGATGAGTGTGTCTGGGAAATGGACTAGGTCTTTTGAAACGAAGGTGATCATCCGACATCTACAGTTAAGTTCATCATGGGAACTGATGTGGGTAAACAGCTGTGGAGTGGCAGTGGTTAGTGTGAGGAACGAAATTATGTGCTATAGGATTTCTCGGACAGCGACAGGCAGTAGGACAGATCACGGCCAGGGTGGTAAAATACACAATCAGGATAAAGTATTATGCAGGATGATTGAACATGACTTGTAGCCAACTGGAGCTGTTTTCGAGGAACGGTATTGTTACTCCACGATGTTTATTGAGTGGGGATTTTTGGTTTGCTACTCCACATCTGTCATCAGAACTGTGAGTGGGTTACCGGTTCACTGTGTACGGACACATGCAGATAGTGTGACGGGATGAAACTATCGACATTCGGTCAGGCAGTGAGAATGAAGGTAACAGTGGTTGGGAAGGTGAACTGAAAATCGGAGATGGGTAGATTTGAGGACAGGGGTGCACTACACAAAGGAAGCAGCTGATCGGATAGCAGAGTACTTGTGGAGTGCACATGGGGGGTTTCAGGCTAGCCAGTAGTTTGAGGTACTCTCATGAACACTCGCCAGTTGGTACACATTTACGGAAATCAGATAGCTTTCAGAGTAAAGTCAGTTCGACTCTGAAACTTTTATCAGTCAGCTGTCGAAGTATTTGTAACATAGTTCCCAAATTTACTCTCCTCCATGTACGTTCTCAGCCTCAAATTATTCTTGAATTGAGAGCTGGCTAAGACCCTAAGTAAAAAAACTCTGAGATATTTAGCGAGTCTTGGAATGTTTATCGGAAAGACATATTCGACGCCGTAGGAGGGGAAGTGTTCATTGCAGTTGACAAAAACTATTCTCTTTACTGAGGTTGAATTTGAGTGTAATAGTGAGGTTACGTGGTCGCACATGACAGGACTAGGTGAAACCATATTAGTTGTTGGCTGTTTTTACCACCCACCCGACTCCGCTGGGACAGATGTGGAGCCTTTCAAAGAATCAGCATTGCATAAATATCCAGATCACACGACACTAGCTGGCGGTGACCTTAACCTACCGAGTATAGACTGGGACGTCTATGGATTCACTGCAGGTCGTGCAGACAGACAGTCTTGTGAAGGACTCTTGAACACATTTTCCGAAAACTGCGTTGAGCAGCTAGTTCGTCAGCCAGCACAAACAGGCAGGACCTTATCGATGGCGTCAGCATAGTGATGAGGATTAGTGATCATGATGTTATCATAACAACTATGGTTACGAAAGTCAGTAAATCAGTCGAGAACGCTAGGAGAGTTGATATGCAGTTGTCAGCGTCTCACGTAGACAATAAAATACAATCATTTAATTCCAGAATTATGGCCATAGAGGAATTATGGCTAAAGTTTAAAGAGACTGTAAATCGTGATCCGGAAACGTATGCGCCTACTAAGTGGATCAAGGGCGGAAAAGACTCATCGTGCTTTAATAACAAAATTCGGAAAATGCTGAGGAACGAAAGGCTGTTACATTCTCGGTTCAAAAGAGAACGCGCAAATGAGGACAGAAAGATTTGTAGAGATTGAAACACGTATGTATTCAGTAGCAGCGATTGCGAGGCAACAGAATCTCTGACCAGAGAGTTATTTATCGTTGCTAGTCTGCGCTTGACCGCGCGAGAGTTCAGTTCCGAGAAAGTTGTTGTACGTAGCGAGTCACGAGAGCTTGTAGTTGCGAGTTAGCAGTGTAGAGAACCTGGCTGCAGAACGATCCTAATGACGCCAGCATACATTTCTGGTAGGGACCACGAAGACAAGATACGAGGAATTACGGTTCCTAAGGAGGCATATAGACAGGCGTCTGTCCCTCGCTCTGTCAGCGAGCGGAACAGGAAAGGAAACGACTAGTTGTGGAACAGGGTACCCTCCGCCACGCACTGCACGGTGGCTTGCGGATTATGTATGTAGATGTAGACACAAAGGACGATAGTTGAGAGGAATTATTGGTTTCATGTCCGTAAATTTAGTGAAATCATTTTTGGCTTGGTTTCATTTGGAATCGTGAGGTTTTATCTATTCTATTTCATTTGTTTGGTCTTATGAGTGCATGCATGATGGTTGTGGTGTAATAGGTGGCCCCAGTTGTGTGTAGATAAGGACATTGACAGGAGTTTATGACGGCGGTGACGAAACTACAGTGGTGGCGGATGTGGTTGGAACTTCTGGCTCCGGCAGTGGTGGGGGCGATGGGGCGGGCCGCGGTTTGGGGCTGGCGACGGTGTTGGCGACAGAGCCAGCGGCAGAGGCTGCTGGAGTGGGAGTCGACGGTGGCGCAGGTGGCGGCGACGGTGGTGGAGCATTGACGGAGGCAGTGGCGAAGGAGCTGCCAGGCTACAGCTCTCTGTGAGTGGTGAAGCAATGAGGACGACGACGAAGGGTGGGAGATGATCGGCGAAGAACCACTGGGAGAGTCCAGGTGAGAGCTGAGGTGCTGGCGAAGTATAGTGGGGCGTGTCAGTAAAACGGAGGATATACTTCGTACCGGAAATTTTGGGAGGACATTTTGAGGTTCACATGAGTAAAGCGAGTCAGAGAATATACTCCAGCCGAAAATGTGCTCATCGCGAGTAAAAAGGTGAGGGACGTTGCTCAAAACAAAGAACGTTCTCCGATTTCGTGTGAACAAAACTAGAGGTGCTTCTCACAACCGGAAAATATTGATGCGAGATCTGTAGCATTCTTCGGGCTGAGTAAGTTAAGTTTTACCTACATTTTGGCAATGATGGCAGAATTCATATTGCTTGGGAGGCAAAAAAAGAAATATATAGCCGAACGAAGTGCTGAATTGAGGAGCTGTAGAAGTTTATATCGCTTTGGCAATAATAACATTATCTGCGGACTACCTCTCAAAAGAAGTGAAAATTAAAATATTTTTATTGCTATTTAGTAGACCGAACTTTTCAGACTGACGTACGAGAACATTTAGCTGTAGGCCTACACCAAACAACCGTGTCGCTGACGTTTCGAGACGTTCACCTTCATGTCTTCTCACAGCATAAGTCTTATATAGTGTGATGTTAGAAATAAGTAGGGTTACCAGAAAAATTAATAACTGCTTTATTGCACACCTAGCGACTTGTTACTCGTAAGCAACGCATGGTGGGGCGCTTACGTGCTTGCCACGCGAGCGGACAGTTGTGCGCCGTATTTAACCAAAATTATTTCGTGTTGGAGAACTGTGACAGAGTTCCGATTTGGTGTCATTTAATTTTAAGATTTCGTTCGCATAATGTGTTCACTTAACATCTATAACTGAAAAGTTTTCCACATGTTGTAAATTCGGTAACATCGCAAGTAAATACATTTTCGTAAACTGTACGTAGTTGTCTCAATAATTTGTTGGCTAATGGCTCTGAGCACTATGGGACTTAACATCTATGATCATCAGTCCCCTAGAACTTAAACTACTTAAACCTAACTAACCTAAGGACATCACACACATCCATGCCCGAGGCAGGATTCGAACCTGCAACCGTAGTGGTCGCTCGGTTCCAGACTGAGCGCCTAGATCCGCTAGACCACCGCGACCGGCAATAATTTGTTGCTACACATAAAATAAACAAAATGAAACGTAGTGCAACTCTGCCTGAACACACTGATGCCGGTTCCAGACATGTCGCCCGTTTGAGCGAGCTGAATGAAACGTGACACTGCGCGTGCTTTCTGTGCCGGACACGGCAGACCACACACACCGAGAACTCAGCAGGGAGCAGAGGTAGTGAGAAAAAGGAACACTCTCGTCAGAGATTATGGCTTCGAATGTTTTGCTCGTAAGAACTTTCCCAGAGAATGCCCTTTTGCTCCGAGAATCTTCTCCAGAGAACGTCGTCTTGTTTATTCATACGACCCAGCGTGTTTACCTTCTGTTGGATGTCAGTACAAAGGCGATAACCTAAGACGCATGAGGGGTCACAGAGCTCCAGCGGCAGTGGTGCAGCTTAGGTACCGCCCTCCTAGTTCAGGCAGCGCACCATTTCGTGCCTCTTCTGTAGTTCACGTATCGCCATTTACAGTCGGTCATATCTAAATTCCGCCAATCCACTTCATTACTGGACTTGCGTGGTACCTTCAGTAATGGCTCCAGCACTACAGGCCAAAGCCGCTTATAGCACACTGACCCTGCCTCTGCACGCAAATTGTCGACGATTGCCTTCCGTGGCAGCGGTCTGCCCCGCTTGTCGACACTCCAGCTCCATGTGGCGAGTATTTATTGCGTCCTCTGTTGATTTGCCACTTTGTGTTGCAACGCACTTGCTCCTAAACTGAATATGGCAGTCACGAGTTCTTAACAGGCACTGACTACTACGAGCTTCCGACAAGCACTGTCTTCTACGAGCTCTCGACAAGCACCGTGGAGGCGGCTTAATAATACTCTTTGGCGCAATCTCTGGCGCAGTGGCTCAGTGTAGCCACCTTTCATATGCCCCTCCTCCACAGGCCAGAATTTGATGGTATTTTTGCCAGCATTGGTGGTGAAAATACCACCAAATTCGTCCAGGAAAATACAGACGAAAATAAAAGATAATATTAATACCTAAATATCACATAATTAGTTAAAATTTTGGCTTTGCACTGACCTTTTAATAACTTAATATATAAAATACAGTAGGCAATACATTTTCTTTTCATACATGTGGCTTTACATAATAGTTTACACAACACATAAAAAATCAGTTTATACAAATGTTCACATCAAATTCTTTTAATTATTCAAAAAAAAAACAAATAGTTGATAATTCCAGCCCAGCAATGGTCAACAGGTGCAAACACCAACAAGTGACATCATTTCAGCAGAAACAGTCCATCAGTTGCACCCAGCAATGTTGAGAGCAGGTGCAGACACCAACAAGTGACATCATTTCAGTAGAAGCAGTCCATCAGTTGCACCCAGCAATGTTGAGCAGGTGCAGACACCAACAAGTGACATCATTTCAGTAGAAGCAGTCCATCAGATGCACCCAGCAATGTTGAGCAGGTGCAGACACCAACAAGTGACATCATTTCCATAGAAGTAACTCCATCTGTGCACCCAGTAATGTTGAGCAGGTGCAGACACCAACAAGTGACATCATTTCAGTAGAAGCAGTCCATCAGTGGCACCCAGCAAAGTTGAGCAGGTGCAGACAGCAACAAGTGACATTATTTCAGTTGAAGCAGTCCATCAGTTGCACCCAGCAATGTTGAGCAGATGCAGACACTAACAAGTGACATCATTTCAGTAGAAGCATTTCCATCTGTGGCACCCAGTAAAGTTGAAGAGGTACACACAGCAACAAGTCACATTAGTTCAGTAGAAGCAGTCCATCAGTGGCACCCAGCAATGTTGAGTAGGTGCAGACAGCAACAAGTGACTTCATTTCCATGCAAGTAGTCCATCAGTTGCACCTAGCAATGATGAACAGGTCCAGAGAGCAGTTCATGATATTCACTATCACCGATCACACTGTTCATCAGAGTATATAAGCACAAATTAAACATGTCCTAGTGGCACCAATCATGTAGAAAAAGTACAAGTAACAGTCCATAATATTCACTATCCCTGATCACACTGTTCATCAGCAGAAATTAAACATGTCCTAGTGGCACCAATCATGTAGAAAAAGTACAAGTAACAGTCCATAATACTCACTATCCCTGATCACACTGTTCATCAGCAGAAATTAAACATGTCCTAATGGCACCAATCATGTAGAAAAAGTACAAGTAACAGTCCATAATATTCACTATCACTGATCACACAGTTCATCAGCAGAAATTAATCATTCCTAAGTGTCACACATTATATTGAAAAAGTGCAGGTAACAGTTCACAATATTTACCTTCACTAATCAGACAGTTCAGGCATGAACAATAGTTTGAATGCACATACAAATGCTTTTACACTAAACATACAAATCATAACAAACACACAAATGATGTCAGATAATTTTCATATTAACTATTACAAATACTCAAATATCAGTAAACCTATAATATTTATGGGTGTCAGTGCAAGCTACTACAAAGAAATAAAATAATATTTACGAGATTAGGAAAGGAAAACACACAAAACACACTCATTCATCTTTCGTCCACATTAAGTACTACTGTGTAATTGAATAGTGTTAACTGTGTAAATGTAATTCTGTCAAAATCTGATGTTCATCATGTGTATCAAGTAGTAGTGGCAGCAATGTATAACAGTCAATAATAGTTAGGTCAACGTCATAGACCAATGTTTGCCAAGCCAGATCAAATAGACTGTTGTTGAACAACTGTCAGTGAGTCAAGATAAGCAAATACTTCCTCTCTTCAAAAAAAAGTATATACTGCTTAGTGATTTAACAAAGTGTGTGTATAGACAATCTTCCTTCTACTTTAGTGTTCTAGTCTGCTATCTTCATCCTCCTTGTTCCATAAGACCAACAAAAAACATATGCATCTCACTTACTTTACCTCTTATCCACCAAAACTCCAATAATCATCAACTTCACACAATCTCAATAATACCTCTTCAATACGTCGATACATATAAACCTTATTGCCAATATATGCTCCTCACTTACTTTACCTCTTATCCACCAAAACTCCAATAATCATCAACTTCACACAATCTCAATAATACCTCAATAATACCTCTTCAATGCGTCGATACATATAAACCTTATTACCAATATCATTTCACTTCCATAACAACTCTTTCCTCTAGTCAGTCTCCTCGAACAAGTACAGATAAAATCCTAATGCAAACCTCATCATCCCATACAATCCGAAGACACATTGTCAACACACAACCTCTGTGTAATCCATCTGAGCCAAATCTTCTACTCATTATGAATTATAAACAAAAGAAATGCATACATGACCTCTAACAGACTTAGTTCGAATAACTCTCAGTAATTAAGTACGATTACGGAATGTGAATGATCATAATATTTCACAGTGTGTACACCACTTCAAGAATTATGGCAGAAGCAAACATGTGGAGTATTTCTTGTGTCAAGTGTCACTTCCTATTTCAATTGCTCACGAAAAATGCAGTGTAATAACTGTCAATGGTCTAAACCTAGTGTTGGTATGTCATGTCGTTAGCTTCCTTCCTATTAGCATAAATTTATCAGCTCATGTGACTTCTATGAAGTTTCTTGTACTAATGTCGTTCGTCGAATTATAGCAGTTCATTTTCTTATCTCAAAAATATAAGGCACTGAGCGTAAGCAAAACAAGCAATAGCGAGTAAATATACCAGTAGACAACAGAATGTCAACAAGTGTATGCAGCACAATTCGTACAACGAGGCTCTGCCAAGCAAACAATCTATAATTAATACAATAGTGTGACCTAAACTCTATGTTTATACACAGTATATCAGCATTTCTATACACCAAATTAAAGAGTAGTTATGACAACAAACAGAAATGTATAAATATGCAATCCATACGCATAGCAGCAAACAGGTCATTAGCATCATATCAGCATAAGCAAATAAATGTTCATATGTCATCCTAATAAGTAAACATGAAGGCGCAAGCAGATAAATCACAAAATATAACTTACATACCTATCAGCACAACTAATCAAGTGACAATTATAATTTAAATAAATAAGCACAGCAGGCACATAATTAAAAAAAAATATGACATCAGTGAAAAAGCAGTGCAGCCAAGCGATGCATAATATACACAAGTTACAACCCTGTTCATTAATAAAACATTGACAAAAATCAGCAAATGTACGCAAGCACGTCGCTTCACAAGTAAATTCATAGAACATGAAATTAGCACAAAGTATGAATCACGTAATCGCGAGCAGCAAATTACGTCTAAAGTACGTACCTAAGTGGAAATATGTTACCTGAAAAATGAACTCAATTAATAGTTACCTTTTTAGTTTATTAGTTTCTTCTTGGAAATTACATTCTTTCTGAAAATTTCTCGATAGCAAGTCCTCTTACGTCGGAGACACACAGAATTTACCTGAAGTTCTTAAATATTTTATAGAACCGTATCCTGAAAAATACTGAATGTTAATAACATAATTCATCAAATCACTATAGCTTTATACTGAATTTAATCGGAGAAATTAAACTGTGTATTTGTTTACGGCTGTCAGTGCATTCGCACTGAGCGCTCGATCAGCTGTAGGCGCGTGACGTAGGAAGCAATTGTTTTCGGTCAACGACTGCCTTTTGCGGCGCGCAGACTTGACTGTTGCTTTGAGTATGTGCCGCCGCCAAAACACAGCGCGGTATCCTTGTACTCTCCGCATGTTTACATGTAGCTGTTAGTTTCTCACAAGTATGTCCTCCTACAAATATTTTTTTTAAAGTATATCATTCCACAAAAATTTTTACGTTAGATGTATGATGTATTCCTTTAGAGCGTCGTGATTTAAGAGTTTCTACTTCAACAGTGTTATCATGTATAATTTTGCGAACTCTATAGGGACTGTTATAAAGCAGAAAAAATTTGCGACACAAGCCCTTTCCTTTGTGAGATAAACGATGAGACTTAATTAACACTTTCTGACCAACTGACAAGATTTTTGAACGACCAGGACGCTTAGCTGATTTCTCTCTTCTAGCAGCCGCAGATGCAATATTTTGCAGAGCCAGGTTGACAACTTCAGAATGCCGCAGTTTCCGTGAAGGCGGAAAAGGAACGATTTCAGATATGCGATTTGTCGGTGCTTTATTTTTTAATACCAGTATAGGCGGTAAAGAAGTTGAATCATTAGAGAGTTCATTCAGAATGTTTTGAAAAATATGAAGATACTGATCCCACGTTCTGTGATTCTGATGACAATAAAGTCGACACAATTTATTGATTTCCTTCATCCATCTCTCTGAAGCGTTAGATTGAGGGTGAAAAAGTGAAATGAAAATTGGTTTAATTTTACGACGCTGTAGAGTACGAAGCCAAATTTTAGAACGAAGCTGTGATCCATTATCTGATATAACCTTATCAACATGACCAACTACTTTAAGAAAATGTTTGATAAAGCGTTAGATACTGAACGAGCTGTTGCTTTGCGTAAAGGTGTAAGACACACATATTTTGACGTCAACTCCACTGCTACGAAAATGTACGCAAAACTATTAGTAGAACGAACCACTGGACCGAACAAATCGACTGCAGCCATCTCCTTTAATTTCGCTGGAATGATAGGAAACAACGGTGCTCTGTGAGAAACTGTTGGCGGCTTAGCCTTTTGACATAATTTGCATTTGGCCAGAACAGATCGAATACGTTTTTCCATATTACTGAAGTAGCAATTTTCTCGTAATTTGTGAAAGCATTTTCTGGGACCAAAGTGTGCATAACTGAAATGCGTATACCAAATCAGCTTATTAACCCACTCATCAGGAATACAAACTAACCAAACAGAGTTGTCGACCGGTTTTCGTTTAAAAAGAATGTCATTGCGAACTGAATAGCATCTAGTTTCTCTGGATCAGGAAGAATACCTTCTGTGGAAATAATGTGACCGAGAAATTTCACCTGAGAACGACGAAATTCAGATTTTTCCAAGTTCACTGTAATGCCAACTCTTGCAAAAATACGTAATAATGAATCCAAAATTTTGTTGTGCTCACTCCAAGAATGCTTAGCAACAAGAATATCGTCAACATATGAAGCAACATTGTCACGAAGATAAACAGGTAAAATTTCATTTAAACTAGGGATGAATGCTGCTGAAGGTACAGTAAGTCCAAACAGTAATTTTCGAAATCTCTTTTGGGTAAAATCGTCATATCCGGTTATTGTTTATCTACTGTCTAGATAGACTGATAGTCGAAGAGTTGGTTTGACAGATGTAAAGAATAGTAAAAGAGTAGGCAGCGGTGCAGAAAACTAAAAGAGAAATAGCACCACTACAGCTCGGGGCCCTATGCTCGCTACGGCACATATTCACTTAGTGTAGTGAATCCCCTGAGGACATTAATAGCCGCACATAATTTCCAGTTTGTGACTTTGTGGCACATCTGGCGGAAGTGCGTACATAAATTGATCTAACCATGCACATGGATGTATGTCATTCTTAGAGTTGCGGAAGATCTTAAATTTCCGAACAGTCAAAAAGTGTTTATAGTCAAAGTTTTCGCCTCGTGGCGACAAAGACCTACCGCGTCTGTCCCAGTCCCAATGTTGATTATTGTCAGGTTCGCGCGCCTGGCGCTCTCTTGTTGCGTCCCGTAAATGAAACAAATTATTTTCTTCTAACCCCTCTGCTAAACTAAGACTTGTCAATTTATCTGAGATCTCCTCAACTCTTTCCGATGAGTCACTTAATTGTTCTTTCTGTTTATTTACGTCTTCCGTAAGTGTCGCGACTCGGGTTTCAGTATTGACACATTTGGTAATTAACTGTTCATATTGTTGTGTTATGTTATTTATTCTGTCATTTGGTACGGATTCCTCGATACTTTCTATTATTTCTTCCTTATCGTATGCACGTTGTAAATTTAATTCTGAAAATTTTTGTACTATCACGCGATCTCTTTCTTCCTGTTCTCTGTCCTGTTCCTCTTGTCTAATTTCTGTTGAAATTAAACTATTATTGTCAGCATTCAAAATCGGTTGTACTTCTTCTCTAATCTCTTTATTTGATTCGTCTTTCATGTATTTGAAACATGTCCCTGTTCGTGAGCCTAACTGTGTTTCCATTGTTCCCATATCAGCTTCTAATTCAGATCGTAACTGTGATCCCACTGCTTTCATCTCGTTTTTAACTGTTCCTATTTCTGTTTTAAATTCAGATCTTAGCCGAGTTTCCATAGTTCCCATCCGTGTTATCATTGTTTCCATCCTGGTTTCTAACCGTGATCCCAAATTTAATATTGCACTCATCAACTGCTCCGTTTCTTCTGTCGTTAACCACGTAATCTGTGAATTTTCTGATTGAGAAAAATTTTGAACTGTTTCCGGACTATTTTCCCTGCTTATTAAATTGTTTTCAACACCATTATTCATCATACTGTTGTCCTGTGTTGGCGAGTTCACCATGTCAACAATTTCGTTATTCTGACTATTCATCATTTTTGCCTTTTTCATCGATCGTGTAATCATTTACAAAACATACAAAACTCGTCACTATATGAAAATTACACACAATGACTGTTTATCTCCAACAATACCATACACACGAGATGTTTCCCTCAAACACGATTAACAAACAATTGACATAATTGCACTAGATTGTCAAACGCGTAAACAAGACAACAAATTTAATTCTGAGAAAAAATACCATTAGAAGAATGACAATTACCAAATCTACACATACAAAATAGACTACAATTACTAAACTACAAATTACTACAAAAATACTACTGTCTACTATTTTTACAATCAGAAGATTCCAAGGGACGATCCTGGCAGGGTCGCCACGTGCATGGGGGCTTAATTAAATATGATTGAAAATACTTTTAGTTTTTCGTAGCTGTAAGTCCGATTACGCTGTTTCGTAAACGGTTGGCCCTGACTAGTATTATTACGCTATCTGACTGCAAAGAACAACAACAAAGAATGAAATGAAAATTTTCATAAACACAGTTAATTAATTAAGTCCTCAGCAACTATAAAACCTACTAAACCAAGCACAAGTATCACTGTTCTGTATGTGGAAGTATGACTCAACGCACATCTGGCACGGTTCTTCTTCAACAAGACAAGAATTTTCAAATACCAATTTTACTGACGTGATAAAAGAAAATTACAAATACTATAATCGCGTAATAAAAGCAGAATTACACTCTAATACAAGAACACAAGCCAGATGCTTTGTTGACTGAACCTGTAATGACGCATTACTTAGGATACTGAAATAAAAAGAAACGGATTTAATTACCTCATTTATATTGATGAAAATCACTCTAATCCTTACATTATATCTCACACTAACTCTCTACTATCACATCTCAGCAAGCACTGCCTAATAACACATCTCAACAAACACTCTCTGCCACAACATCTCACCACAGACTACCACGAGACCTCGACAGGCACTGACTACTACGAGCTCTCTCCAAGCACTGACTTCTACGAGCTCTCGACAAGCACTGACTGCCACGAGTTCTTAACAGGCACTGACTACTACGAGCTCTCGACAAGCACTGTCTTCTACGAACTCTCGACAAGCACCGTGGAGGCGGCTTAATAATACTCTTAGGCGCAATCTCTGGCGCAGTGGCTCAGTGTAGCTACCTTTCACCTGTTCCTCATGACTATTAGATTTTTACCTCCCTTCCATACTTAATTACCCATTCAATACATTCACATACTTGCTCTATATCTTCGTCCTCTGCTTGCGACATCGGCGAGTTAACCTGAACTATCGTCGTAGGTATTGGTTTGCTGCCGATTCTGACGAGGAAAACCATATCAATAACTATTCACACTAGCTCACTCCGTGGCCTGTCTTCCTATTCATAACCCGTTATACAACTTCTCTACTGCTACACTCGCCAGACCGTAAACCCTTGTTTTCCTTCCATTTCACTTCACTTTTTTGTTCGTGTTAAGGGCACGAATTACAAGGGAATTAACAGAAATTTATAGTTATGAAACAAATACGTAGACCATGGACATTAACATGTAAACATGAAGAGGACAAAGAGATGTATAACTAATTTGCTTTTGCCCAAAAGTCAGCTACGTTCAAAGCATTACAGTTAGCATACTGTTAGAAGTAATTGTATATAAATGAAAAATATACTTAAGTATGGAATAACAGACATGAATTAAATTGTCTTCGCCCAAAGCGTTAGAATTGGCCAGCATAAAATCTTTTTCAGTGCATGATGATGGGTACAGACGTCAGTTTCGCAGACATCATCTCCTCCTCTCCACACTCACAAGGTGAGGGTCCTCTAGCGTATCCCCATTTTTCAAGAGTTTCTTTACGCCGCCCAACACCAGCTCGTAATCTGTTGAGGGACTTCCAGGTACACCAGCTCTCATTATCACCGGGAGGTAGTTCTTCTTTAGGTTGTCTCCAGTCTAGAGGAGCAGTCTCTCCTCTCTTTCTCCACGTGTCTGGCCTTTGGTTTTTGTTGTTGTTGTTTACATAGACCCTTACAGAACTTTTTCTGGGCTTGAAGAGAGACGGTGCTGGCTGAGTGTCGGATGCCAAGGCTCTAAGTCACTTCACTCACCCGCACTATATCTGTACTGAGCCTTAGGATTTCATTTTTGAGTCTTCTAACGTTCAACACACCGACTCCTAGAACATTACCCTTTCACTGGATAAGCAGTCTCTTAGTTTGGCGGATTAGTTTGAAATATTTTGGCAATGCAGAGACAGTCATGACACTTTTTCAGTTACATGCCACATTTCCTGTTGATACACTTTATGTGTCTTTAATGCAGTGGTACTGGACATGGTACTGTCACTCTCCGTTTCCAGACGTTTTTCTTATTTCTTTAAATTGAAACGAGACCAATAATGTCAAAAGATTTGATAAACTGTGAATTAATATACCTGGAAACGGGCCATGACGAGAATACAACAAGGACTGGCTAACTCAACCGATACCTTGACGACAAAATGCAAGGCTCAACATATTGGCAAGTATGTCGCTACACCGCGCGGGCGCAGACACTTCCAGTATGCAGTACTCATGAAATGGTAGAACGCAAGTGGTTCCACACGAACTCTTCATCTACACTGTGCTGAACATAGTGTGTTTGACTTTGCCCTTGGCAAGTAGGAGGAGGCTGAATGCAAGGGAATATCACCCAAAAAGGCAGTCTCACCAGATAAGGTTGGAGATGCTTATAGTTTTTCAAGCCAGTTCGATTCGTGACCGTAGCAGGTGAATCTATCTTGTAGCGTGTCTACTGCAGGAAAGCGACTGCCCTGGTCAGTGACTCTAAATCCATTACGAAATTGACGCTCATCGGCGAACAGAAGGCCATGCACAGCGTGCTACCACAAGGACGCCACCGCCACCGTAGAACTGGAAGGCTAAGACGAAGCAACACCGTCTTTCAAGAAGACTGCTGCGATGACTGCTCACCAGCTGCCATAAAGTCAGTCCTCCACGTCACATTAACAAAAATGTGGTAGTGCGACGCTGCTTCTGTAGAATCTGAGCCCCGAAATGTCTAACAGCAATATAAAATTCAACGGACACGTTTTAACAGGAAATTCAATAGACCAACATCTACAGGCATACCTAGACTCCCCGGCCAACATTTTTAGGCTAATAGCGCATTCAGATGAACGCCGAATGAGGAGTCCTGAACTCTTGAATTGCGTTAGAAGATAATTTATCTCAAAGATTGATCCCAAATATTATAATCCATCCACTGCTACCATACTGTGTTTATGCTGTAGAAAGCTTGCTATCAAATTTTATTACACACTTACGTCCTACTTACATTTCTTGACGATACATTACACACATTAAATTTGCATGGTGAAACCTGAAGCATAAATGTTACCACCGGTCACACATGTACACACAACACAAATGGCGGTCACAAAGACAGACCCGATAACAATCGTTACAATATGAACATATAAAATAGACAGAACACTAGCACTTGTTACTGTTCTCACCCTATGCGACGTATTAATTTTCAGCGCTGCAGTAGTCATTGTGTTATCACGCAGTGAGAAGATAATTCCCTCTTCTTTTCTTTGTCGCTGTGTTGTGCTTCTATCGAAATGCAGACTGTAGACCGCTCTACTGTCTGCTGTTGTCATCTGAACGAACGAACGTGGAACGCCACATTCACGCTGAGGAGAAAGTGGAACAGGGAAAGAAATGAAAAGAAAATGTAAAGTTTGACTCATCAACCAATACAGGAAAAAATACCAGTGTTCTACCACCTATTTAATTGACATCAAACACTTATGTGACGAAATGGCGCATAAAACCATTCCCATTAGCGTAAATTCACTTGCTTTTCTTCATCACTGGACCCTGACTTGGCTATGTCTTCAACCGTGTGTCTGCCATCCCTGCACTCGTACACACGTTGTGTATATCCCCGTACAGGGGAGACATGTTAACTGACAGTCGCTTGCCCGGTATCGGCGGATAAATGCGATGCTGCAGTGCCTGTGTTGTTCAGAAATACGATGCGTTGTTCCTTCGGACATGCAAGCGTGCGTAAATGCATACATGTCCGAAAGAACATTGCACTGTACTTCTGAAGAACACAGGTAGAATAGTTTAGGACTGACCGAAGAAAATCTCTATCTCGAAGCAAAACGTTGACCATAATTTTAGTAACACTCTTTGCACAGTCGTTCGTAATCTAAAGGAGTGGATATCATGGGCAAGGTGTCTGAAATTGCCCTGCGAATCAATATTAAACCTATGGATGCTAATATCTGTTAGTAGTGTTTTCAATTGTAGCTAATGACGTAAAGAATTCCTGATACCTCCAACCATTCACTGCTTAGCTTCTTTGTTTTTTCTGTACTACCGCACACTTTGTTCCATTACCTGACTAACGATTCCTTGATACTTGAAGGCGTTTGCTGTCAGTCGATTCCTTCTATATATTTCATCCATTCGATTATGTAACTTTTCGTTAAGAACTGAATTTACCCATCTTACCTTCAGCATTATTCTGTATAAGCTGCTGCCCCTCTACGGGAAACATATGTTGGTCTGGCTCCTGCATAGACGCCCCTTCCACGTTGTTGGATCTGCAGTACGGCTGTGTGCATCACTGAGGCACGCACGCCACCCCACGGCGGCGAGGGTCTTTTCGCCAAACAGTGCAGGTGGAGGAGGCATTGGAGTAACTTAGTGTACATTGTCGAATATTTTACTTCGTACATAAACGACATGAGGGTACCACAGATTCTCTGTATTCTCCGTTGCACTGATAATCAACAGGTAAAATTTGCTACTCTGATATCTATATGTCTACTTAATCGATTTAATCTTCTCCTTATATTCTTATATAAAATTTATAAATCAGTTATTTATATCTGTAGATATACAGTTAAAACCTAATGAAGCGGTTACCAATAAGTGTAGCTATTCGGAACAGACGAAATTTATTTTAGATTATTTGTTGGTGTTTGGCATGAAGCCCATGGTGAGACTCACATCATGTAAGTGACAAAGCGTGTCACGCCATACATTTAGGTTCAAAATCGCTCTGAGCACTATGGCACTTAACATTTGAGGTCATCAGTGCCCTAGAACTTAGAACTACTTAAACCTAACTAACCTAAGGACATCACACACATCCATGCCCGAGGCAGGATTCGAACCTGCGACCGCAGCAGTCGCGCAGTTCCAGACTGAAGCGCCTAGAGCCGCTCGGCGACACCGGCCGGCCATAGATTTAGGTCTACATGGCAGAGAGCGCAGTGGCGCCATGGCAAGGACGACGGATTCCGCGTTTTGGAAGGTGCCGATTCAAAAGTGTGCAGCACCTTCCAATTCACTGCTCCTGCACAACGATGGAAATTCTGAATTCCATTTTTCGTTTTCTGTACTGCTTCCTTCACTAATACAGTAAGGAAATAAGGTGAAAATAATACTGAATTGAGGCATTAACCCCGTATTCGGACTAAATATCTGAACAGCTATCATTACTTTCCTTTTGGAACTTAGAATCAGTCAGACATAAATGCCCTTCCGCCGCGTACTTTTAAACTTTGCAAGATTGTATCGACGCTGTTCACTTGATGAAACTTACTCAACACCGAGTTCAGTACCTATGAAAGACAGAAAGGACAGACTAATGCTCTTCAAGTAATCAAAACGAATATTTTCATTACAATGTTCATAGGACAAATCAAGGTCAAATATTTTCGTTGTGGAGTCCAAATATTTCCTCTACAGTCAGCCTTGAATCTAACTACACGTTAGCTAGATAATTTCTGCCTGAATGTCTGTTGACAATCTCTTGCTTTTTTTTTTACCAGACCAGGATGTTTCGTAATATTAACCAACCAAAAATCTTATATTCTTTTCACAAAACTCAAATTATCCCTAATCATGTTCATAACTATTTCATATATTAGTAGATCTGGAAGGGGTCAAATTGTCGTCCTTCCACAGATCAGCTTCATAAGTTGAACGTGCTGCGCCAGTCGTTCTGGTGTCAGTGGTCACGTGATCACTCTCGCACTCACAGACGAGCTCCTGCACGCCCACGCAGCCCTGACGCCCGCCAGAATCGTCTTATTCAGGGGCAGCGGCGACAGGGCGTACAGCTACCGCAGCACAGGTAACAGAGCTCGTGAGACCAGACACCTCAACACAAACTGTTGTGAACCACCTATTAGCAGTGAGAGACTGTGGGAACCCACACTTCTAGCTCCTCTCCACTCCCCCCCCCCCCCCCCCCCACACACACCACAGCATCGACTGGTGCCGCCAGGGCTTCCTTCACCTGGAAGAAGGAATGGCGCGCCCTGGTCTTCAGCGACGCCAGCAGATACTGCCTGCATCCAAGTGACGGTCGTTTGTGCATACGAAGGAGAGCTGGTGAGTGCTACCTCAAAGAGTGTGCTCTTCCGAATCACACTGGCCTTACTGTTCACCTGTGCCGTTCCTGGAGAGGACATGCACAATGTTGTTAAAGCTGTTCTTTTGCCTTTCTTGTAACAGAAAGATATTGCATTGTTCCAAGAGGATAATGCTCGTCCACATAGTGCTCATCAAACTCAATGGCCCTGCAAGACGTGTGGCAACTTCCCTGGCTGGCAAGATCTCTGGACTCCTCTCCAGTGCAGCAGGTGTGGGCTATGATGGGACGACAAGTGACAGGTGCGACGTGTCAAGCGAGGACTCTTACACAACTACGTGACATCACGTATCCCAGGGCTGTATTCGCCACCCATACTATCGACACTATGAGAGAGTCAGCGCCTGTGTTGCCGCCCGTAGTGGCTACGCTACTTGCTAATATGGATGTCTCAGGTTGGGTCGATGCCTGGTTCGTCCAACCGTGTGTGCTATTCGTCCGTATGTGTTACCACTTCACGTACTGCATATGCACCATTGCAACAATAAATCTTGAGTGACCTATTAACCTCCAAAAGCACCATTTTTTTCTGGCAGTGTATTAGCAACCAAGAGCGGCAACATTTGCAGACAATAATTCTATACTATGAGATCATCAGCGTCCATCTTCCACCTCTAGTCCACGCTCGCCATACACATTAAATCACGAGTAACTTGTAGTTATAATAGATAACTTCACAAAGAAATGTCCGTGGAAGCCCTGTAGGCTTGTTATAGCTCTACTACTGATGTGGTTTGCAACTCATATAGGGTGTGGGATTACAAGCTCAGACGTCTAGGTTATAATTAATAAGTATTAAGGAAGAATATTTAAAAAATGGCAGTTCAAATTTGCCGAAACCAGTCATCACTGTACGGTCAATTGCGATTTCGGCAAATAAAGTTTTCGAATCAGAACACTTCATCATTTAAAGCTATAGAGAGTCTTCTACAAGACTCTCTCTGTGCCAGGTAATCCAATAGATGTGACTTTAATTATAATGAACGTAATCCAAATAGAGATGTACAGGGCGAATCAAAAAGGTATTTGCAACTGTAGAATGATATAGAAGTGTATTGAGATAAATTATAGAATCGGTAGGTGTATGATTATGCAGCAAACAACCTGCATGTACTTCAGTCCATCAGTGCCCCATTCCACCAGCAGCAACGGCACCGTTGTGCACAGTTAAGATGGCTGCTTTCACTGGTGTGGAGCGTGCCCGCTGTGTGTCCTGGTACCATGAAACGAACTCTGGAATAACTGTCCTGTGGTTTCATTAAAGACCGCGCGTATGTTCCTCCCGTAGCAAACAATTCGGCCGACCTGAAAAATTTAATCTACGCTGCTGTTGCTCAAGTTTCGCCCGATTTGCCGCAAGGAATGTGGGAAGGGGAAATTGAGTACCAGTGGGATGTGTCCCACATCATAATTGGTATTCGAATCGAAACGAAATGACACTTTTATAAGAAACTTGAGGTTCTTTACTACAAAATAACACGTCAATCGACTCTGCAAGATACGCCAGTATAGTTCTGTATTTCCAAAGCTACAAAGTCCTTTTTGACACACTCTTTATTTTTAGCGTCATCAGTGTGCAGTTTTCTAGAATGCTATTGACGAAAGATAAGCTCCATCCAAATGCAACATCTTTGAACCTTAGCCTCAGCCACACTCTTTGGTTTATTTACACCCTGTGGAACAAGTGGGAGTTGTTGGATGTGGCAAAGTTTGTGTATTGCTGTGTGATCAGTCCAATTCGAGAACATGAACTACATTCTGCAGTGTGGCTTGTGAGCAATGGGTAAACTGGTGGATGTTTATTACTGCAAGTAATACCATCAAGCTGACCTTGGAGGGTAAGTAATTCTGGATACCTTGCCACATTCTGTGCTTCTTTCTATCGTCTTTTCTATCTTCCCAGGACTACATTTAGACATTAGAACAGCTATGCCAGAGATGACTGGTCTCGTGACATTTTGCAAAATATCTCATGTGATAAACTAATAATGGGAGGCGCCGCCCAGGGAAGTCGGGCTCGAGGACACGATCTGAGACCGCGTTCCTCACCAGCGCTGTTGAGGCCACAACTACCAATCATTCCCACTTTGCTTTTTCTCTCTTCTCAAAAGTTAAAAATTTTATAATTTTCGATTTGGAAATTTGATGTATTATAATTTCGAGAAGTGATTACAGCTGTATCTTACACAAAAAATGACAAAAGACCTCCACGCGGCAGTGCACGGGCAACGCTGCCCGTGACGTCAGCAGCGCAGCCAGACGCCGCGGTGAGGCGGGGGCCGAGTGCACCGAGTAGAGCACCGAGGTCCGCAGAAAATTATCAGACGGCGGACCCTGGCTGTGCAAATGCAGGCTCGGAAAAGGAAGAAAATGCAGCCTTTGCTGCAGTCACTCGCGCCTGTTTTCCAGGACGCTTAGCACGATGCCGCAGCCGTGGCGGCTACCTCGGCAGTGAGCGCTCAGCCCCCACTGCCTGAGAGGACAGCGCCGGCCGCCACCGTCAGCTGCCGTCAGCCTCCGAGGCACCCACTCGGCCGCCCACTACGTGTTTTCACGCGGCTGCACAGACAAGTTGTTGTACTGCATTTGCGGCATTCTTAGTGGCCTTCCCTGCACGGAAAGCGAGCTGCCAGTAGTTTGTACCGCTCAGAAGCCGGTGAGACGACTTCTGGCGCCATCCAGCTTTTCAAAGGCTTTTTACAGAACATCCAGGAAGCAAGTAGATCTATCGGACTTTCTTCATTGTAACTACTTCCGCGATTTTCCATGCCCTATTTCTAGACACAGATTGCAAACGAGACATTAACATGGAGTTACCTCTGGCGCCAAAAGTTATATAATTTCATCTGATAATCCGTTAGGACATTGAGCTGTGCCTCAAACAAGACTATTTAAGGGTATGGAGACAACCTTATGAATACATGTCAGCAGGGGACCGACCGTTCAAGGGGCTGGAGGCTCAGTAATGGTGTGGGGCGTTTTCAGTTGCAGTGACATGGGACTCCTGATATGTCTATATACAATTCTGATAGATGACACGTACATAAGCATCCTGTTTCATCATCTGCATCCATTCATGACCATTGTAAAGTCCGACTGATTCGGGCAATTCCAGCGGGGCAATGCGGCAACCCACATGTCCAGAATTATTACAGAGTAACTCCAGGAACTTTCTTTTGAATTTAAAAACTGCCGCTAGCCACCAAACTCCCCAGACGTGACCATTATTGAGCATATCTAGGACGCCTTGCAACGTGCTGTTCAGAAGAGATGTCCACCCTCTGGTTCTCTTACGGATTTACGGACAGTCCTGCAGGATTGAAGGTGTCAGCTCCCTCCAGCACTACTTCAGACATTAGTCAAGTCTGTGGCACATGAACCAATTTCTTTTACTCTTCAGTGCCTACATGTGTGCATGTGTATATGTGTGGTTCTTTTTTCACCTACGCATATTATGTACAGGCAAAAACGAATTAGAAACGAAAAAGTGGTTGACTGGCAAAACAGAGTGCTTATTATTAGTTTTCAATTTGCACATGGAATTAAATGCAAATATGGCACATAATTAAACGGAAAAAGCAGATAGTTTATTAATTTAAAAATGTATATGGAATTAAATGTGAAATTACATATGTGATTAAATGGTATAAATGGTTCAAATCGCTCTGAGCACTATGGGACTTAACATCTGAAGACGTCAGTCCCCTAGAACTTAGAACTACCTAAACCTAACTAACCTAAGGACATCACACACATCCATGCGTGAGGCAGGACTCGAACCTGCGACCATAGCGGTCGCGCGGTTTCAGACTGAAGCGCCAGAACCGTTCGGCCACACCGGCTGGCTTAAACGGTATAGAAATTGAATATAGTAAAAAATACACATCGATCTTTTTTTTTTACAAAAATAGATTCTTAACAATATCATTGTTATTTCATAGAAAAGAACCTAATCACTACAAATGCCTAGCCAGAAGTAAATGACGAAAAAGAAGGATTTCCTTAAATGAATATTGTAAGATGTGGCTAGTTATTTACAGTGTGCTGCATTACACATGTCTTTTCTTCAAAAATAGACACCTTACATATCAGCATAAAGTAAACTTCGAGGTAAAACAATAGGAACTAAAGAAATTATGTACAGTCACAGCAGCTTCGCAAAACATTACCCCTGAGTTACAGTAACTATATATAATTCATTATTAACATCAAAGGGTTGACTGCTGCCGGCCACTCTCTGTGGCGTGCCACCCCTCTGGCTGCCCTCACCAGCTGCGGCGCCAGCACTGCTGTGGAGGCCGTGGCTGGCTGGCTGGCTGGGTGGTGGGCTGGCTGCTGGCTGCTGGCTGCTGGCTGCGGCCCCGCCTCTGCAGGTCTCCTGTGGAGGCGGGCTGGCGGCTCCCCTCCCAGCCAGTGGCCACGTGGGGCCCGCGGCGGCAGCTCGCCACAGCACTGCCTGGCCGACACGTGCCCCACAGAGACGTCTCGCGCACAGTGCTGGAGACTTCCGAGTAATCACTGGCTCATCGCATGTTTATGTGCAGTACAATGGTGAGGACTGGGATGCGGTGGGACAGAGAGAACAATTTATTTTGTATTTTCTTTATTTACATTTATACATTCCATACTCGTTGTGTTGAGCATTGTTTTCCGGGAAATTGCTTTATATTAGCGTTAAATTCAGCTTGTACAGTGTTCAGTCCAGAAAGTAGCACATATATGAGTAGATATACCATCCCTAAACTCTGCTTCAGTGGACTTGATACTAATGGCCTCTCCTGGCACAGGGAGAATACATGAAGTTATAACCTGCTCCTCCCACATTCAGATACCAGCATGTTAGCCCGTCTGCAGCAGTCGCTAACACGTATTATAAAGCACCCAAATGTTTTATTTAAATTCGCATATCCCCTGAAGTTAATTCAATCATAGGTTCCTATTATATATCCACTATTGAAACTCTCCTCCCATACATTTCAATGTCGGTTGGTGATTTAAATGCACCACACTCTGTTGTCATCTACTTCTCTGAATACTCCCTCATGCTACACAGATAGTCCTTTCGTGCCAAAAACACTTCGAAAGTTTTCTACTTCTACAGCCGTCCCAAAGTCACTGCCGGGTTCTGGATCTACATTCACGGGTTTAGATAGACTAACACTCAAATTATATGTGTTGGTGAAAAGCGATACACTTCTACAACTTAACCGAGACTTGGTGAGTTGAGGAAGCTCTGATATCTGAGTATAATAATAGTAAGACTGCCGGCTGCTGTGGCCCAGCGGTTCTAGCTAATAGTCTTAGGCATAGTATAGGAAATGTTAAAAACAAGATGCTTCCTAAATCTGGAATTTATAAATTGACTTGTAAAGACTGTAGCAAAATTTACATCGGGCAAACAGGGAGAAGTTTTAATACCAGATTTAAAGAACATACTACTGGAACAGCACGTAATAAATCACTCTGTGGACAGCATTTAGATATGGAAAAATCAATATGCAGAAATCAATATAAGGGATAATCTGGAGATACTGCATGTAACTCAAAATGGACCTATGAAGGATATTCTAAAGAGCCTGGAAATTTTTATACATAATAAACGGAATCCGGCAGCGATGCTGAAAGAAAAAATAGAGCCACGATAAAAAAAATTTCGAGCTATTCTAAAATAGTATTTGTACACAATGATGATACTTTTCCTTTTATTATTTCAATAATTTCATTCCTTTGATCGGTACTACAAACGTACCATAAACTTTTATCCTATCTTTAGATTTTTTAGGTTATCCTTGATTGTCGATATTTCCATAATCTCAAATAGGTGACAACTTCTCTGTGAATGAAGAGCCATGACATACCTCTACCATGGCAACGGACGCCGTGACCAGGGCGAAGATAACACCATATATGCACACCCGCTGCTACCATGGACTAATGACCACAGCAGTTGAGTCCCATAGTGCTCAGAGCTGCTACCATGACGACGGCGTCCTCGCTGCACAGACTAGAGGGCGCCTGATATACGCTTTGTAATCCATGGCAACGGCGTCCTCACCACAAAGAGTAGAGGGCTCTGTAGTCCATCCGTATTAGCCGTTTTAGTAATTGACTCAAATGTTTTCTACGCACATCTACGAATAGATATATTATAATACAAGACGACACCAGTTTTTGTGTGTCATAAATTGTTTTACTTTATATTATGGCACATAATGTAATATAGTTTTACGAATTTTACGAGTTGACTACTGAACATATGTTATTATTTTATGATTAACAGTATAATTGTAACTCTTTTTAAATGCAATGGTTCCGTTTTCTGTTATTTACTGTCACATTTATGTTAAACCAAGGTGACTAGTATTTACATATAATAAACTGTATTTATTGCCGTTGGTCGCCGCTGGGGGTGTTACCATCTATTCACGTGACCTCAGCACGCTATTTAAGCCCATACGAAGGGTTAGTCTCGCATAGTTCCCTCAGTTATGTAGACAGGAGTGACACCACCAGCAGTCGACCAATGGGTAACGTGTTAAAATTTACGTAATTTCAGTTGTTGTATAATGGAGTCTTTCTGACGGATATCTATAATTTCACAGTGTAGACGCCCAGAAGATGACCCCTACGTCAGCTTGAAACCGATTGGCGATATAATAATAATAAATGCTATTAAGACTGTTTTTGAATAATTGCTTCAGTCTGGAATCGCGCGGCCGCTACGGTCGCAGGTTCGAATCCTGCCTCGGGCATGGATGTGTGTGATCTCCTTAGGTTAGTTAGGTTTCAGTGATTTTAAGTTCTAGGGGATTGATGACCTCAGATGTTAAGTCCCATAGTACCCAGAGCCATTTGAACCATTTTGAATAGAAAGACTGCAGGTCTGATAAATCTGGAAGGTAGTCTGTGGCCTGCTGATACAATTCAGCTGGAGTTTGTTACCCTGCTGAAAAAACACATAGGTGTAATCGAATATATTTGGTTTTTGGCCCATCCCTCATGATAGCACTTCGCAACGTTCTTTTCACTACTGTATACAGACCTGAAGCGATCCTTAATGGGGCGAGAGCAGTGTGGCGGAGGGGAATGGAGGGGGATTGGGGTGGGGAGGGAAGGGTGAGCGCACGTCTGCTGTAATACGACACCGGAAGAAAAGTACTGACAGATCCTGAGGCAGCGATTTGGCTCGCAGTCCACAGTGATTAAGTGCTAAGGTGGCTCAGCACAGTCTTAACGAATGGACGACCGTATACAATAGGTTTCTAGAATTGTGAGTGGTAGAAAAATTTCTTAATAACAGAACCTCTTACATTGCACTCGAGAGAGCATGGCGTGCTGCAGAACATAATCTGACAGACGGGATTAACTGATGATGCTGTGGTGTACGGGGAGATGTAATTCTTGAGTGACTGTGGGACGGTACAAGTTGACTTACACAAAATTTCTAGATGGTGAGATGAATGGTAGTTGGATCTAAGCGTAGAAATAGTGGAATACAGCATTAGCAGTCACATCGATGAAATATCTGTGTGTAAGGTTGCAAAGCGATATGAAATGGAATTAGCATTTAAGAATGGAGCAGAGAAGGTGAATGCACGACTTCGAGTGGGAGAATTTTAGAAACGTAGGGTTAATCTGTAGAAGACAGAATACAGGACAATAGTACAACCCATTCTTGAGTGTTTTGGATTCGCACCAGGTCCTATTACAGAAAGACATCGAAGCAATTGAGAGGTGTGCAGCTAGATTTGTTACCTGTAGATTCCAACAACACTCACATGTTGTAGAGATGGTTTGTGAACCCAAATAGGGACCCCTGTAAGGAAGACAATGTTATTTTCGAGGAACACTGCAGAAAAAAATTAGAGAACCGATATTCGTAGCTGACTGCAGAATGATTTCACGGGCATCAACGTCCATTTGGCGCAAGAAGCACTAATACAGAGAAATTAGGGTGTCCGTGGGGGCAAATATACAGTCGTTTTTCCCTTGCCGTATTTAAGAGCGTAACAGGAGAGGAAATGACTACTAGTGGTGGAAGGCAGCTTCCGCCATGCACCATAATGTGACTTATTGCGAGTATAGGGAGATGTTCATGTACATCTACAACAATGCTCAGCATGCCAGCAAGCGGTGTGTGACGGAGCGTGCTTCTAGCACCCCTAGCTGACAGTCTCTTTAGTGGACTTGTTGCATCTTCTACGTGTCCTGCAAACAAAACACAGACTTTGGCTCGTCTTCCACTCAAGACTTTCTGTTTGATCGTTCCTATTTAAGTTGGCCCTAATTCTAATCCCTTGGCATTAGCTGAAATGGCTCCCTTTGAATTTGTGTGACTCATCGAGCAAAAGAAATATAACGGAGTCCTTCTAGTTCGTATGTGGGTGACACAAGACTTTTCATTGTTTAGAATCAGCTGCCACTGCCGCGCGGGGTTGCTGCACGGTCTGTGGCATCTTGTCACGGTTCGCGCGGCTCCCCCTGTCGGAGGTTCGAGTCCTCCCTCGGGCATTGATGTGTGTGTTGTCCTTATCATAAGTAAGTTTAAGTTGGGTTAAGTAGTTTGTAAACTTAGGGACCGATGACATCAGCAGTTTGATCGCACAAGTTCTTACCACAAATTTAATTTAAAAAAATTAATGTTCAATTGCCTCTTTGCGTACCACACCGATAAATTCTCTAAATCATTTTGCTATTGCTTTGATCTTCTGATGACTTTACTAGATGGTAAAAGAGAGCATCATCTGCAAACAATGGCTGCTCAGATTGCCTCCTAAATCGTTTTTATAGATTAGGAACAGCACAATGCCTACAACACTTCGTTTGGGGGGGCAGCTACCACCTTTGTTTTACTCTCACCAGGCAGACAGGAATACGGCGGTCATCCGGATGAGAGGCGTCACGCCACGCTTCCCGTGGTTTGGCCGTCCTGCGGCAGACTTCCGCTGCGCCCGCCGTCATATTGAGCGCGCGCTCCCTGCGGCGCGCACTGCTTCTGTTTGCTCCCCAGTGTCGATAGCGGACAATGCAGCCGGCGGGCGTAATTGCCACAGTGGCAGCTCTGCTTGCAGCAAACAGGACATCGGTGCTGGATAACGTCTCCTGGCACCTCAACAATGTTAAAGACTCTGGCAGAATCTATCAATTCAGCCCCGCTGAAGATTTGTTGCGATGGAACTACTGTCTTGATAAAAGTAAGTGCTTTTTCGTGCAGTACAGACTGACAAGACGTTATGCACAGGGCAGTTTTCACTCACGCACAGGCGCCTTGGCTTTGATATGCTCTTATCAAAGGTTATACGTTTTCTCCCTGCCAGTGAAGGACCGCCTTGGGGACAAATTGCACTTCATTTTCACCCTTTTCGGTCAATGTACTTTGTAATAACCTTTTGCATGTGAAAAATACCATAAAGTACGATTTGGAAAGACGGTAAAATAAGCATCTATATTTGTGAATTGAGCCCAAAACGTTTTTCATATGTGTGAGAATAGATAGAAGTAAGATGTTGTGAAATACAACGAGTAGATTCTTTAAAACCAAAGCACCTTCTTGCATAATTTCTGCTGTACCTCGTCATAATAGCACCCTTTACGTATTTTCCATAGTTCTGTATTCTACATAATCGTGGACATTGATATTACAATAAAAAACTATTCACAATGAATATAGTGATGTCAAACGGATCTTAACTACTTAACGTACAGCGATACATCGCTAAGAAAGAAAATGAAATACAAACTAAGAACAAAATTTCGATCGTTGCTAAGCACAATGAGGAGTGGAAAGTTCCGAGTGATAAGAGAAAATGGTGGGCTGCATTCTGCGTTTCAGAAATTAACATTCGCCGTTGTGTCATCGCGGTGCAGAGGACGTATCCCTAGCGGTACAGCACAGACATCGGTGGCTGATGCCTGAAGTGGCTGGGACGGAGTTCACTTCCTTCACTGTACTGTTTAATTTCCTAAATTAAGTAAAATATTTTTGTAATTCTAAAATTACCTTAGAATGAGCCTGACAACGTTCGTAGGGTTGAATCGCCTGTAGACGTATAGAAAAAGACCATCCTCCTTTCCTTTTTCGTGATGGATCTATGACTCTGTCGTTGAAATTTGGAAACCTGTGAATCGTTTTCTTTGCAATAGATAGCATGGAAAGATGAGACAGCCTATCTTCATCTCTGGTACTTCTAAGAAACTGTTTGATCCGCGACAACGTGCGGAAACACGTCTCGGCTTCACAGCTTCTCATGGGACAGCAGCCGCTAATTTCAGCAGATTCCTGACGTCGCCAAAAGGTTCTTGCAGAATATTTTCAATGACAAACTTTATAAGGGCTCCTTTTTTTCTTGAAACCTATTTCGAGAATAAATGGTCTGTAGCTCTGTTTTTAACTCAGCTTTACTTAAAAAATTGATAGGACTGCGTAACAGCAGATAGCACATTTTCAGGACACTAATTTTTCAATGAAAGAAAGAAGCGGTGTTTGAGTAAATTAGAGGGCAACAAGTGGCTGCAGAATTCAAACCTCTGTTTCTTCTGTGATATCATTAACATTGTCTCTAATTTTAAAAATTTCGTTTCGGAATGATGCTGCTGCTTGCTTTATTGAGACGCGACCAGTGGTATATTTTTGGAATTGGCTGTACTAGATGTTCACGTAGGGCATACATACATATTATAAAAATGGATGTGTGTGTGTGTGTGTGTGTGTGTGTGTGTGTGTGTGTGTGTGTGTGGTTTGCAGATGTACCACATCCCCTCCTGAACCGATTTCAACCAAACTTCCTACACACATCTCTTACCGCCAAAAATGAATTGCTGTGGGGCTAATAACTACTCACCTATCATAGTTCAGGACACATAACGTCGTAAACAGTGAGATGCACGACAGATTGCCTCATAGTGCATGACGTCTAAATTTACTGCTTCTCCCCTACCACCTCTGTTCGCAGCACATTCTGCACACAGTACCGTCGTACACCAGCGAATGTACCTGCAAAGTCGTGTCATTGCATGACGCAGGGACCAGGAGATGTGGCGTCATGTATGAATTTTTAATACATTTATTCGTTAGAGCTGAGACACACACAGAGTCGAGTCCACTCAAGAGAAGTCCCCGATACCTGGCAGAGCTTTCATCATCTTTCAGCTGCGAAGCGCAAACGGCTGTAGGCGAAAACAGCCACCTGTAGGGCTGTGAAGAGTCTATGCAGACGTTTACAGAATCGCGGTCCAGACATGAAAATAAGCTGTGCTTACACTTCTGGAAATTATGCATATTTCGTTTCGTAATTTTAAGTGTTTTCATGAATACATATAAATGAATTTTTTTCGATATTACAGAAAAACGCAGTTCAATTTTTGTTTTCATTTCTCATAGAAAATTGCCAAATGAATAGCTGTACATTGCTGGGTTTGTCAGCTATTTATTTTTATAAGATATCCCTAACCGAAAGCAAATTTTTGTGTTATAGAGTTTTATCCTTAGACGACATGTTTGATTTACATTTGTTGTCTGGCTGCTGGTATCTTCAACGTGTTTAAGACATTCTGGAGTGTCCTCCCTATTCACATTAACTGTGAGCACTTTCCACGATTTAAAGTTCTATGTAATAGCTGATCCATGTGGGATTCTTTGTTTCACAACTGCATCTGGAACAGCCACTTTTCGAGGTGAATGACAGAAAAGTATTGCTACCTCCGCAGTAGTTCTGAAAAACAGTTTCATTTTTTTGTTTCGACTTGTCACTTGCGCAAAAATTAAGTTCAGTGAGTGTTCATAACAATGTACGTAATACACGAAATTATGTCCTTATATTACAGTTGATTGGATTTCTGTATGATGGTCACGCATGACGCTGGCGCCATCATAAATTTCAGATATTACGTTTTCTTTCGTTTCTTGGACAACATGGGCGAATACATCTTTAATTGAATCAGCCAAGGAGGTACCACTGATAAGCGATTGATTTGAAAACATGCAAAATCTTTCAACCGGCTCTTCAGCAGATAACAGAAAACGAAATACTACCAGTAACTGAAATTTAGAAGCTACATCAGATGTTTCATCTGCTAACAGAGACACAAAATCTGTCTTCGTCCTGACACACATGTAACGTACAGTCCAATAAATTCTTGTGTATACCCCTGGGTGCACCTAAAAGACAGCAGAATTGTTCACGTGCTCTTTCACATCCGCAGCTGACGCGGAAGTGAAGGTTACCCGTTCCCTAAGTATTCTAGGACTGTTAGATTGTACTGTTTCATCACGTACACGTAGCGCAAGTTCAGACTCACTGCAGAACTTTATCTTGGAAAGAACATAGCGAGTTTGTCTTATATGGCCGTTCTGTCTTTCTGTATTTTGCCTGACAGCTAGGATGTTGCATAATTTGTGTTTTTCCAACGACTGATAATGCTAAAAAAGCATTCTTATGTCCAATAGATTCCCCACGCTTCTTAACCTTCTCTGTTAGATGACTTACAAGGAAACTGTTAAGTCCGACGTCGCAGGAACAGTCTTTAGTAAGGCTTATTCGAAAGTGAAAATTATGACCAGAAAAATATTAACTGGTGATGACGCACCATGTCCACAGAAAACGAGAGTCTGGGATGCGCAGAGATCAACCTTCTATGGGGTGCATGTATTACACCTCACAAAATGGACATCGTCGACATCCAAGAAATGTTAGAAACAAACCATTAACTTGGACCATGGAAACCGAATAAAAATGGCGCGTCTCAATGATCACAAAGATTCCCACCATCGAGATCAAAGACGAGCTCCTTGGCAGCTACGAAGCGTGCAAGGCATCCACTCTTGAAGAATGCATACAGAAATCACATTGGAGTAACATGGTGACGAGAACTGATGGAAAGTGATGGCGTGCAACCGAATGCGAAACAGCTTACCGTGAAACTGGCTGTCCTTTAAGGCGTTGATGCAGATAGTGCAATAATTTGTATGCACAGAAAAGACAAACATGTGGAGGTTGAATTCATCTGGTGGTTCCAGGTGGTATGAACTGCAATGTCACACACTTTCCAGGAGCGATAGTTTGTTCTTGAGGAGTATGACTTTTATACGCAGACTACGAATGAAACAAAAGCGACTTATTTTGACGAGCTATTAGCCAAATGCAGTGTTCATACCATAGTTGCAGTTAACTAACGCCCGTTCTCCCACTCTTGCTTGCTATGATGTAAATATCCCCTACTGCCCTTGCCAAGGTCACTCACATGAGAAAGAATCAAGGGGCGCAAAGCATCTCTTAGTTCTTGCAGTGCAATGCATAGCGTTCCAACATATTTACCATCCGGTTAAAGAGTCAGTTAATTGTATACGAATTGATATTCCATGATCTTGATAGAATTCTCTTGATACCTTTAATTTCCAGGGTCCCTTTCATATGTGTTTCCTCTTCAAATGCAGATTGGTTGCAGTTGAAAACAAATTCCTTACTCAACGATAGGATAAGTTTGAATACATCCTCTACAAATTTCTGGGCCGATTTCGTAGTATGCTGTGCATCGACAAGCTTCGTTTGAAATTTCATTGTCATACAATTCTGTAACACAGTTTGACGTTCAGCAAGCATCCACTATTTCTCTTGAAATCACTATTTGTATGTCGCGCGCAGTTTGATGTTGATAAAGCGCCCGAAATCCTCAAACCAAACACACTTGATGTGGATAACGTAGTAGGTCACCAGCATCTACATTCCGTAAATTGTATCGAGCATACTTGAAACGCGAAAACATCAGTTTTTGTGACAAGTGCGTCTTATCCGTTCAATAACCGTAGTTCTTGTTATGCACTAACGGTCATATTTCTGCCAACATCTTCAAAATACACTACTGGCCATTAAAATTGCTACACCGCGAAGATGGCGTGCTACAGACGCGAAATTTAACCTGTCGTGGAGCTCATCGTAAAACTGGCTGTCCTCTAAGGGGTTGCTGCAGGTAGTGTTATAAAATGTTTCATACGCACAGAAAAGACAGACGTCAGGAGGTACTATTCATCTGGTGGTTCCAGATGGTACGAACTGCTATGTCACACACTTTCCAGGAGCGGTAGCTTGTTCTTTAGGAGTATGATTTCTATGCGCAGCCTAGGAATCAAGAAAAAACACCTATTTTGACGAGCTATTGGCCAAAAGCAGTGATCATACAATAGCTGTAGTTCTCTTACGTCTGTTCTCCCACTCTTGTTTGCTGTGACGTAAATATCCCCTACGACCCTTGCCAAAATTACACACACGAGAAAGAATCAAAGGACGCAGAGCAATAAATAGCGTTCCAGCCAATTTACCATCTGGTTAATCAGTCGGCATAACTGTATACGAATGCGAATTGATATTAAATGATCTTGATTGATCTGTCTTGGTACCTCTAATTTCCAGGGTCCCTTTCATGTACGTTTCCTCTTCAAATGCCGATTGGCTGCAGTTGAAAACAAATTCCTTGCTCAACGACGGGGCAAATTTGCTTATCTCATCTACAAATATTTCGATCGATCCTGTAGTTTGCTGCGCATCGTTCAGTTGACGCTTTCTTCGAAATTTCATCATCTCACGTCTCACACTTCTGTAGCACTGTTTGACGTCATGCAAGCATCCACTGCTTCTTTTGAAATCTCTGTAATGGATGTCGAGCATCCTTGAAACGCGCAACTGAGCCTTGTCCTCCGTTGAATGTCTGTAGTTTTCCTTACACACTAACGGTCATATTTCTGCAGACTTGTTCAAAATATGTTCGTAATTGTTCTTTTGCTATGCTGTCTGCAATTTTCCAAGTACGTAATGATGTTTAGTATCCGCTCCTTGGACAACAACTGTCCTTCACTACGTTTGACTGGAAACGGGAGCTGCGGCCCTCTGTGCGACAGCGACGATGAAGTACAGCACACCTGTTTCAGTACAACTTTCTAGTGCCGTGCAAGTACCGCCATCACTGCACTCCTCTTGTACATTGTTCGCACGACACCACGCATTCCACTGACTCATGCGCCACTTCTTTCACACTCAGCGAAATTTCTTGAGTTCCTTTCTGATCAAATCTCGACTTTGGCTACTGTTTCTGAAGATATAACGCAATGTTTGCTTTGTTTATCGGCGCCATTGCTCTGCTTTGTAACAACAGCACTAGCACTGTAGCACTGTCGTGAGTTACTCGTCGACTAAGCAGTTCAGCCACGCTCCGTAGCCTCGTGCTGTCGACATCATCTGACAGCTCCAGTCCCGCCCCCTGTTGCCATCATCAGCCAGTGTTGTGTTAGCATCGTGGGCAACATGTGGGCCGCCGAACGCTGTCACATCTGACACGCAAGTGCATGTCCAGCTTGTGTCTTTACCCGTAGCTTACAGCAAACACGGAAAATAAAATGGGTTATTGGTAGGAGTTGACCAGGAAATCCAAATGTTACTTTTACAAACATTTACATTAAAAGAGCTGCAGGATGCCTTACTTCGGCTTTTTCACCTTTGCTTTACCTCGAGCTGAGGCAGCGGCTTTTGTACTTGATAGTTCCCTTCGAAGCTATAAGGTGTGTCATCCAGAGCGATGTACGCCCGCAATCTCATTCCTCTACAGTAATTTTTATTTTGTGCTGAGATTTTCTTTTCCGCCAGTGTATCTGTAGCACCTTTGCCCCCGCTCCTCTCTGCTGAAGGAACGATCATCAACTTCCTGACGGAGGTTCAGAAGAGAAAGTGAACCTTATCAGTCCCCTGGTAATGCTTTCAGACATACACTTGCTATTTGAACGAGTTAAAATATCACACGATAAAAACTAAAGATACAGAAAAAATGATCTCATACGAGGCAGAATCGAAAGTCGATAGTTTCATTAGATACAACCAGCTGTTTTGTGGGGCTTGTAGAGTTTCCAGACTTTAGAGGTTCCAGGCTGTGGCTGGAGTGTGTTCCCACGGCCGGAGAACGCGAGCGGCCCGCGGCGCGAGTCGCCCAGTGCGGGGGTGGGGGCCGTGGCCCGCTGCGTCGGAGGCCGGCCTGCCTGCAGCCAGACGCGCAGGCCGGGGAGTACGTGCAGGAGGCGCGCCAGTCGGCCGTAAACACACTTAATGGTAGCAGGGGTAGTTTCCTTTCGTTACAGCATTTGTCAGGGAAAATCTCTCAGTCATTGCCGTAACTGAGGCATTATTCCAGTACGGGAAGCTTCAAGTATCGCTGCACAGTTGACGGGGACAGGCTCTCGCGAGAATACATCGCAGGTTACGGAGAGCGCCAAGTGCGTCAGTCGGCCCTCAGACACGACGAGGCGGAGGTCTCCGTGTTGGGTCAGGAGCGTGGACTTCCCTCTGTACGAGTCAATTACGTTCATTGATATCAGGTGTGCATTACTCGAACGTTCGCAGTGGTTAATTACAATAGACATACCGCAATGGCATCCCGATTTTTCGGTTAACAGTAGCAGCTGCCCGCAGTCCCATCAGAAGCCACTGTTTCTATGTTTACAGCCCGGTAGCCACAGCTACGGCGAGAGACGTCATCAGAATTAGCAGTCTCACTGGGCGGGTACGGAACTTTCAGAATGTTTACCGGCGAGGTCAGCTCACCGCCGAGGTAGCCTCAGCTGGGCTGCCTTAGCGAAGCGGATCTGACGAGTGTAGCTGCGCGGGCTGACCGTCTGTTCCTTCACAGAGACATTACGCTTTCTTCTTTCCTTTTGCTTCATTTTGAACTCACTGAGGGTTTTATCACGCATTTGCTCAAAAAGACGTGAGTCCCTCGTGAGGGAATGAGCAGGCAGAATACCTTTTGTGTGTACAGGCACTCTGCCATAAACTTTCTGGCAGGTGAGAACAGATCAGCGCATTTTAGTCCAAAGCCACTCTCTGCCACTCAGTGCCTTCATTGCTGCTTTATCTGCGGCGAGGAACCGTATGTCAACCGCACTTGCATATCGGTCGACAATTTCAGTTCGATTATTTCAAAAATGATCTCAACATTTGATGAGTATTTAGGTATTACATTTGTTTTCTCCCTGCTCCGTAAGCGCTGAACGTTCCCACACAAGTACAAAGGGACAGAAGTGCAACTACTGCCTCGGAAGTGTACAGAACAACGAATGGCAGCGCCTCTGCTACTTGCCTAACGAGATACCCTGGGTAAACACGGCTACAGCTAAGAGGAAAAAACAGCTCAGAGGCGGATCCCAGAGATTAAAGCGAGAGGAGAGTGGTATGCCGATTACATCATTGGGAATTCCAGCTTTTCAGGCTGCAGTTATTTGACTGTGACGCAGTACTTGGCAGGTAGACTATGATGAGACAGGCTAAGTGTGCGGCGCTCCAGGAGATGAGAGTACAGATTTCCTGGGGTCGTCATTCACGGCCCAGCCTGGACTGGAGATCTGAAGTCACCAGGAAAGGCTCCCACCGGCTGCCGCTCCAGTCCGGAGCGCCCTGCCGCCTGCAGCCCAGCTGCCTCTCGGCCAGCCCGGAGTCTCCTCTCCAGCCCCGCACTGCCAGCTCTGACACCAACGTGAGACTGTATCTCCTCTGGCGTTCTGCAAAGATCTATGAGCACGGGTCCAAATGTCTTATTCCCAATCTCGACAACCAAACCAGTTAACGATAAGTGTGATTTTCACTTAAATATTACTGTCTGCGCCTAGCCAGGTACATCGCACGTTCCTGTGGTAGCGGCGCTAACTCTGTCAAGCTGGGGCAGAACAGCATGGCTGACATGCGACATTAAATTATTTTGTTGAAAGGACGTCGAAAGTATCGCAAGCGAGCTGTCTCAAGGACTCAGAAATGTAGCAGCTGCGATCAGTGTAACCAATTACGTATTGTATACCGAGTGGCTCCCCGTGAGACGGGCGAGAGTGCAACGTGGCATTCTCCGCTCTGCTCAGGGCCTCGATGCACGGATCGTCCACACCGATGCTGCAGTCAGAACTTCAGCTCACACGGAATGACGGCACAGTGTCCAGTGTTGTACTGTCGGCGCAGCTCTTCCCGCTTCCTCGTCAAGGGGAGCCGCAGCAGTGGCCGCCGTGCTGACAGTCAGCTGACTTGTTGACCTTTTGCTTGTAAAAGTGTGCAGCACACCTCACGCCGTGTCCATTATCGTTGGCTGCAGCTCTCTTAGTGTTTCACTTTCAGTAGCTGCTAGTACTGATGTGCATATGAGTAGCCCAGGGAAGCTCGTGAGTCAGAGTCCAGACCTCGAGGTGACTGACGAACGTTTTGCAGATTCGCCACTGATGTTCGCAAAGTGCGACAGCCTGGAGCAGCCGTCCCCCGCGTGGTCAGCTGCGCAGCGCCTGGCAGACCGCCTCAGGGACTCCGGACTGCCGCCGCCGCCAGCAGGTGGAGCGGAGGAGGGAGGGGGATGCGCCGGCGCCCTGGCGCAGCTCCGCCGCCTCACGTGGGACGAATCCGTGGAACTCATCGAGGAGCTCGACTGCCGGATCGCTGACGACTGTATCGACTCCCGCTGTGTACCGAGGTATGTAGACTACTCGATGCCATTACTACTAACTGTACAACAAATTCTTTCTCCTCTCCTTAAATTTATTCTCAATACTGTCACTTACTTTTCCTATTTTGCGATACTAACTATCTGTCAATAAGGGCACATTTGTGAGACCCAAAGAGGAAACGCGCTAATACCTTCTGCCGCCGCATCTTCTGTTGACATTTCCCACCGAGCAGTCAATGGAATTTGCCTCGTGGCAAACGTCTCTCTCCGCTCGCTGTCTCCGCATGTCGCTACAGCAGACAGTAAGTAATCTGATGATGACAGTCAAAGACTGAAAGCGGTAACTAACAATAAAAGCTTTTCATCCAGACTGCTTGCCTTACTAAAATTTAATTTATATTCCTATTTCCCAACCATATTATCAAAAATCAATAAAAGTATAGCGTCGTTTGAGATGACGACAGCTGTAGCTCGATATCGTTGTTAGTTGTAAATTAGTTCAAAAGTGAACAATAAACACTGCAAGTGGCTAAATTAATTACTTTTCGAAAGAAGCAATTATAGAGCCAACACCCTGCACCACCAGATTACAGTAATACTCAACAACATTTGCTGTATATACGTAATTAAAATCTCTAACATGGCAGCAGTCAGCAACAGTAAAATTATCGAAGCCATAGGAATCGTACAGCCAACCAGTGGCACGTCAGATGTTTATTCACACTTTTACCTTGCTTTACTGTTCATTAAGCCACGTGGCTATACCTTAGCATTTATATGGGTCATCGTAGTGTTGACTGAGCTTTATGACCTGTTTTCTCTTTTCACACAATAAGTTTACACACGTTACTACTTCTTCCAAGGAAGAAAGGTTTACATCTGTTTAAACCTAGGTAAGGATTCGAATAAACTTGTGAAGTACAACTAGCTGGTGCATGATTCCCATTCTTTCCATACATCATTAACTTATAGTAAGACAGTCACATTCAGGCCAACTTTTGCTCCAAGCATCATGAAATGGCATCACGGTATTACCGCCTCTAGCCTCGAAGACTTCGTCAACTCGGTGGGGAAGAGAGTTCCGAAAGTTTCTTCAGATATGCAGCATCTGCCCGAGGCCTCCCACTGCTGCATCAGATCCCGCAGAGCTACCAGTGTGTGGGGATGTCAGCTGCCACGTCTCAGCCGCTGTTCCAGACAGTACCGTACAACGTCTGCGGATCTGAGACCGGGTTGTCTAGAGGTCGCCTCGATGTGCTGTAGGGCGCCTGAGTGTTCGTGAAACCGGGAGTGTATGCACGCAGCCCTGGGAACACGACTGTGTGTGTCATCTTCTACAACGCAAGTGTCCAGAGAATAGGGCATCACTTCGTGACCGAGAATGTTGAAATAAACGTGCTGGTTCAGGTTCACACTGACTGTAGTGTCTGAATGCAAGTCGTGGTGATAGAAACACCCCTATGACACCATGGAACCACCAGTGGCTTGAACTACATCCTCTATAGGCCGTCGGACCCATCGCCACCTCCATAATTTCAGAAGAGGCAAAATCGCGCGACTCGTGTGACGCACCTCCACCCAGCCACTGTCCGTCTGTGTGTGGTTTGGCCCACTCAAGACGCGCAGCTGAGTGTGTCTGTGTGGGCGACGGCCGCTGACTCCAAATGTCGAGTCTGTGCGGCCGCCTTCCGAACGATTGCTAGGCAGTTGGTTCAGATGGAGCTGCTTTGCCAGGCATTGGCAATTTTCGTCTGGTTTGAAACCGATCGCCAGTCACTTGGAGTGACACTCGTCAGCAGCCCTGTCGGCTAGGATCTTTTTACGCCACTGCCTCACATCACTACGAGTGGTTCACCATTCGTTGCAGATACTTGGACAGTCCACATTGATAGACCAAGAGATCGTGTAACTTTACTAGTGCTGTGGTCGTGGACATGTCGAAACGCAAAAATTCCTTTCTACCAATTCTCGACATCTCCACGTCGACGCGGGTGACCGCCCTGATCCCACACGAGCGACTGGCACGTACACACCGCGATTGTCACCACTGACGTCAACGGTGGAGCGTCACGTGACCGCCTGGTTCCTCCCCTGCAGCACGGCTTCCAGCCCTCCAAAGCGACCTCTGTGGTCAATTAAGTGGAGGCATAGCATTTCGTCTGATGGGATTAGTTCATGCTTTCCAGAAGCTCTGCGTTTTATACACTTTTAGCCAACACTTAAATCGTGT
Organism: Schistocerca americana; assembly: GCF_021461395.2. Taxonomy (NCBI): domain Eukaryota; kingdom Metazoa; phylum Arthropoda; class Insecta; order Orthoptera; family Acrididae; genus Schistocerca; species Schistocerca americana. The sequence continues at coordinate 97,392,974 of NC_060129.1, read as the reverse complement.
ATGATAAGCATCAGGTGGGAAATAACTTTGTAGTTGGCGACTTCAAGCACACTTTGTTCGTTGTTAATATCACTCATAAATGGTGTACCATAATCGGTGGATTACTTTCTTTCTACAAACACAAATTTCCAATCTTAGTTCCTCATTTGCATATAATGCCATTTTAATATCATAAAGGAAAACGTTCCTGATGTTCTGCAACTACTATTTACATAATCACGGACTAGGATTCATGTTCTTATGCTGAGATATGATGGGTTGTGATTAAATTCGTAACATCTGCACAACATTGGGAAAACGTTTCCGTTGTGATATTATTTTCGTGCTCTGTCGATGATCGAACGATAATTCATTTACTTAGTTTCATTTTCTGTCAAATATGGTTATGTCTCCGTCATACACACATGAAAAAAAGTTTTGCATCACCCCAGTTCCCAAAACTCCTGAAGATAGACGTTGATTGTGGATATTGAATCACAGTTACAGTCCCTTTGACTGTTCAGAGATGTCACTAAATCCGCCCAAAGACGTAAACAACCGTGCATGAACAGCGCTTATTAGACGGAAGGGATCCGACAGTTCCAGTCGTTCCACCAGGAAGGAGGTACACGGCTGGTGTTGTCTGTAGTTCAACCATGCATATACGGTCAATACCTCGGTTCGATCGCGTCCGCATTGTTACTTTGTGCCAGGAAGGGCTCTGAACAGGAGAAGTGTCCAGGCTTCTTGGAGTGAACCAAAGCGATGTTGTTCGGACATGGAGGAGATAAACAGAGACAGGAACTGCAAATCACATGCCTCGCTCAGGCCGCCCAAGGGCTACTACTACGTCAGTGGATAACCGCTACCTACGGATTATGGCTCGGAGAAACCCTTACAGTAACGCCACTATGTTGAATAACGCTTTTCGTGCGGCCACAGGACGTCCTGTTACAACTGAAACTGTGCGCAATCGGCTGCATAATGCGCAACTTCACTCCCGACGTCCGTGGCGAAGTCCATCTTTGCAACCACGACACCGTGCAGCGCGGTACGTGACCCACCAACCAATCTGAGGGATCTACGCCGATTCGCCGTTGAGGAGTGGGACAATCTGGACCAACAGTGCCACGACGAATACAGGCATGTATTAATGCCAGAGGACGTGCTACTGGGTATTAGAGGTACCAGTGTGTACAGCATCTGGACATCAGCTCTGAAGGTCTCGCTGTATGGTGGAACAACGTGAAACGTGTGGTTTTCTTGACCAATAAAAAGGGCGGAAATGATGTTTATAGAGATATCTATTCCAATTTTCTGTACAGGTTCCGGAACTCTCGGAACCGAGGTGATGCAATGTATTCTTTGATGTGTGTATTAAGTAGTGAAATACATCTCAACATATCCATACCTTACTAAGCGAGCTAAAAAGATTGCTGAAACGTTGACCTGTCACATTCAAAAGGGTAGTTAGGTTAGGAAGGAAGACTCTAAAGCAGTAGATGAGTTGTCCTATTCAGGCAGCAACATAATTGTTTGCAACCGAAGTAGACAGGACATAAAATACAGACTGGCTAGGGCTTGGAAAACATCTCTGGAAAAGAGTAATTGTTTTGCTGTTTAACATAAATTAGACCTTTACGCTGTCATTTCTTAAGGTACTTGTCACGAGTGTAGTCTTGCATGCAAGTGAAACATGGATGGTAAGCAGCTGACACAAGAAGAGAATATGAGGTACTGAGATGTAGTGCTAGAGCAAACTGCTGAAGAATAGGTGTTTAGATGGTTTAATTGATGAGAAGATACTGAATCGAATTAGAGACAGTAAAAAATATGCCACAATTTGACTGAAAGAAGGGATCAGTTGACAGAACACCTCCTGGGACGTCAGCGAATCGTCCGTTTGGTAATGGAGAAGTAGTGTGAGGAGAAAAACTTGTAGAGGGACACCGAGTGCTGAGTACAGCAAACAGGTTCAGATGAATGCAGACTGCAGTAGTGGAGGGGCTCGCACGGGATAGTGTAGCATGGAGAGCGGCATCAAACCGGTCTTCGAACTAACAATGACAGCGACAAATAACTGCGACAATTGTAATGATAACAGAAATAACGTTATTTCTCACTAATCTGAAACCTGAATCTTGCTGACAGATGGAAACTGTGTGTCAGGCCGGCACTCAAACCCAGTCCTCCTCCTTCTGCGGACACTTCTCGCACCAACTGTAGTATCGAGATATGAACAACAACGTGGGCATTGTCGGTCTGCCTTGATGCAAAATATTTTTGTTGTTCATTTATTTATTTATTCATTGCCCATGTTAGTTTCAGAGACAAATATCGCCATCAATGTAAAACATGCAGAAAATAGCACAGTTATAATACGGTGTAAATCGTTATTACATGTTTACTATTTGTTTTTTAAATATTGTGTTCTGTGGGTACTTTAATAATACCTTATTTATTATACATTACAGCGTGGTTTTAAGATTCTTGTTGGTGTTTCGGGCATATTTTCTGTGTTTTTCTGTTGCCGTTTTTCTCAACATAAATCATGTCACTTGCAACTGTGTGAGCGACTATTAGTAAACAAATACGAAAACGTGAACTTACGTATGTCAGCGTTATGCAGTTGGGATTACGGTATTGTTGTGGATACAGTTTTGGTGTGTACTAGGTTGTTACATAGTTTCTCGTGTACTCATGTTCACTGGACGGCTTGCAGCTAGTTCTATACACAGAAATACATAACCGTCGCACTTCTTTCACAATGCATAACGTTACGCCAACTTGCCGCTGGCGTGTCTCGTGAGAAATGTATCACACGTTGCAAGAAGGTTATGAAAATTTAAGCGCAAGTTCTGACGACTTCCGTTCCTCATTCATGTGTCTCTGTCTGATGGGCGAGTGGTCCTTTTGCAAGTGTGTGCTTTCTGTCGTGTGTCGTGCGTCAGTTCTCTCAGAGCAGTGAAGATTGTGTCGTTGAAAAGTGTTGTTTCTTCGTTTATTACGTTTTTCCCTTCCACTATTGCTTTTTGTATATAATAAATTTCTTCTGTTGTTGTTGGTATAAACAGATAAACTTCTGGGATAGAATAAAATGACCAACCTAAGTGATTACCCAACACAAAGATATCAAAGGAACCCAGAGACATTAATAGAAAGCATCACACGCATCCTCACACAGAACCAGACAAAAAGAATGATACAAAGGAGTCCTAAAGCTCCACTCTTAACAGGCCTCCCAAAGGTCCACAAACTTCTCATTCTAGTCAGGCCAGCGGTGGACTTCAGAGAGACACATGTACACATTCCTAAAGAAAACATACACACACACAAACAACAGAAGCTTCAAAACGCCAGAAGACATAATAGAGAAAATTAACAACATCCCCCCAACAGCAAAACTTGTATCTTCTGACATTACATCCATGTACACACACATACTCACAGAAGAAACTATAAACACTATAGAACAACAGCTAAAGTACAAGAAATTCCCAGAAAGACATATAAATGAAATCTCATCCATTCTTAGTCTAATCACTGAACAAAACTACTTCACTTTCAGCAACAACTTCTGTTTGCAAAAAGAGGGGCTAGCCATGGGATATCCCCTCATTGGGAAATTAGTAGGCATATTCTTGGATCGTATAGATGACAGAATATTCAACAACTTTCTAAAACAAGATGAGTACAAAATAATTGACTGGTATCGATACGAGGATGACATAATTGTCTTATAGATGAAACACAAAACAGTTGAAGAGGTACACAGTAGCACCAACACAGTACTACCTCAGTCCCACTTCACAAAGGAAAGAGAAAAAAAAAAAACAAGAATCTAAATTTCTTGAATCTTACAGTTCCAAGAAACAAGCACCAACATTATTTTTCCATCTTCAGAAAACCCACATCCACAACCACTGCTACCCATATCTCATCCAACCACCATACATGTCAGCTTTGCACCCATGCTCCACAGGATAAATAGAACACGTCTTAAACTGAAGAGTACACACAGGAACTAAATATAATCAAACACAGCCGGCCGGAGTGGCCGAGCGGTTCTAGGCGCTACAGTCTGGAACCACACGACCGCTAACATGCGATACATTTCTCGCGACACATACTAATGGCAAGATGGCGTAATGTTTTGGATTATGAAAGAAGTGCGAAGCTTACGTTTTTCTGTGTGTAAAATTAGCTGAATGCCTTGCCGCGAACGTAAGTACACCAGGAACTATGTAACAACTGAGTACACATCAAAACTGTATCCACAACACTACGGCAATCCCAACTGTATGACGATGACATACATAAGTTAATGTTTTTGTATTTGTTTAGTAATAGCCGCTCATACAGTTCCAGATGACATAACCTATGCCGCGAAAAACGGCAACAGAGGCACACAGAAAATCTGCCCCAAACCCCAACAACAATCTTAAAACCATGCCGTACTGTATAATAAATAAGGTATTATGAAAGTACTCACGGAAAACAGGATTTATAAAACAAACAGTACACATATAATAATGTTTTACAGTGTTTTATAACTATGCTATTCTCTGCATGTTTTAGATATAAAGACCCCATGACCCATTAATGATGGCGACATTTGTCGCTGAAACTAGATTGGGGAATAAATAACTAAACAACAAAATCGTTTTGCATCCAGAAAGACTCACAGTTCCCTTTTTTTGTGTGCAAACACCATCTGGAAGAGTTCCAAATAAAATTATTCTATGGAGACAAGAGTCACGATTGTACTCACAGCTTCAGTATTGACATTTTCTTTCCTCCGGCACCTCGTTCTCGGAATGATAAGATGTCAGCCACGGCATTTTGGTATGCATGTTCCTGTCTTAGAAGAGGCGTATGAAGAGCTGGAAAGAAGACAGGACGACAGACAACTCCTACGGATAGCTAAAGCAAGAGATAAGGCGACCAAGGACATACCATCAGTGAGGCCGATAAAGGATAAATCAGGTGTAGTATTATACGACCTTGAGAAAATCCTTAAGATCTTGGAAAGGATATTTGAGAACAGGGTGCGTCTAGAAACCGACGTATGTAAAGAACAGTTTGGATTAATGCCGGGAAGAGGAAAAACCAACAAAGGATGCGAAAGATCTATATATTAACCTGGAAGGAGAACAACTGATGATCAAGAAATTTAAATAGCTAGGCTCTTACATAAAAAGTAATGGAGGACTGGAGGTCGAAATACAGCAGAGGATAAATAGTTATGGATGAACTGGAGGAAACTGAGCTGAGTACTGTGTGATAAGAAGGTTAGCTGCAGAATGAAAGGAAAGTTTTACAAGTCTGCGGTGGGGCCTGCGATGCTGTATAGTGCAAGAACTTGCCCAATTACAAAAGTCCAAGAGAAAAAGATGAAAGAGGCTGAAATGAGAATGATAAGGTGGATGAGTGGGGTGACACGAAAGGATAGACTAAGGAAAGTGTACACCAGGGGAACAGTGAAAATGGAGCCCGTAGGGAAGAAGATCCAAGGAAGTAGGCTGAGATGGTATTTACACGTGCAGAGAAGAGGGGAGTACTATGCGGGGAGAAGAGTTGAAGACCTAGAAATCGAAAAATCAAGGAGAAGAGGAAGACCGAAACTGAGGTGGAAAGACAAGGTAGCAGGAGACCTACAGGAGAAAGAGAAGAAGCACTGGATAGGAATTTATGGAAGAGAAGGATCCAGCAAAACAACGCCGACCCCACATGACGCGGGAAAAGGCTGATATGACGATTATGAGGATGACAATGATGTTCCTGTCATTTCTTTGGAATGATTTGGGCAAACAGTAGCAAGCGTAAGTCACAATAGACGGATCAGGTATCCTTGTTTGACAAACAGTTTAGGAGCTTTTCAAATCGCTGCTTCTAACACTCTGACCTTGTATACAGGATGATACTGGCTGTGTAATTCCCACCAGAGGTTCTGATTATGTTACTTTACTTACTAAATTATTTCAGGCAAATGCCCAGATGATTCCTTCCATGACCTCACGGCCAACTGTCTGCTCATCCTCGTTAAACTAGACTTACGGGTGTCCACATGCCTCTATATACATGTTTTCAGTTGTCAACCTGCTCACGGGCAGGCGCGTCCCGGGGGAGCTGCGGGGCTCCTGCTGCATATGTCGGACATTAATGATCTGGCAGACATAGTTAACAGTCACTGCACAGACGGTGTAGTTGTCTGTACCAAAGTGAACATGGTCAGGGAAGGAGGGATTCTGCTCGCGACGACAACGTACAGGAGGTCGCGCAGTCACGATTTATAAGTGGGCATCCAAGGCTACCGTCGAATGACAGTACAGGTAAATAGCTAAAATAAAGAGGATTATTTCAGTGCACACTGTACAAGGAGCGCGCCCAGAGACGGAAGTTACCAGGTTTAGGCCATTCTAGGAGGCCAAACTACTAATTGAAGATGGCAATGGAAGGGGAGGCGATTCATATTAACTGATGTTGGTGGCCGTTCGTGGAACGTCTCCAAAGAAAGACGTCTGTTCTGCTCGAGGTCTGGATCACGAGAGAGGGAAGCAACCGTGTTCTGCATTGCAGAGTGCTCCAGTGTCCACACACGTGACCTGTATCCCACACACGCTACTGGGTAAAACCGATGGCGTGAATTCACTAGCAGTCTCAGCACAGGGCTGAAGGCGTCTCTTGTCGCCGGCTTCAACTGGACAGAACTGCCACAGTCATGGAAGGCAGGCAACTTCTGTCACGTAGGCAGAGCGTAGGTTGCTCTGGGAGAAAACTTGTAAAGATTTCATTGGGCCTTTGAAGTAAATTCTTTAAACCATTTCACTAAAATATTCCTTTACGGGCTATCAGCACGTGAAAACGTACCATTTCAAAGCAAAAGCACCGCATGTACCTAATCACATCTGGATAAGATCTTAACCTTCGAGCTGGACAGTGTCATTTATCACAAATTTCGTTCTATATGCATTGTTAACTGTCTTACGCATTTTCGAGAACTACTTGAAACTTTTCAGATGTAAGCGCTGTTCTCCCATGCCTTTTACTGAGCTGCAACTTAAGGTAGTAGAGGAGCTGTTCCTTTTTCTCTCGTCCACATGTCACACACCGTCCTCTTTTCGTGGTGGCAGGCTACCCAATTGTTTCAACCCACGGATCTTTGAATTTCTCTAGGAAAGTTGCTACGTCGACAGGAAGTCCAGCAACCTTATCTGTTTTGACTAGCTGAAGCCTCGCAAGGGAAAATGCTAAGTCTTTCAAGAAAAATGCTCCTTTTCTGGATTTACCTCATTTGCATCGAAAATTATTTGAGCTCTTATTCCAGCTATATCCATTACAGAATAGGATACGACCAGGGCTTTCTTCTTGTGACTCATGCTATGGAATACGCTCTTCCCATTTGATCGACTATGTAGACCCCTCCATTTGTCACATTGTAATAACTGCCTTATTGCAACAAGTTTATCAGTTGCTCTCCCGTCTTGTCTTGAGCTTTTGTCGTCAAAACGGATGCAACGTAAAAGGAACAGAAGTCTTCTATAGCTCATCACAGCTCCCGTAATCTCCATATTTCTGCCATCTGCTTTCCACAGTTCGACAACATTAGCTTGGCTGGCTTGCGTAATCCCAAAGCGGTAAAGCAATCCCAGTAATGCCATTATTTCTTCTTTTGCAGTGTTTTTAGCATCCCTTTAACTTGAATACTGTACACTTTCTTTCTTAGACTGAGTACAGAAGAGTGTATACTGAATATTTTGCCAATCGTTTCCAGGCTAAGTACTGTCCATTTCACTTATGACATCTCTGGATACACTTTATGACCCAGGAAATATTTTTAGAATATTCTTTCTTTTTGTTTTTATGACTACATTAGCGCATAGTTGATTCCATTTTCATTTTTCTCTTTCCTAATAAAAATATAAACAGCGGAGAGCGACTGTTCGCGGTCATCGTCTGAATTGTGTTCCCGTTCGGGATCCGAACCTCGGTCACGTCGTGTGGCAAACTGTTCCTCTTCTTCCTCAGCGTCATCGCCAATTTCCTTTCCTGATTCGGTGTCGAACCCTGGATCCTCGTCGAGTGGCCACGCAGCCTCCTCGTTGTCGGCCAGCTTTGTTGTGGCCTGTACAGGGTGGCAGGGCCCGCTTGTGGACGAAAGGTAACGAGATGAGAGTGCAAGGAACGGCACTTACACGACTGGGCGCGTTGTGTACCTTGTATTCTAAGACGGCACACGCGTTGTTTATTTTACGTTTCTGCTGCTCACTTGGACGTGTGACAACACAACTTACCTCTGAGGTAGCTGAAGCTATAATGAAGGTATAGGTACAGCTAGCAATTTTATAACAACAACGCAATTTTTTTATTTATTATGCAGAGAATTGGACAAAACAATGCCATTTGCGGTTGGCGCGTTTTATGCATAGTCGCGCTCAATCGAGAGTTAAACTTCAGTGAAGACTGAAAACTTCCTTTACTTGTTTGTAAACGTAAAACTGTGCACTTAAAAAATAAGCAGATAATAGTTATCCTACACCTGCCATACCAGTGAGTAATATTTGGAATCAGTCGGTTTACAGAAACACGTAGATGTACGAAACACAGAAACCTGTACTGGCATTCGCAATTATTCCCTTAAAGCCTACCTGTAAATAAAAGTTACTTGAAAACGTCCTGCCTTCAACAAAACACAGTTTCTTTTTTTTCACCCATACATGTTTCGGCGAAGCTTTACCGTCATGAGAGGTTCCCTTCATTTTTCTGTCGAACAAAGAATATATTCAAACTTCCTGGCAGATTAAAAATGTGTGCCGGACCGAGACTCGAACTCGGGACTTTCGCCTTTCGCGGGCTGCCCAAGCACGACTCACGCCCCGTCGTCACAGCTTTAATTCCGCCAGTACCTCGTCTGCTACCTTCCAAACTTCACAGAAGCAGGAGAGTCCTGCCAACCTTGCAGAAACTAGCACTCCTGGAAGAAAGGATATGGCGGAGACATGGCTTAGCCACAACCTGGGGGATGTTTCTAGACGAAATTTTCACTTTACAGCGGAGCGTGCGCTGATATGAAACTTCCTGGCAGATTAAAACTGTGTGCCGGACCGAGACTTGAACTCGGGAACTTCGCCTTTCGCGGACAAGCGCTCTACCAACTGAGCTACCCAAGCACGACTCACGCCCCGTCCTCACAGCGTTAATTCGCCCAGTACCTCGTTAAGTCGTGTTTGGGTAGCTCAGTTGGTAGAGCGCTTGCTCGCGAAATGCGAAGGTCCCGAGTTCTAGTCTCGGTCCGTCACACAGTTTTAATCTGCCAGGAAGTTTCATATCAGCACACACTCCGCTGTAAAGTGAAAATTTCGCTGTAGAAACACCCCCCAGGCTGTGGCTAACCCATGTCTCCGCAATATCCTTTCTTTCAGGAGTGCTAGTTTCTGCAAGGTTCGCAGGAGAGCTTCTGTGAAGTTTGGAAGCTAGGAGACGACGTACTGGAGGAATTAAAGCTGTGAGGACGGGGCGTGAGTCGTGCTTGGGTAGCTCAGTTCGCGTGGCCAGCAGTCTGGCTTTAGCTGTCGCCGCGGTCGCACGCTCCCCAAGTTTGCTCCGTGAACGTTCAGTGTTTACGCCAGTGTTTTCGTGTTTCGTGACTGTTTATCGGCTTTTTGCAAGTGAATTAAGTGTTACAAATTAAGCTATTGGTCTTCGTTCATGTCGTCTTTCTACGTAGTGCTGTTGGGATGTCGGCGTTGTCCGAAATTTCTTCGCTGCAGAACACCATGGCAAACTCCATGAGAAAAAACACCGTGATTTTCACCTTCGACAAGTACACCCGTCCAGTACAGCCCTCTGCACTTGAAATACACGACTGGATTACCGAGTTATTTGGAATTCATCTTGAATCTGTTCATACCATGCAGCTAGACTCATGAATACTGCATTTTTGTTAAGTTTAACGATTCCGTGAGTGTAGACCGCTTTCTGGAAAAATTTGGTTATGAAACGGAATTTATACACCGTGATGGTACTACTGTAAAACACAGGAATTCCGAGTCTGTAATTAGAAATGTTAGGGTTTTGGATATTCCCATAGAAGTAGACAACTCCAAAATTAAAGATGTCCTTTCAAAGTGTGGGGTTGTCAGGCAAATAGTCAACGAAAGGTGGGCTTCGCATTTCAAGCTGCAGTGCTTTAACGGCATTCGCTCCGTGGAGATGGAAGCGAAGGCAAACATTCCCTCCCACATCGTTGTTAACGGGCACAAGGCGCATGTTATTTACTCAGGGCAAACCCCTACATGTCATGTATGTAACGATTCTGGTCACCTCCGTCAGGACTGCCCTCGCCGTGTTTTTGTGCTAAAAAATAACCTTACGCAACGCCGGAAATTAACATTCAACGATTTGTTGCCAGCCAGTAATACAACAGATGCGGCGGCTGTCGTGGATCCTGTTACTACCTCTGAAAATGTTGCACTTAATGTTAATGACTTTCCATCTTTAAAACCTGCATTAACTGCTGAAATTCCGTCCCGTGACAGCGAGACTCCCACTAAAAAGCGTCCTCTAGAGGACACTGAAAAAAATGTTGATGAGGAATCTTCCAGTGAAACACCCGTTGCCAGGAAGTCGAAGCCAAGTCCTGTTGGAAGTGGTAAAAGGAGATGAAATGCAGGTCGTTGTGGCTCGCGCACAAGGAATTATACCGCCACGAACAGATAGTGACGCAGCTCGTAGTGACCTTTCACAGAAATGTGACCCTGAGCCTCAGGTCACAGCTGCAATAACCGCATCCAGTGCCCAGCCCATACAGTGCGAACAGTACGAGGAAGTACCAAGCAAACAACCTGCTGGCTCCGAAGCGCAACACCGCGCCGAAGGAGGAAATAAACAAGCATCACCGCCTCGCCAGCAAGACAACGCAACCGACAACTCCCCGGAGCCAAACAAATATTGACGACTCGCAAGCCACCGCCGTTGCGCAAGACGGCCACCGTCGGAGGCTGCAACCGAAACAAGGTCTTGCTGTCACGTGTCATCAAGCGAAAGCCACACCAGAGAACAAAGACGTCAAGAAAAAGAATATTAAATATGAAGTCATCAGGGCCAACACTGACGAGGAGAAAGAGAAAGACCACAGTGACTTATAGCAATGCATTGTCAGGATTTCAGGATGATTTTCTTTTCAAGCACTTTGTTTAAAAGCAGTAAAAAATGTTCTCTGAAGTTCATGCATGTAATGGGCACACAGCTTGTAAAGATCGTGACTTATAGAGAAGCACGTTGCTGCTATAATCATACCGATCCTCATCCCAAATAGCTTCTTCTGGTATGTCTGTGATGCAAGTTTATTTCATTACTACTATTAACATTAATAAAATACAGTCACCCTTCAAATTGGCAGAATCAGAAGATTTCTTGTTCCAGTCTGGGACAGATATCGCGTTGCTACAAGAAGTTGCGATGACGGCATTTCGGATCCCAGGCTTTTTTGGAATTGTTAGTGTTTCTACGCAAGCCATATCGGTACAGCCATTCTTATAAGGGAAGGCATTCCAGTGACTGAAATCGAACGACTAGAATCAGGAAGAGCCGTAGGCACAAAAATTTTCGATATGACCGTGCTTAACCTTAACACCCCATCAGGAAATTCCCATAAATTGGATGGTGCGATGCTTTTTAAGATGAACTAATTTATTTATTGAGGAAAAATCCGTGTTCTCTTATATTAGGTGGACATACAGTGTGTTTCAAAAATGACAGGTATATTTGAAACGGCAATAAAAACTAAACGAGCAGCGATAGAAATACACCGTTTGTTGCAATATGCTTGGGACAACAGTACATTTTCAGGCAGACAAACTTTCGAAATTACAGTAGTTACAATTTTCAACAACAGATGGCGCTGCGGTCTGGGAAACTCTATAGTACGATATTTTCCACATATCCACCATGCGTAGCAATAATATGGCGTAGTCTCGGAATGAAATTACCCGAAACCTTTGACAACGTGTCTGGCGGAATGGCTTCACATGCAGATGAGATGTACTGCTTCAGCTGTTCAATTGTTTCTGGATTCTGGCGGTACACCTGGTCTTTCAAGTGTCCCCACAGAAAGAAGTCACAGGGGTTCATGTCTGGCGAATAGGGAGGTCAATCCACGCCGCCTCCTGTATGTTTCGGATAGCCCAAAGCAATCACACGATCATCGAAATATTCATTCAGGACATTAAAGACGTCGGCCGTGCGATGTGGCCGGGCACCATCTTGCATAAACCACGAGATGTTCGCAGTGTCGTCTAAGGCAGTTTGTACCGCCACAAATTCACGAAGAATGTCCACATAGCGTGATGCAGTAATCGTTTCGGATCTGAAAAATGGGCCAATGATTCCTTTGGAAGAAATGGCGGCCCAGACCAGTACTTTTTGAGGATGCAGGGACGATGGGACTGCAACATGGGGCTTTTCGGTTCCCCATATGCGCCAGTTCTGTTTATTGACGAAGCCGTCCAGGTAAAAACAAGCTTCGTCAGTAAACCAAATGCTGCCCACATGCATATCGCCGTCATCAATCCTGTGCACTATATCGTTAGCGAATGTCTCTCGTGCAGCAATGGTAGCGGCGCTGAGGGGTTGCCGCGTTTGAATTTTGTATGGATAGAGGTGTAAACTCTGGCGCATGAGACGATACGTGGACGTTGGCGTCATTTGGACCGCAGCTGCAACACGGCAAATGGAAACCCGAGGCTGCTGTTGGATCACCTGCTGCACTAGCTGCGCGGTGCCCTCTGTGGTTGCCGTACGCGGTCGCCCTACCTTTCCAGCACGTTCATCCGCCACGTTCCCAGTCCATTGAAATTTTTCAAACAGATCCTTTATTGTATCGCTTTTCGGTCCTTTGGTTACATTAAACCTCCGTTGAAAACTTCGTCTTGTTGCAACAACACTGTGTTCTAGGCGGTGGAATTCCAACACCAGAAAAATCCTCTGTTCTAAGGAATAAACCATGTTGTCTACAGCACACTTGCACGTTGTGAACAGCACACGCTTACAGCAGAAAGACGACGTACAGAATGGCGCACCCACAGACTGCGTTGTCTTCTATATCTTTCACATCACTTGCAGCGCCATCTGTTGTTGAAAATTGCAACTACTGTAATTTCGAATGTTTGTCCGCCTGAAAATGTACTGTTGTCCCAAGCATATTGCAACAAACGGTGTATTTCTATCGCTGCTCGTTTAGTTTTTATTGCCGTTTCAAATATACCGGTAATTTTTGAAACACCCTGTATTAACTGTGTTTTAAACCAGAAAGATCAACAACCCAATTTCAACTACTCGCCACAGTTAAAAAAGTTAGTAAGGAACTTCAGCACCCGACATCAGTCGAGTTCACGTATATAACCAGCCACTCCCGCAGCAGACTATATAGAATTTACGTGCCACCACATTTGGAAATTTTTTTATTAAACGTTGAAACAGTTCCCGTGTATTTTAGCGATCACAGTACACTTTTAACTTGCTTTAATTTAAGTGTACAGCCAACCCGTCGATTCAGAGGGCAATGGAATTTGAATATATCTGTCGTAACTGACGAAGAACTGGAACAGGAAATAAGAGTAGCGTGGACTATGTGCCTCCGCACAGCAGACAAACACCCTACAGTCATTGACTGGTGGACTAGGAGGGCTAAACCAAGGCTGCTGAAAGTTGTCATGCAGTATAGTGTAGCGAGGCGCAGGGAGTTGAGGAATACAATGGAGTTTTATTATAAAGTTTTAAGAGACTTATATCAAGAGGCACATGATGACATAATTCGTCTGAATGATATCAAAAAATAAAAGACAAGTTATTAAGCATTAAACAGCAACAGATGGAGGGACTAAAAATTAAATCGAAAGCCACATCAGTAGTAGCTGATGAAACTGCTTCTCTGTATCACTTGGTGCAACATGCTAAAAACAGACGTCAAGCTTTTATTGATGAAGTCCAGACGCATACTGGTACAAGGTTCACATGCCAGAAAGAAATACTGGACCAAGTCCACAGGTACTACGACAACTTATATGCCCCTACCACAGTGGACGATGCAGCTCTCGAGGACTTTCTCATTATTTTAGGTCCACAGTTGTCGGGAACAGAAAACGCTGACATCCTGTCACCTATTACTAAAGATGAAGTGCATGAGGCAGTGCGTAACTCACCTCTCAAAAAATCTCCGGGACTTGGTGGCCTCCCTGTGAATTTTTATGCCCTCTACTGGTCTATAATTGGGGACAAGATCACTTCCATGGCGAATGTGGTCTTGACCGGAAAAGCGGTCCCTGAAGAGTTTAAGGAAAGTAAAATAGTACTGATTCCTAAGAGTGAAGGCAAAACAAACTTAAACAAATTTCGGCCTCTTTCGCTAGTAAATTCTGATTACAAAAAAATTTCGCTTATTATCAACAAAAGACTCCCTGCCTTTTCCAACAAAATATTGAGTCATCATCAATCTTGTTCTCCAACCAGAACGATATTCGAAAGTCTATCTGCATACAGAGACGTCGTTGCAATTACGTCAGTGGCAAGTATAAAATGTGCTTTAATCTTTATAGATTTCAACAAAACCTTTGACCGCGTTAGTCATAGATACCTCTTTGCGACGCTGTCAAGAATGGCTTTCCACCCTCAGATTGTCAACATGCTAAGAAATATTGCAACAGGTATAAATGCGAAAATAGCAATCAATGGCCAAACATCTAAACCCATACAGATAAGGCGAGGGGTTCCACAGGGCAATCCCTTATCTATGTTTTTATTTACCGTATCTGTAGAGCCCTTTCTCCGCAGTGTCCACGCAAGATTAACAGGCATAACATTGAGTGTTGGGAAAACCGTCATACGAGCTTATGCTGATGACGTGGGTCTTGCAATAAGGAATAAGGAGACAGTTACGCAGGAAAGAGAAATCCAAAAGTATTGTCTAGCGTCGGGAGCGACAACCAATGAAAACAAAAGTAAAATATTGAATCTGCGGGGCCTAGATCACCTCCGACTGGCATGGGCAAAACAAGACAACAAACATAAAACTTTGGGAATAACCTTAATGGCATGTCCGATGAGGATGGCTGCTTTTAACTGGACGGAAGCTAGGAGGAAAGTTCATGGTGCTGTAATGGAGAACTTCCATCGAACTGTGGACCAGGTGCAAAAGGTCAGATTCATGAACTCCTGCATTTTGTCTAAAGCGTATTTCACTGCACAGGTATTTCCAATCCCCAAGCTAGTAGCGAAAGGGATCGTGTCCACTGTTACCAATTATTTATGGCGAGGAGACATATTCAGTGTTGGTGCGACTACCGTTATACTGGATGTCAGAAACGGGGGCCTCGGTTTGGTGGACATTCGAAATAAAGCGTCTGCTCTGTTCCTCAAACGGACTTTCCATGTACTCAGAGAACTGTGACGCCCCATAGCTTGCAAGCACCGATTGATATGCGAAGGATTAATGCCCGTCTGCAGTATGTGAGGAACTTTTTCCTCGAAGCATGTTACCTTAGTGACGAAATCAGAAGCAACACATGTACCACAGTGCGTGACATCATACTTGAAAGGAAGTTAAATGAGGGCAGAAACAAAGTTGAAAAGAAATTCCCTAATTGTGACTGGAAAGCTGTATGGCGGAACATCAACTATCCCGGGCTATCTGCAGACGCTATTTCCGCATGGTACAAAACAGTTAACAGTGTCATCAGCACCAACGAGAGACTGTATGGGATCGGTTTAAACCAGACACACCTTTGTGGAAAATGCCGTCTGGTGGATACACTCATCCACAGATTCACCTGTGGCGGCAGTGTGAATAACTGGAATTGGATCAGGCAACAAAGCGCCTTTCTCACCGATCCTCGACCGAATATATAACGCCATCGCTCCTTCTGAGACCAG
Organism: Schistocerca americana; assembly: GCF_021461395.2. Lineage (NCBI taxonomy): Eukaryota > Metazoa > Arthropoda > Insecta > Orthoptera > Acrididae > Schistocerca > Schistocerca americana. Next base: position 97,377,068 of record NC_060129.1, on the reverse strand, counting down.
ACATGACATACATTCCGAAATTAAAAACGAACGCCATAAGCTGGTTACTGGGAAAATATGTTAGTTATGTCATTAACAAACTTGGGTCGGACAACGAGATAGAATTCCGCGTTTACATGAAGTGTGAATACGCAAAAATCAGCACGTATCGCAACCACAAGAAGCACTACGGCAACATGCTGGAGATCATTTTTGAAGGAATGGGTGTCGGTTAAATATGTGGAACCACTACAACACCTTGAACGAGAACGAACAGAAGAAAATTAAAAGTCACTTGTGTTCTTATTGTTATTTACTTCTATGTTACACGAAGAGGTTTTTCAAAATTTTCAGAATTACTTGTGTTCGACTTCCAAAGTATTTGTGTGATTCAAGAAGAATTGTTAAGTTTTTGTCAGTGATCAGTTTCTACTCAGAGAAGAGGTTTCTTTGTCTTTCTTACATCGGAGAATGGGAATTTTGTGTTAAGATTTCTGCACACTTAGTGCTTAGTGCTATGACCCAACTGGGGACATGCAAAAAGGGGTGGGAGGGGTTTGGGCCTCGACGCGCCGGCAGTGCCGTGAAGAGACCCCACTGCTAGTGCGGCGTGTACCACGCCCTGTGACCTTCCTAAAAAAAAATAAAAAAAATGTTTTTAGCGCGCGGGAATAGGATACGGAAGGTCATGGGTTCGCGCGTGGGTGGATGCGAAAAATTTTTTTTTCCTCTTCATAAAAAAAAGGAAAAAAAAGTTGATAGAGCACTTGCCCGTGAAAGGCAAAAGTCCCGAGTTCGAGTCTCGGTCCGGCACACAGTTTTACTCTGCCAGGAAGTTTCATATCAGCGCACACTCGGCTGTAGAGTGAAAATTTCATTCTAGAAACATCCCCCAGGCTGTGGGTAAGCCATGTCTCAGCAATATTCTTTCTTCCAGGAGTGCTAGTTCTGCAAGGTTCGCAGGAGAGCTTCTGTGAAGTTCGGAAGGTAGGAGACGAGGTACTGGCGGAATTAAAGCTGTGAGGACGGGGCGCGAGTCGTCCTTTGGTAGCTCAGTTGGTAGAGCACTTGCCCGCGAAAGGCAAAGGTCGCGAGTTCGAGTTTTAATGTGCCAGGAAGTTTTATATCAGCGCACACTCCGCTGTAGAGAGAAAATTTGAGTCTAGAAAGAATATATTGTTACACGGGGAAACTTATAATTTTAGAATTTTACATTTGCATTCGGAACATTCTAAGAAGTTTGTATGCGTTAATGGCACATGCTGTTGCTGATGTCCCTGTCTGCTATTTCCAGTTTGGCTGGTATCTCGGTGTTGCAGATGACGTGCAGCGACATGAACAACGACATGTGCTACTATGGTTTACATGTCTGTTATAACGTTCTGAGCAAAAATAACACATTCCCAAAAATATGCGTATCCCAATGCGATATTTTACTCTTTACTCTGCAGATGAATAAAGGAAACTCGCTGGTGATAATGAAATATGGCTGAAATACGTATCGGTAAAAAGAGAAGAAACCGTGTTTGTTCAAGGTTGAATCTTTTCAAATTTTTGTTCTTAAATCAAAGACGAGATAACAAAAAACCTGAGATTTCATGTAGAGAAATCACCTCAAGATGAATACCTACTCACAACATTCCAAGAAGTTGTATGAAGCGAAGAACCTGAGGATACAAGACGGACGCCTGGCTGTCGCTCTCGTAGGGCCGGCAAAGACGAGGTCACGCTATTTACAGGGCGCACAGGAGCGAAGTGGCCGGGGAGACGGTCCAGTATGTGCTACTGCAGGAAAAACCCTCTACCACGCACTTCGCAGGGGTTTGTGGAGTACGGAAGTGGAAGTTGATTTAGATATTACCAACATGTTATTTTTACAGCCTTATGACTGAATATTTACTTTCGTACAGGAAAAAATAAATTTCACGAACTGGGTGACTGACGCAAAAGCGGTAGTGCATGATATGGAAAAATATACTGTCCCAAATAATATATGATCTCAACCACATGCACTCTTATTTATTCTGTAATTACTGCTTCCATTTCCTTACAGTTTGCATCCTTCAGCTTTACCTTTAGTTGCCCACATTAAAAATGGTGTTACAAGCAATTTGAGTGAGTGAGGCGCAGGAGTTTGAACTTTCTTCGACGTACAAGACTTTATTGTTTAAACGTTTGCAAATCCCGTTAACGTTAGTAACGTCTTCACTCTACGACATTCAGTAAACAGATAACCGAAGATTTCCGCTGCTCGCCTGGCATTGTCCTCGTTGTATACCAGCGTAGTTTGATGTTATTCTCAGATACGTACATACTACTCACACAGCTGATCCTATCAGCTGGTCTAATGACATTTCTCAAAATATTGCTGTGTTCTCTGTTATTGTCTCTAGTTGATGGCTCTTGATACTGCTGTATTACTTGGCAATATTATGCTTTTAATATGTGTTATTCAAATGCGTTGTGTTTTACACGCTTGCTGTTTGTCACTTGTAAAAATGGACATCTTTTTCCTGGAAAATATCAAACGAACATATGTGAAGTATTACATCTTACATCCAACCTGTGGCCACCGGTGAAGCCTCAGGAGTTGACTGAATGACTTCGCCGCAGCTGGGTAGGGGCTCATAATCACGGCCGGCCGCGCCGTGCCACAAGTCACGCGTGCAGCGTGTCTGGGCCACGGGCGGCGCGGGCCCGGCCTGCCTGCCGCTCGGCTCCGCTCGGTCCTTCTCGAAGGCGCCCGGAAGAGCGCGGCGCTTCACCCGGCGTCGCGGTGCGGCGTCTTCCGGCCGGCACAAGTCTCTCGAGTTCGGCAGACTCGCGCTGTCAGCGCTGTTTACCCTTCGCTGTGTGATCTCGGTACGATGGAGGTTCACTGGGCCAGTGGCTGTTTGCACGAAGGAGGCAGTCGAGCGGTCTACCGTCGCGATTCTTTAAAATGAGTGGCAGTGACAGAAGAGAGCGAAGAGGTTTCTCAATTCATATACGTTACAGGTAGTGCATATCCACTGTGAAACGGCATTAGATGTACATGTACATGGATGCTCTGCAGATCACACCTAAGTGCCTGGCGGAGGGTTCATCGAATGACCTTCAAAACAATTCTCGATTATTCCAATATCGAACAGTGCGAGGAAAAAACGAATATCTATACTTTTCCCTGATAGCTCCCGTTTCCTTTATTTTATTACGACGATCGTTTCTCCCCAAGTATATCTGCGTTAGCAAAATATTTTCGCATTCGAAGGAGAAAGTTGGTGACTGAAATTTCATGAGATGATTCTGCCACAATGAAAAACGCCTTTATGATGTCCACCCCAAATTCTGTATCATGTCAGTAACACTGTTTCCCCTATTTCGGGGTAACACAGAACGTGTAGCTCTTCTTTGAACTTTCTCAATGTATTCCATTAACCCGATCTGGTGAGGATCCCACACTGTGCAGCGGAACTCCAAAATACGGCAAACAAGCGTAGCGTAGGCAGTCTCTTTAGTAGATCTTACATTTTCTAAATATTCTTCTAATGAATCGCAGCCTTTGGGTTGCCTCCCCCTCAATTTAAGTCGCGTCTGCCCATTCTGATTTAGGTTTTCCGTGATTTCCCTAAATCACTCCAGGCAAATGCTGGCATGGTTCCTTTTAAAGGGCACGGCCGACTTCCTGCCCCATCCTTCCGTAATCCAATGATACTGATGACCTCGCTGTTTGGTCTCTTTCCCCCAAACAACCCAACCCAACCCCAACCCCCAACCTAAGAGGCTCGTAATTATAATTCCTAGGGTTTTAGTTGAGTCTGCAGGCTTTAGATTTAGTGATTTATCGTGTAACCGAAGTTTAACGGATTCCTTTTGGCACTCATATGGAGGACTTCATTATCTAGGATCAATTACCACTTTCCAAAATATACAGATATATTTGCCAAATCGTTTTGCATTTCTTGATCTCAGATTGTTCCTCAGATTGTTACGAAATCATTTATATAGATAAGGAACAGCAGTGGGCCAATAACACTACGTTGGGGAACGCCAGAAATCACTTCTGTTTCACTCGATGACTGTCAGTTATAAGGAACTGTGACCTCTCTGACAGGATATCACGAACCCAGTTAGTTAACTTAGATGATATTCCATAAACACCCAATTTCAGTAAAAGCCCCTCGTGTGGTACAGTGTCGAAGGCCTTTTCGAAATCCTTGTCGATAGCACTCAACACTTCGCGCTTCACAAGAATGATGTTTTCTGAATCCGTCTTTACTGTGTGTCAATAGACCGTTTTCTTCGAGGTAATTAATAGTCCTCACACGCAATATATGTTCCAAAATCCTACTGGATATCGAAGTTAATAATATGGACCTGTAATTTACTGGATTACTCGTTCCACCGTTCTTGAATATTGGTGTCACCTGTGCAGCTTTCCAATCTTTTCATACGGATCTTTCGTCCAGCGGACGGTTGTGTGAGGTTGTTATGCATGGAGCTGTTGCATCAGCATACTCTGAAGGAAACGTAATTGGTATGCAGTACGGACCGGAAGACTTGCTGTTATTAAGTGATTTACGTTGCCTCACAAATCGGGCGATACCTGCCTCTAGGTTACTCATGTGGAGAACTGTTCTTGATTCGGATTCTGGAATATGCAGAAAGAGTTTAAAGATTTGATTGACAATGAAACAGGATTAAATCACGAATGTCGACAGACGAGATTCCTTGTTTTGTACATCAAAAAGCACTTTGTGCTAAATTTGCAGGCCTTTGGCACATGGCGAAAGTGGACGAAAGCATAGTATAATTGCTGAAGTCACACGCATCTTCCGTTTTCAGCTGCAACGGTTTTCAGTGAAAGTGAACGATTCCTATGGAGACTTCATATCGTACTGCAAAGTACGTAGGTTATGTCGAGAGACATACGTGGAACGACTTAAAACTTGCTAGCGTTTAATAAAGGAATGCAGGAACGAAAATTAAAACATGTGCAATCTAGCGCAGATTTCACATTTTAACTGGACTTGACTGCACACTGCCCACAGTAATGCACTGCCAGGTAACTTTTTCCTCATTTGATGGGGATGGATTTAAAAAGAAAATCGCGTTTCTGGTACGGACACATTCTGACAAAGACAGTGAAGTTCCCTAAGATCACTGGTGTTAATGGAAATACGGAGTTTGAAGAATACGTTGTGGCCTAGAAAGAATTACAAGGGTAGTTTTATAAAGTTTTTGACATTTTTAAAAGTTTGTTTACATTAGCGCTTCATTGCGTATTAATACAGGTAACGTAACATCAGTGCTGTTCTGCCAAGTTATCCTCTTCCTTTGTGTAAATTTTTCTGTCAAAACATGTCTAGCAGATGCGATGTTTGCTGTAGAACTCTGAAGGCGGGGATGTGAAGACTGTGTAGGTTATAGTTTATTAAGGCGAATGTAGCGGCGAGGAAACTGGGTAGATAAGACGCTCTCCATGGCAACGTACGTTATGTAGAAAGGACAGAAAAGTCGCTGAAAAGGAGGCAAAAATTTGTGCCCTTGAGGATGAATTAGAAAATGAGGACTTGGAATTATGTAGGCTAAGGGAAGAAAGAGGGACGGGAAAGGTAGAAGCAAAAAGAGAAAGTGTTGAAAAAACTTCGAAATTCAGTTAGTAAATCAGTTTGGCTTGCTATCTGAAGTAGTGGAGGAAGGGCCTCATCCAGATGTAGTTGAATGTATTTTGAAGCAGAATATTAGCTTCGAGAAAAAAAGACAGGTAGGGGTCAAATCAGAATAGGAAAAGAAGAATATTGCTTCTAGATAACAGTCAAGGCCAGGAGCGTCAGGAGGAATTAGGTGCAGCGTACCAGCTCACAAGTTTTGTGAAAAAAAACGCGAGGGAGATCAGGTAATTACAGCTGGGGCAGCAGGAAACCGCCTGTGGTGTGAATCCAAGGTGTACTACTGCGAGAGACTTGGATGAAATAAGAACATGAACTGGCCACACAAATATGGTGCCTGTGAAGGTCTTTCAGCGCCATGTTCGGTCCTGCGTAAACGCTGCTGTAAGGCGTGTTAACACTCTGGCTTGCTATCTGAAATAGTGGAGGAACGGGATGTTCCAGATACCGCCAAAACCTCACACACGCGATGTTCCTGTTGACACTACTGGTAGGTGAGGACACACTACGCATGGCCTGCACCTAAATAGGAAGGGGAAAGATAAGTTAGCTTCTCTATTAGCAGACACTGTAAGGGGGAACCTCAGTCACACGAGGCTGACCCCTGTGGTTAATGGCACCAGGTAGACAGGTTTCTTATGTTAAGGTCAAAGTCCAAACAGGCAACACTCAAGAAAAATGGAATAACAGAAGCTTCATGTACAGTAAATAGGGATGAAGCTAAGGGTAGTATCACCTTACTTCATCAGAATATCAGGGGAATAAAAAATAAAGTAGATGTCTGTCAGACAAAAACAGGATGTTATTAATCTGTGATGATTTCTATGTAAACTTTCTAACCAGTTCAGATGGGAAAAGTGTAAGTGTTATTAATTGCACATAGCATAGAATCAGCTATCAATTTCCCTACACATATAGCTCAAGGCTGTAGCGTTCTAATAGATAATGTATTTGTACAGCAAGAGGGTGTAAAACTAACACATGCTTTTCCATTGATAAATGGATTATCAGCCCATGATGTACAATTCATTAAATTAGAAAACACAGCAAGGTGTACAGTTCAGAAACCATGAAATAAAACTGCAAGGTTGCTCAACCCAGTGTTTATTGAGCACTTCAGAGAAAATTTAACAAATGTTAATTGGGGAGATGTATATAATGAGCCAAATGCACTTGTGCCTGGGCATGGCCCGGGAGCCAATGTCTTGGCCACCCCATTTCTACACTCCTCGTTTCTCTTGTAATTCCTGCAAACACTAACACCTGTATTCGTACTGATAACTAATTTAAATACAACCTACTGGTGAATTTTGCTTAATGGGTATTCGTCCACTGTCCATGGCATATTTGTGTGCCTAAGACTTCGTCTCCTAAATGTGGAGGCACCACCAGAGGCACCACCAGAGGCAATAAACAATGACACAACACTTAACTTGTGGAAAGAGACCTATCCGAGATTTCAATTTTGATGTATTCTAGAGCTTCCAGCAGATAAGGGCAACGCTACAATGCTCATGAAATAATGAACCTACTGCAGGAAAACTTGCGTTGTATTACAACCACGAAGGTACAGTGAGATTAAAAGCAATCTCCCAAGACCAGTACTTAGGGTAACGCATCAGCTAGTAAAAGCCTCTTCGATTTCTCTCACCAACTAGAAATGTCTTACTAAATCAGAACAGGTTCCATCAAGACTGTGTGGTATACCAAAAATTCACAAACCTGTCATTCCATTAAGACCAGTTGTTAGCGCTATGGACTGCTCGACAAGCGTGACTGCCAAATACCTGGACAGTCTTCTACAGACCTCTGTAGCAAAAAAAGACATATAAAAGGTTCAGTTCATTATACAAAAAATTGAATCCTTCATGTCCATCAGATATTAGCCCATTTAGACGTTCTATTACTGCTTACTATAGTTGCTCTTAATAAAACGATGTCACATATGGAATTTACACTCTAAGACAAAAAAAGTAACACTCCATGAAGGAAATATCCGAAAGATACAGAAAGTAGGAGCAGACAAACAAGTGGATGACTTATTCAAGAGGGAAGCTTAACAAGTTAAGTAAGTCAATAATGCGTCCTTATGTAAGAAATTTTTCATCTTGACATTGATTGACAGAGTTGTTGGATGCCTCCCTGAGGAACACCATGCCATATTTTGTCCAAATGCTGCGGTAGATCGTCAAAATCCCGACCTGGTAGGACGTCCCTGCCTATATCGCTCCAATTATTCTCAATTGCGAAGAAGTCTGGCAACCTTGCTACCCAAGGAAGTGTTTGGCAAGTCTAAAACCAAATAGTAAAAACCCCATATGCGAGAGGGCATTATTTTGGAAGAAAAAGTTAGCCAAGAATGGCTTACCTTGAAGGCAGCAAAACGGGGTGTAGAACAGCATAGACGAACTGCTGTGCTGTAAGGGTACCACAGATTAAAACCAAAGAAATCCTGCTGTGAAAACAAATAACACCCCACACCATCAATCGAGGTTGTCGGACCATATGGTGGACGACAGCAAGGTTGGTATACCACGACCATCTGGGGCATCTGCAGACGCGACTTCGGCCAGGAATCTCATTGACTGGAACAGTGTTCTATGATGAGCCTCGCTTCTAATTGAGCCCCAATGTCCAGCAAAGATGTGTCTGGAAACGCCTTGGAGATTGGGGGGGGGGGGGGGGGGGAGGGGTGTTCCAACCTGACTGTCGCCCACCATAAGTCCCAACAACCGAAAGTGATGGTCTGGGGTGCCGTTCACTTTCAGAGCATGACCACTTTAGTAGTCACCAGCACAGCAGAGCGATACGTCGACGATATTCGATGTTCCACGTCCAGTTTTGTTGTCCTTCATGGCAAGCCATACTGACATTACATATCAGCAAGGTAATGCCCGCCCACACACACAACGAGTGTTTCTATTGCTCGCCAATCATACCTTGAAGGGCGCCAAACCTCTGCCCAACTGCCAACGTTTGGGGCATACTGGGCAGGGCCCTCTCACCATCTCGGGGTTTTCATGACTTAACCTGCCAGCTGGACATGATTTCGAGCAATGTCCCTCAGGAGGACATTCAACAGCTCTGCCAGTAGATGCGAAGCCGAATAACTGAGGCGGACCAAAGTGTTACTGACTTCGCTCAGTTTGTGAGGCTCTGGAATAAATCATCCAGTTTTCTGAAACTGTATTCATTACAACATTACAGGAAACACACATGTCAGCTCCTGCAGTCTTAGGAATTGTGTGGATGATATTTTTCCGAAAACTAGATGGTATGTCGGCGGTCTCATACATTTTACACACCAACGTGAACAGTCGCTATGTCGCCAGTCCCCCCCAATGATTTTAGACATCCTGATGGAAAGTTATCTATCCCTTCTGCCTTATTTGATCTTGTCCTCCATAGCTCTTTTAAATTCTGATTCTATTACTGGATCTCCTATCTCTTCTAAATAGACTCTTCTTTCTTCTTCTATCACATCAGACAAATCTTCCCTCCTCATGGAGGCCTTCAATATAATCTTTCCATATACCCACTTCCTCCTCCTTTTGTGACGGTGAAATTCCCACTGCACTCTTAATGTTACCACCCTTTGCTAACAATTTCACTCAAGGTTGCTTTGACTTTCTTATGTGCTGACTCAGTCCTTCCAATAATCATTTCTTTTTCGATTTCTTCACATTTTTTAGGCAGCCATTTCGTCTTAGCTTTCCTACACATCCTGCCTATCTCATCTCTCAGTGACTAGCATTTCTGTATTCCTGAATTTCCCTGAACAGTTTTGAAATTCCTTCTTTCATCAAGGGTAATAAAAGAAATACTTCAGTTATTTTTTTTTATTTCCCATGGTTTCTTCGCAGTTACTTTCTTTGTACCTATGTTTTTCTTTCCAGCTTTTATTATTGTCCTTTTCAGAGATATCCATTCCTCTTCAAGTGGACTGCCTACTGGGATATTCCTTGTTGCTGTATCCATAGCCTTGCAGATCTTCAAGAGTATCTCATCATTCCTTAGTACTTCTGTAACTGACACATTTGCGTATCGATTCTTTCTGACTTATCTCTTAAACTTCAACGTACTGTTTATCATTACTACATTGTGATATGAGTCTATATCTGCTCCTGCGTATGCCTTACAATCCACTATATCTTTTCGGAAACTCTGTCAGACCATGATGTAATCTAACTGTAGTTACCCATATCACCCAGCCTTTTCCAATTATACATCCTCCTCTTGCGATTAAGAGTATTCGCTATTACTAGCCGAAATTTATTACAGGACTGAGTCTTTCTTCTCTCTCATTCCCTATCCCAACCCCATATTCTCCAGTGACCATTTCTTCCACGTTTTCCCATACAACTGCATTCCAGTGTCCCATGAGTAATGGAGTTTCATCTCCCTTTACGTCCTGTATTACCCTTTCAATACCTTCGTATACTTTTTTCTGTCTCTTTATCTTAAGCTTCCGACGTCGGCATATAGTATCTGAACTATCGTTGTGGGTGTTGGTTTGCTGTCGATTGTGATAAGCGTAACTGTATCACTGAACTGTTCACTGTTATACGCTCTCTGCTCTACCTTCCTAAAGAATCCTATTCCCATTATACTGTTTCCTGCTACTGTTGATATTACCATAATAGAAGCCCAAAATACGACCGTCCCGCCCCACAGCAGAACCCATGGATAGAGACCTGCACCGGTGCCTGGTCACCCACACAACCTTGCACGACGAGCCCCAGTCGACGTTCGAAGCCTGTGCTCGCCGGTGAACAAAAGCCGACTCCACTGATCCAGATTCCGTTTCACGTGTCCCCTTAGCCAATTTCTTCGAACTCCAAGGTACTAGGTAGTTTTTTATTGTTGTTCGTAGTGGTCGCCTAGTGACCACATTCATCTAGTGGAACTGGCTACTTACTGACTGAGTCGACGAGCCTCCAAGTTGACCCCAAACGGGGGGAGTACTTTTACAGATAGAGACTCCAGCAAAACACAAGCGGAACTGAGCCCACAGAGTTCTACCTCCATGATACAGAGGCACACAGGCAGTCATATGAGCCCCTGGATAGGACCAAAATTTCCTGCAGATACTTCCTTAATTACCTTGGTGCCTCCCTCTTCCTGTCACCGTCATTTATGCAGCACTGCGCGGACCTGTGAAAGTCGTTTGGTTCTATTCTAAATCAACTGCACCACATTCCTGCAAAAAACTTGAAGCAAATGTAGACAAAAAGACAACGCTGCAATTTCCCTTGGTTATTGAGCTGTCGCATATTGTGCTAAAGCGTTAAGGAGCCATGTTGACTATTAATGACATTGCTACAACAGCTCCCACTTAGTGGTTGCATGTTCTGTCCAATTTTGTCCCTGATAATCTCACAATCAAGGATGCCAATGTGCTAATTCCTAAGACAGAGTGCTATAAGAATTCAGTCCAACTGAGTAAGGTAGCGTAGTATGGTCTTTCTTGTCAAGAAAGATCAAGATTCAGCCTCATCCAAATGGCACAAGAGAGACATGGCAACGTCTTGAAAACGTGGTATTATAGTGGAAGTGCTGCTCGTGACTATGGCGCCCAGGAGCAGACGGTGAGCCATGTTGTGGGGGAGCGCCCACTCCATGCCTTTGAAGGTGGTCTGCTCTGCTTGTCCAATCATAGTTCTGGCTGCATGTTTGTATGTGAATTCTTGTACTTCATCAGAAACGATCAGTTCGCCAGAATATGTTATCAGACTCGCATACCAGCCGTAATGTACGCCATAATTCCTGACACTTCGATTCGTCTCTAATGGGTTGGCAACCTCTATCAATGGCAAACGTAAAAGCTGGAGAAGGGCAAGTTGAGTTTAGTTTTCACTATTCTATTCTACAAAGTAGAGTCAAGTTTCAGAGTATCATCTGTCACATAAGCTGACTCCATTTTATTTTGAAAGGTTGAACAACATGGAATGGAACATGACAACGCTGCAAACGGATGATCTGAGGCATCATATCCTGTCCCAGTCAGCGCATGCTGTTCGACGCATCACAAGAGCCACGTTCAGCAGGGTGAAATGTGAGTGGTGGCGTCATGTTCAGTTTGAGTGGAGGGATAAACCTGGTGAGTATATTATTTGGAAGTTCGTTATTGTTAAGTAAAGCGCAATGTGCTCATTTAGGTTTTCTATAAAAACTCTCGTCGAAGTTAATCAACACATGGTGATGGAGTTGCACCACATTTGAAAATTCTGTCATAATTAAAGTTCACAGAAATAAAAACATAAGCACTAAATAATAATCACACTGAAGAAAAGAAACAGTTATCTAATCACAACCGATTTCATGTAACAAGAGAAGATCACCAACCTGGTCTGATATACAAAACGCACACTTGCCAGGTGTGAGCCCCAGCTGTCTATGTCGCGCGGAGATTTGCGCCACGATTATGACTGTACGCAGTTAAGACCTTCTGAACACATAGGTTTTTAACGCCCGTGTACCACTTGTTTCTGGCACGCTCCGCTGCGTTCGCCCATTGTCGGAGCTCGAACTACTGTGCGGTACGGTGAGTAAGAGGTTCGCGTTTATAGTGCCGGTGAACCGACAAGCGACAGTGTGGCACCTCCAGGAGCAGTATACAGTGACGGTCAAATTGCCACGTTTAAACGTCAAAGCTCGCGACAGTTGTGACCGGTAAGCGTCGTTATATGTGGCTATTCGACTAACTCTTACACGAGGCAAAAGAAACTCTATGAGCGTTTCTTTGTGCTACTATTTGTACCTTGCGATTTAGTTGCGGCAGTCATAGAGAAGACCCGTTAAATGGAGAGAAGAATAGTTGATTGTCGTTAGACTATTCTTTATGAGAGGATGGTGGTGACAATGATGACGATACCCTTTCACCACGATCATTTTCGTCAAACAACTTCATTGGCACAATGCGACGGAGACGTAAAATCACGAACTGACTGTTTAGGAAGCTTGGTTTGAAGAAGTAACATTGTCAGATTTCACCTTGCCTCTGTCCATAACAGAGATCTGCGTGTGTGTGTGTGTGTGTGTGTGTGTGTGTGTGTGTGTGTGTGTGTGTATGTGTGCGTGTGTTTTATAAAAAACTGCTGCAGAATATGTCCTAAAACATTGCTAAACAGTGTTGACCATATATGCGCATGGCATTGAAATACTATCTGCTCATATTGCTTACCCGTTTTTCGCGTTAAATAACATGTGTTCTACTTGAAGAACAAAGTCTCGAAACACATGGGTCAGTCGTGACCGGCTCCACACACGTCTTCCCACACTTGCGACATGAAGCGGGTCTGAGGGCTCTGGACGTCACCCCGCTGCACAGTAGGCCTACTCTGCTCAGATAGGGTTGATAGAAGAGACAGAGAAGATCCAACGGAGGGCAGCGCGCTTCGTTACAGGATCATTTGGTAATCGCGAAAGGGTTACGGAGATGGTAGATAAACTCCAGTGGAAGACTCTGCAGGAGAGACGCTCAGTAGCTCGGTACGGGCTTTTGTCGAAGTTTCGAGAACATACCTTCACTGAAGAGTCGAGCAGTATATTGCTCCCTCCTATGTATATCTCGCGAAGAGATCGTGAGGATAAAATCAGAGAGATTACAGCCCACACAGACGCATACCGACAATCCTTCTTTCCACGAACAATACGAGACTGGAATAGAAGGGAGAACCGATAGAGGTACTCACGGTACCCTCCGCCACACACCGTCAGGTGGATTGCGGAGTATGAATGTAGATGTAGATGTAGATCAGGCAGCTGCAGTGGGGCGGAGCCAGTGGCAGGCAACCTGCACCTACAGAACTTTAAAAACTCTGCATTGAAAACGTCTAAAATTATCATCATAAGCATGGCCATTTATTTTAAGACAGGGCGGGTGTTTGGCATGTAAGGTTGAGATCTCGCAAGTGTACGTTTTTCTCCTTACAAAACAAGGTCGAGTTAGTTATGTTTATGTGGAAGGTTACAAGTAATAAACATGAAGGTTGAGGACAGATTTCATTTGATGTCAGATAAGGAGAGATCATGCTGACACAGGAGTAGAGCACACCACCTCTAGCCCTGACAAGGGCCTGAGTTGGCCGACAAGGAGAGTCCACGAGTCTCTCCAGTTGTGTCGTGTCCAGCTGACGTCACTCAACAGGTCCCGTAGAGCCGCCAGATCGCAGCGACGTTGAGCCGCCGCTGTCCACACGCTGGAGCCAGACATCTGCTGTGAGGCTGAGACCGGATGGCTTAGCGGGCATGTCGGGATGCGGCAGGACGGCTGAGTGTTCGGCCGTCCAGCCAGGAGCGTGTCCACGCAGTCTGTGAACACAGCTGCTGTCTTGGGAGCGTCCCCAGGATACTCAGCATGAAGGTAGCGCACAGGGCGCAGGTCCCGATTAAAAAATTACTATGCGATGTGATGCGATCTAGACTGCTCGCTCACTGAACTTCAGCACAGATCTCTGACACGTGACGTTTTAAGACTCCCGTTCATTGTCGTTGTGATAAAAGTGACAATGCAGGAAGGTACTGTAACTTTTACGAAATTTTTAGACCTTTAATGCCATACGCTACAGAGCGTACGGGGATCCACTACACGATGCCAACCCCAGCAGAACAGACACTAAGAGTCGCAAGAAACGACAGAGCCCGTGTCCTTAGAAATAGTGTAATGTGCGTTATAAAAAGTAGCGGAATTTGGCACATTGTGTACATTTATTTACTTCTTTATGCGTTTATTCCACCTGATAAAATTAAGGCATTCTTGCACTCTCTTACATATAACCTGACATCTCAATGGGTCAACATTACGACATGCGAAGTACACGAGCAGCACATGATAGTGATAATTATACTACTTCTGCTAATAACAACAACAACAACAATGGAGACACATAAGAACACACGTTTCTCTTGATGGGACGTGCACAACTGTTGATACACATCCCAGTGATATAATCAACTGCTGATGTATAATTTGGCAGCTGTAGCAGGTATTATCACTGATGACAGAAATTAATGTATTGGGTTTAATAAATTCCACATGTTATGCTTTATATCAGAATACACATACTACAAAATTGTAGCTCTGCATCTTTAAGTTGACTTAGATGTAAAACAGTGTAACTGTTTCAAACTGTGGATGCATTACTTTTACATGTGTGTTCGCCTTTCTTCTAACAAATTACATAATGATCAAAATATCAAAACTTTACGTACTGCAATTACATAACATTATGGCTTCAGTACAAACAGTCATGACTGCACACGAGGTTTGGCCTTGGAGCGGAGTGGAAGAGAGGGGAGTCCCTTTCTCTCTCCCTCTGTCGCTCTTTGTTTTAACTCGCAACCGTCGGTAGCGATAGAAAACTCTCGCTTCCCCACGGGATGTATGCTTCGAAAAGGATAGAGGCACAGGAAAGTTCAATGTGAGGTAACGTCCTGGTGAGGCTCTTGTTAATACTCGTACATCTCTATTTATGGGATGAATTGTCCGATTATCTATGTCTAGAAGTCGAAATCTATCGTTTTCTAAATCCTGCTCTTCGATTGTGTGGCACACCTAGGGCCAGATATAAGCTCAGATGACAACTGAATTGCAATAAAGAGTGGATTGAAGTTCAAGAGAATGGTCTGGAAGAACAAAATGCGGAAAGGAGTGGGACACTAAAGTGCAAAGCAATCACGAAATTCATTTGAATTTCTCTTGGGCTGTAGATATTACGTTGATGAATACCACACAGGCAGTTTACTTGAACAGAAATGGACACCTATGAACAGGGCATCGTAGAAATTGGACAAACAAAGATACATATAAGGAGCTAACGGAAAAGAAACCTTGGGAAACAGAAAAAAACACAGCAATTGATCAGCAAATCATTGGCGAAAGTGTCAACCAAGAATTATTGAAGTTGGCGTCTAGAATATACGAGAATGTTGGTATACCATTAGACACAACCATGAAGATAAGAGCAGAAACTTGCAGGCCTATCGCACAACTAGCATAATACCTCATGTATGGAATTTGTCGACAGGACTAATATATACAGAGGAATGGAAAAGATAATAGAGGATATGATAGATGACGATCATTTTGACTGTCAGAAGGCTAATAGCATGAGAGGGCGGTACGTCTGATATTGTGACTGATGAGAGAAACAAAACTTGGAAAATAAAATGGCCTCATTCATAGACCCTATTGACCTAGAAAAAGCATCCGGAAATGTAAACTTCTGCAAGATGTTCGAAATATTGAGAAAAATGGGAGTAAGTTGCAAAGAAATACGGGTGATACGTACAAGAACCAAGAGGAAACAATAAGGTTGCATGACCAAGAACAAAATACTGTCCCATCTTCCTACCAAAGCGTTTGGTATGTTCCATTCTTCACCGATTCTGCTGAGAACCTCATCATTTTTTCTTTTATCAGTCCATCTAATTTTCGACATTCTTCTCTAGCACCACATCGCAAACGCTTCGATTCTCTTCCGTCCCGGTTTTCCCACTGTCCATGTTTCACTTTCACAGAATACTGTGCTCAAAACTTAAGGGGTAGATTTTGGGAAAGTCACCCAGAACTGTGGGTCAGGGGAAACTTACTGTACGAGATGAGAAGGGAAGACTAATTGTTAAAGGACTGCATCGGACGAGATTTGAAAACCTAAGAGCTTAAGACAAGGTGATATGCACGACGGAGATTACTGCTAAGACATTGATCACAAGTTATTAAGAGTGAGTAGGTAAGCACATTGTACATAACAGAGGTGGGATGGGGCGGTGAGAAATAGATGGGAATGACATTGAAAGATGCAGGAAACTGAAACGGAGTGAATCAAAGAGTAGTTACAGTGATAAAGAGCTGGATGGCGAGAACCAAGGACACGTTGTAGAGTTAGTTCTCACCTACGGAGTCCTGAGATACTGGTGTCTGGGGGAGGAATCCAGGTGGTGAAACAGGCGCTGGTGTCACGAATGTCACGTCGTAGACCATGCTCTGCAACAGGATATTGTGAGTTACCAGTATACACCCTCAGCCTATGCCCATTCATCCTAATTGATAATGTGATGGTAGTCATGCCTATGTAGAAGGCTAAACAGTGTTTACGTAGTAGCTGGAGTATGACTTGTATCTTTTCGCAGCTGGCTCTCCCTTTGATAGAATATGTTTTGCCAGATACAGGGCTATTATAGGAGGACACACTCTTGTTAACTCGAGATCAATGTTTTAGCAGTAATCTCTGTCTTGTATATTACCCTATCTTCCACCTTTAAGCTCCCTGGATGCGGTCCCCAACATTCCTTCT
Source organism: Schistocerca americana (assembly GCF_021461395.2). Classification (NCBI taxonomy): domain Eukaryota; kingdom Metazoa; phylum Arthropoda; class Insecta; order Orthoptera; family Acrididae; genus Schistocerca; species Schistocerca americana. The sequence goes on along the minus strand of NC_060129.1, from coordinate 97,360,141 downwards.
CATCCTGTACGGTAAGTCTCCTCTGACCCGCGATTCTGCGTGACTTTCCCAAAATCTACCCCTTTTCCCCCTTTTCCTAGACCAGTCCAGTCCTTTTCCTTAACCCTTCTTCCTTCCGTTTCAACCCTTTTACCTGCAGAAGGAGCCACTGCCAATCTATGTGTGTTCTGCCGCTGTTTCGTGAGTCGATTCTTTTATCTATCCTATTAAATAATTTTATCAATGATTGTTTGATTTCGTTGTTACAAAACTGACAGTTGATGTTAGTTGACTTCGTTTGGCCGTGAACATCCTCTTTGAATGTTCTTCTCTACTCTTTATGTTCTTTAATTTTTCCATTATGAGGTAGTTTGTCCTTGGTTAAAATGGCTCTGAGCACTATGGGACTCAACTTCTGAGGTCATTAGTCCCCTAGAACTTAGAACTAGTTAAACCTAACTAACCTAAGGACATCACACACATCCATGCCCGAGGCAGGATTCGAACCTGCGCCATAGCAGTCTCGCAGTTCCAGGCTGCACCGCCTAGAACCGCACGGCCACTTCAGCCGGCTACTTTGTCCTCAAGGTAGCAGAATTCTTTCAGTTCGTCTTGATCCTCGTCTACAATTCTGACAAGTTGAACACTGATCTGATTTCTACTAGACATCATTAATTTAATCTTTCTTTGGTTTAGTCTTAATTCATACCCATTAGATTGTTCATTCTACTCAACATCTCCTACTGTTACCTCTGACTTCCATTGAGAACAGCAATGACATCAGCTATTCCTGTCACTAATAACCTTTCAACAAGAATTTTAATTCCATTTCTGAACCCCATTTTTAATTCCGTCATTGCTTCTTCGATGTACAGATTGAATCGTAGGGGCGATTTCTTTTGCCTTTCCTAACCTAATCTGTTTGTTATTGGTCTTCCTACTTTATCCTCTTGTTTGATGTACAAATTGCACATAACCCTTCTTTCCCTAGAGGTTACACCCATTTTCCTTAGAATTTCGGAAATCCTACAACATTTCAAATTATCGTACGATTTTTATCCAACTACAAATCCTACGGACATGCCTACATTTTCCTTAAGTCTCGCTTTAATCATCAATCGCCAACTGAGAAGTCCTTCGCTGATGGCTTTATCTTTCCTAAAACCAAATTGATCGTAAACTAGCACTTCCTCAATCTACTTTTTCCTCTTATATACATATTCTTGTCAGCAACTTGAGTGTGAGAGCTCTTTAGGTAATTGTGCGGATGTCCTCGCACTTATGTGTCCTTGAACATACAGAACTATGTGAATGATATTTTCAAGAGATACTGATTGTTTAACTGGAGAACCAGATTGAATAATAATTTGGCTTCCAAATTTTCGAAATTCCTAAGAACTCTTCCATATGCCTTCCACATGATTTGATCGCGAGTCTTCCTAACACCTGTTTGTTTCTGTGGGCTGCAGAGGTAGGCATCTCGACGACCGCTGCTTCCCGTGAAGCCTCGCGAGGCCACCTGAGGACAGAGCAGCGTCGACCTGACCGCCACAGGCAGAAGCGACTCCCGCCGCTGAACACCACAGAACGCCCTACACTATGCTGCTTGTGGTGTGGTGTCAGTGGTAGCCACAGATCTCAACCCAGGTTACATCGGTCTGTCTGTGATGGCTGGTGAACTTCTCAGCACTCTGTTGTCTCCACCCCAACCCGTGGCTATACATTCTGCAGTCGTTGCCCTACAGCCAGATGCCAGTGTAATGTGTCGGTACGATGCTCTCAAGTCCCTCATGCCGAAGATTCGTTTTTTTACAGAGACATAAAGATGCACGTTTCTTGGACTTTCTCTTTTGCAATTTGCGCTGAGTAATTCCAATAGCATTAGGAACAGAACAAACATCGTGCACACACATCATTCTCCATCTGTAGCAATGTCTATTTTGTACTGAATAAAGGCTCGCATAAGAACGAAATGCCAAAAATCTGGCACAGGCATAAAAATAATGCAGTATTTTTCTTAAAGACGTTGTGTCTGCCATTAACTGTAACATTATTTGTTTTCACGGCTACATTTTCGATCCTATGCCCTTTATACAGGTATACAGCAATAATCGAAAAGTGAAGTGCAGATAGCATGTATAGAACGCCACTATTCTCCCATAGATGAGGCAGTTATATTACAAAAAATGCTAAAAACAGCACATCACTTGCATCGGGCCACTGGAGGTGTCAAAATTTACAAATCTTCTGACGTGTATACATCTCACTGTTGTCTCTGTATGTTGAGTCTCCCATCTCCGAGTGTACATCAACTTTAGATGAGCGTAAGGATCATAGCAATGGCAAAGGTAAATTTATTGTTACTGATGTAAACATCACTAACATGAATCTCCTCAAATCACTGTTCATGATGTTTATACGACAACTGAGGCGGTTGGTGGGGAACATATTCACAAGCCGTTTCTTCTTCGCCCTTAGCAGTGATTGTACATGCCACAGTAAACGTTTTATACCAGAGTATCTTAATATCATGTTTACATTTGTTAGCAAAATTTGGCATTCTGTTTACGATACAAGCATTTGGTGTAAAGAAATAAGATAAGACATATCTTTATTGTGATAGTGCGTAATAGTACATATGGTATCCATCGTCAAAGGCTTACAGTAGCTTGGCTGCTCATAAAAACATGGCAGTAATAATCATATATATATATATAATTTTACATGTGTATTCTTTGTACCACATTAACATCACAAAGGTATAAATCGCGTTCACAACAACTTTCGTACATGAATTGATCCACTGGACAAATAAAAAGAAAAAGGAGTACAAAAAAAGAGAGAAAAACATGTGATGGGATACATGTCACACATTACAGAACATTATGTGTATCATCATGTAATTGTAAAATGTACTGTTAATATGTAAGGTACTGTACCAGTACAAATGTAGTCATACATTTCCATGGTCCTTAGAAAGTTTAGGCCGAGAATGGCTTTTTCAGCTACACTTGCAAAACACCTTATTCAATTTTTTACTGAATTACTAAAATATATTACTTATATTAAAATAAATACATCCTAAATATAAAAACGTTTATGAGTGGACATAATTCTTCCTCATTTCCATACATATCATACAACTCACGGGAAACATAGTAAAGACTACTCATATTATAAAACCAGCATAGACACGATTCTGTGCAAATCGTTACGTCCTATGCTTGTCAGTAAGTCAAAGTCAAATAGCCAAACTAAGCATTCTCATTTATGTTACTTTCTATTATTAGCACGTAAAACTGACTGGAATTTATCTCGAGGTCTCTTATTTCTTAAATCTGTCTTATTGTTGGGCAAGCTGTGTGGGTGATTTTTGAAATAGTTGTATATTTCCACTTCTTCAGGTATTTTGATACTTCTACCCTTAGGTTGATTTTTATTACTGGATCTACGTTAGGTGGTGGTACTCCTCTCTCTTTGCTTGAAGTGCTCTTTAAATTTGTCGCTGGAATATGAGCTTTGTAACGTCCGGTCAAGATGTCCGTGCTGTAACTCATACGATTACTGACATTGTGTATTGATCTAGTTTCAAAAGGTAAATGCTACCTGCATACACTTTGTGGGGGCAGAAAGTGAAAGCTGTGCTTCCTACAGAAGTCTGATCCACTGGCTTGTTCACCAGTCCGTCGTCTCCCGTCTTGTGCAGGACTGCAGGCCCAGGCGGCTGTTTTCCGGGAACGACTCTCCAGCTGCTGGCGGGACTTGGCGCAGCTGCTCTCACTCGGTGCGACGCACTTCTCACAGTTGTTGGTTCCCCTCGCATTCGAACGAATGGTAAGTGGAGTTTTTTCCTCCTCTTATAAACTGTATTATAGGTACAGGGGGTGAGAAAATGACACACACCACCTAGTCAGTTCTTGGAGAGTGTTTCCCAGTTTACCTTCTTCACACTGTAGCTATCTTTGGCTCTCCAGTTCTAATACTAACCATCTGGAAGAATTCTGAATCAACCTCTACTTCTGTGAGCCTTTTGGTGCTATGATACAGGGAGGCTAAGCTCGGAATGGTTAGAGATCGAAGAAAATCGTCTGTATCTTTCTTTTCTCGTATTTGCTAGCTACTTCTTTAACAGATTCAGATAACTTTGCATTCTGCTTTACAAGCTGAAGCATGTTAGCTTCATATTTAGTGGGGAGTGGTCTAGAGTCTCAGTGTGGCATTTCAAGTCTCCATCAGCATCTTCCTAAGAATCTCTACTCCATATGGAAGACCTATAAAATTACTTATCTCAACATGGAGGTTCGTCAGCTTCAAATCTCGTAATGAACCTGTATACGTACCACATAATTCATACATTTCGAGACAACTGCTCAAACTCTTCTCACCTTAACATTCACGTGACCATTTCCCACGACTCCATGTCCAGACGATAGCGCAGCTGACACTTGTGGCTCGACGCTATTGGTGGCCCCCTGTGCTCACCACTGCCAGCCAACACTGTCCGTGTGACACGGCAATGCCCCAGCCGCCGCAGCCACAGAGGACGCGCGTCAATAACGAAAACCTGCAGTTGGGGTCCACCAGTTAGCGCGTGTTGCGTCTGCGAGTGGCTTTGTTAAAGGCACTGTGCTACTACAGTCACAAGCGGAATATCTGGTGAATGCGTCAAGGCCAATGAAAATCTGTGCTAGACTAGCCTGAAACCGGATGCTGCTTTCTGAGAGCATTCATCTTAGTCGTTAGCCTTTCTGCACGTGTCTCGTGGCCTAACTCGAACCATTATCGAGTCTGAATTCTCTGTCTATGATTTATGAACACTACCACCAGTGATTTTCACACTACCGAGAATAAAAGCTATTTGGTCTTAAGACATACACTGGACTCGCATTCGGGAGGACGACGGTTCAATCCCGTGTCCGGCCATTCTGATTTAGGGCATAGCCGACTTCCTTCCCCATCCTTCCCTAATCAGATGAGACCGATGACCTCGCTGTCTGGTCTCCTTCCCCAAACAACCCAACCTTAACACATAGAATGGCCACTGTGCATTATGACTGCTTGGATTCTGACAGTAGTATACATGGAAAGCAAAAGGACGCAGTGTGATCTGTGTCTTTGTATAGCTTTTTGTGGCGTATGTAGCAACGTGCCGGTCCCTAAAGTATCGTGTGAGCCTCATTTTGGATCCTTTGAGAAGAGAATTAGGCGATATCTGTTTTAGTGAACTGAAAAGGTTCTGGGTAGATTAAATCTTTTTCCTATAAATATTACGGATGTTTGCGGGATGGTAATTTCAACGATTGACAGTAGCGGGTTCCGTATTTAAGAATGGTTTCTGCCGACATCGTATCATGTCCTGTCATTGCATCTTGTTTTCGATACCATCATCCATGCATTTCACTGCAGCAAAGGCAATTTACCTGATACGTATCCAATATTTTGTAGAGTTAGTACCTCACAGCTTGCGAGAATGTTTAAAGGACGACTTCTTTATTACATTTGCGGTGCAGATACGCTTCGTTGATCATACACTGCACCTGCTTAGGAAAAGTGTAATTGCGAAAAGTTATTCCGTGAAACCAATGTTGTACAGATAGTTTCCATTTAAAGACACACTTTCCTTTCTGAATGAAACTTAAGTCTTCAGACAGCTGCAGCAGTCTTGAGGTATTCGTATTCGAGATAATTCCTCTCGTGGTTCTTCACTACAGCCCTGCAGAGTAGTACGGCAGGGTGTGCTGTGGCCCAGGTAACGACGCAGCTCACGATTTTGACCCTGTGCCCCTGGTAACTGGGCTCTCACATAACACTGTGTACAAATATGTATGTATGTATGGTCAGAATAGTTCAAATGGCTCTGAGCACTATGGGACTTAACTTCTGAGGTCATCAGTCCCCTAGAACTTAGGACTACTTAAACTTAACTAACCTAAGGACATCACACACATCCATGCCAGAGGCAGGATTCGAACCTGCGACCGTCGCGCGGTTCCAGACTAAAGCGCTTAGAACCGCTCGGCCACACCGGCCGGCATAGATTAGGTCTAGATGGCAGAAAGCGCAATGCCGCCATGGCAAGGACGACGGATTCAACGTATTGGAAGGTGCCGATTCAAAAGTGTGCACCACCTTCCAATTCACTGCTCCTGCACAACGAGGGAAATTCTGAATTTTATTTTTCGTTTTCTATACTGCTTATCGACGTACCGGCAAGAGTCGCCTGCAGTAACGTGTCACCACTACAGTGAGTTTGGGTCTGTCCGTACGCCGGGCCCCCTACTGTGTGGACTCGGCCTGTGTCGTTGTCTGGCCTCCCTCGCCCTGTGTTGTTGTGACGCCCACAGCCGGGCTGTCGGAAGCGCGAAGCGGCTCAGACCACAAACGGGATGTTAGCTGCCCGCTGACCGCTAACCGCACGCTGTCACAGCGAGGACGTGACGCACGTCCCACACACACACACATGTAAACGCGTGCAGTATTCCTGGCGCACATCCGCAAAGCTCTACTTACGCAAATACGAATTGGAGGCGATAAATCGCGGTCCCGTCTAGAACCGGTCGGCCATGTATGTATGTATGTAAATTTAAAAAATATTGTATTCGAAAAGGATTTCTTTATTCTCTGGCTCCTGCCATCAATATAAAACTGATAAAGGAGGTATTTCATTTAAAAAAGTAGAACAACTGTATTGTGAAAACAACTGAAAGCTTTTTAATTTCCATTTTTTCTCGTATTTGTTATATACGTAACAGTTTTGTTATTTCGTAATTGATTCATTACAATATACACATTCTTTTGTGAATAAGGTAATTTTTTAATTTCCAATGTCTATTAAACACTTATTAGTAACTCAGAGAGAGAGAGAGAGAAGTTTTCAGTGTGTACATACTTAGAACAGCAAAAGCAATGGCAGCTCAAAAACAATACACACACACACACACACACACACACACACACACACACACACACACACACACACTCACACACACACGCACCATAAACATATAAAATACTTTCTTTACACGGATGCATATTGTACATGTTCCACACGAAATATATACTCTGTCTCTCTCTCTCTCTCTCTCTCTCTCTCTCTCTCTCTCTCACACACACACACACATACAATCACGCACACACTCATGGACGCACGCAGTGTGCAATGAAACATTCATAATCTCAAACATGCAGTCAGAACTGTGACAAACAGCTCATCAAACTATTCCACACACACCCAGTCAAGTGGAACACCTTTTTACCTTTTTACTAACAAATAAACCCACCCAGACACATCAGTAAATAGTCTGGGTGCAGCAGATTTCCACACCTATGCCCCCCGATGAACCACTTGTGATCGTGATCGGACACCCCTGCTTCCAGCTGGAATTGCAGTATATACCTCAGTATATAACCTCGGTCGAAAGGTCTCCTGATAAGCATTTGTGGTGCAGCGCCAATGTCCTAGAGGAGGCACCTGTTGAAGTCCCTGAACGTGAAAGTCTTTCAGGCTGTGCAAATCACCGTGTTTGTCATGCAGACTTGTGGGATAGTCCAGCTCTACCTCTAGGACATATCCCTCAACAGCATCAGCAGCCACATATTTGATCTCTTTCCTCAGTCTGGTGATTTCCCCTTTGGACATCCATCGGAACCCTCCAAATGGTAGACGTTGTTGCATGGTTTGCCTGTAGAGACAGTTTCCAACCAGGTAAAGGATGATACTGAAATCGTCAGACAACCTGTACTCCCCCTCGATCATTTGCAGGTTATTTGCCTTGGCATACCTGCGCACACGTTGGCAAAGTAACTCGTGAATCGCATGTTCCAAGAAGACAAGCATGTCAACGTTGGTCAAGAATGGCTTGTGTCTTTCTTAACATGGCATCCCACGAAATCTCAGCCATAGGCTACAGAACTTCTCGAAGATGTTGTCGGTCAGATGTACATTGGTGTTCATCATTTTACGTGTTCTGATAAATCAGAGATGCTGTCCTGCCATTCATTCACCAAGTGGCTGTTTTTGCATTCATTATGGAAATGCCTCTTAGTTTACTAGACAGTCCAGATATTCGTATGGAAAGACCTCTTCTCCATCACAAGCTGAAACTCTACACCATCGAGATAAGTGGCTCCCTTTGCTACGAATATCTTCAGGACGCATTGGTTCAGCAAATTTCTAAAGAGACGTGAGCATGAAGCGTTGTGAATCCAGGAAGCGGTGTGATCCCCTGTGAAGCGGCATGTATTTGTCAACGGTGTCAGCAATGACACTGATCTTTTCATCCTACTACCCAGACTCGTCAAAGTGATGAACTAGAAAGTGGGCATCATGCTCACTGAAATTGTGGAAAAGATGGCTGTGTGCTGTGGCAGTTAGTACTTAAAGTTACATGGGTTGTCAGCTGCACTCTGGGACTTCCCCGTTACATGGCAACAGACTCTACAGGGAGCTTCCTCACCTCTGTCCAGTCACAGTCCCCAGATATAACGATCAGCTGCCTGCTTGTACAGTGCATCATTCTCCTTCACATTGGTCATGAGGACGTTTTCACTATAAATGTTATAAACATCCCATACAAGACTTTCAAGCTCAGTGAGCAACCATCTCGCACGATTCCCTTGACATAAGATTTTAATTTTAGAGTTATACGTGCACAGAACTTGATGGGTAGCCACATGTCACAATCATCATTTTGTGGCAGTGATACGGGAGGCAGAGGTACCACGTTCACACTGTACCACAGGAGCTAGGAGGCGCTCTAAATCGACGTAAACGACGAAGGGACAGAAGTGTTGGGGAGAGGCATTCTTCAACTTCTAGAACCGTTTTTCGTTGATAAGCATTTCGACACATATTGTTTCCTGAATCTAGCATTCAATCAGGTCTTTCAAGATACATGCTCTTGGTAAACGAGACATCCACAGCAAAAATGTCTTGCACCTTTTCTGTTTTCATTTCAGAGGAACGTAGGTGGGACATGCATTTGATCCAAACGCTGTGTTGCTTATCGCCTTCAGAGATTAGCAGCAGGTCTACACTTTTTGGATGTTTCTCAGCTAATATGGACAAGAAGAAGGGACCACCTAATTTACGCTTGACTTCTTTGTCGATGTGCCACACAGCGTGTTAATGTTTGTTTTCTTCTTATGCCTTTCCTACATTCGGCCATAAACAAGAAATTAGAACGTCAGTGTACACCTGGTGTTTGTTGTGTATCTGTATGCCCTGTATTTTTTGGTTAATTTCTATCACTAGTGAGAAGCAACCATGGAAATCAATTTAAATTCCTCTCATCATGATTCTGGGCATTAGGACATGCTTTTTGTTAGCAGTATATACTTTTGAAGAGATATGTAACTGGACCCCACAATAAGTTGCTCAAAATCTTATGAACATAAATCAAGGTAGAGCATACAGCTGAGTGTCTTACAGGACTCCCTTTCCTGCACCTCAGAAAAGTGACACAGTATGACCACTCTGGTATCGACTCACCCCATGATGTCACGACAGCTCTCCCCGTAACTTGGACAATGCTCTTCCCCTCAACAACACGTCGAACTCCTAATAACTCTGCACACGAGAAGGAGAAAGAGACGCAGTTGATAAGTATCTAAGGAAGGAGAAACAAAAATCCGTATTCGTATAATAATAATAATAAATTCTGAGTACTTACAAGTAAAACTGTTGTTGTGTTCATTACTGGAATACACTTCCAGCAACTCATCATTAGTGGGCATGTTTGTCATTAAGTGCATATCCCACATGGGTACTAGAGGAGGTGTATGACGTCGGCAGGGGAATGTGTCTAAGAGAATATGGACAAACCCAAACGAAAACACAGGTGCAAAAGAACTAGTAGCTGGTGGTCGCGTCAAAACAGCGATAATCGCATTGAGAACATCTACAAACTAGAGCATCTCAAAAATAACAAACAAAATATTTAATAATGTAGAATAAGCGATATCTGCCTCTGAACAATCGAAGTCGTTCCCCAGAGATCATCATCATCGTCATCATCATTATCAGCTGCTGGGTTCAGATCCCACAGCGAGTAACGCCTGCTGACAGCTAGAAAAGAAGAAGTAGAACCAATAAGAATCATTTACACTACTGGCCATTAAAATTGCTACACGAAGAAGAAATTCAGATGATAAACGGGTATTCATTGGACAAATATATTATTCTAGAACTGACAGTGATTACATTTTCATGGAATTTCGGTGCGTAGATCCTGAGAAATCAGTACCCGGATCAACCACCTATGGCCGTAATAACGGCCTTGATACGCCTGGGCTTTGATTCAAAGAGAGCTTGGATGGCGTGTACAGGTACAGCTGCCCAGGCAGCCTCAACACGATACCACAGTTCATCAAGAGTAGTGACTGGCGTATTGTGACGAGCCAGTTGCTCGGCCACCATTGACCAGACGTTTTCAATTGGTGAGAGATCTGGAGAATGTGCTGGCCAGGGCAGCAGTCGAACATTTTCTGTATCCAGAAAGGCCCGTACAGGACCTGCAACATGCGGTCAGGAATTGTCCTGCTGAAATGTAGGATTTCGCAGGGATCGAATGAAGGTAGAGCCACGGGTCGTAAGACATCTGAAATGTAACGTCGACTGTTCAAAGTGCCGTCAATGCGAACAAGAGATGACCGAGACGTGTAACCAATGGCACCCAATACCATCACGCCGGGTGATACGCCAGTATGGCGATGAAGAATACGCGCTTCCAATGTGCGTTCACCGCGATGTCGTCAAACACGAATGCGACCATCGTGATGCTGTAAACAGAACCTGGATTCATCCGAAAAAATGACGTTTTGCCATTCGTGGACCCAGGGTCGTCGTTGACTACACCATAGCAGGCGCTCCTGTCTGTGATGCAGCGCCAAGGGTAACCGCAGCCACGGTGTCCGAGCTGATAGTCCATACTGCTGCAAACGTCATCGAACTGTTCGTGCAGATGATTGTTGTCTTGCGAACGTCCCCATCTGGACATGGCTGCACGATCCATTACAGCCATACAGATAAGATGCCTGTCATCTCGGCCGGCCACCGTGGCCGTGCGGTTCTGGCGCTGCAGTCCGGAACCGCGGGACTGCTACGGTCGCAGGTTCGAATCCTGCCTCGGGCATTGGTGTGTGTGATGTCCTTAGGTTAGTTAGGTTTAAGTAGTTCTAAGTTCTAGGGGACTTATGACCTAAGATGTTGAGTCCCATAGTGCTCAGAGCCATTTATACCATTTGAACCTGTCATCTCGACTGCTAGTGATACGAGACCGTTGGGATACAGCACGGCGTTCCGTATTACCTTCCTGAACCCACCGATTCCATATTCTGCTAACAGTCATTGGATCTCGACCAACGCGAGCAGCAATGTCGCGATACGATAAACCGCAATCGCGATAGGCTACAATCAGACCTTTATCAAAGTCGGAAACGTGATGGTGCGCATTTCTCCTCCTTACACTAGGGATCATAACACCGCTTCACCAGGCAACGCCGGTCAACTGGTGTTTGTGTATGAGAAATCGGTTGGAAACTTTCCTCATGTCAGCACGTTGTAGGTGTCGCCACCGGCGCCAACATTGTGTGAATGCTCTGAAAAGCTAATCGTGCATATCACAGCATCTTCTTCCTGTCGGTTACATTTCGCGTCTGTAGCACGTCATCTTCGTGGTGTGGCAATTTTAGTGGCCAGTAGTGTATAAACAAAAACACTGTATAAAATATGTATAGTTGCTTTCATCCTCAGCCAAGGTGACCATGATGAATGACATCACACCGTCGTCGGTAAACAGTGACAACAGTGCGGCGTCGTCATCGTTATCCAACGTGCGTGGCCATGACTGCAGTCACCATCGTCGTCACGGATACCGCACGAGCGCTTGACTCCGATATCAGGGCTGGCTGGCAGTCGGAGAGAGAGTAAGACTCGGGTCGCCCTCCGCAGGGCAGTTTACAAAACCCTTCAGCAATTCACGCCGCAGTTCATCACGCTTCTTCTCTCCCCACTAACACTACTTACACATAGCGCACTGCGACAGTGCCCAGCGTGTTGGTACACATTTGAACACGCCTCTCTCAACTTGCTACTACTCTCATTATTTAGCAAGCCTGGACGCAAGGCAGCAGAAACGGGTTTATTTCTCGTAAGAAGAGGAACTTCCACATATTAAACGAGTGGGATTGTGCTGTAAAAAATGAGCTCGGAGTATCTGAATAAGTACAAAAATTTTATTAAGAAAATAATATTTGCACATATCTGCAACACAATTAAATCCGTTTTTCTCTCCACCACCGTACACTTGCCTAAGGAGTCTGACTGACATACAGTTGAATGATTTCAATTTCAGCATGGCAGTGTTCTTGAAAATATCCCACATTCATACCACCATCTCACGACCTTTGACGTGCATGACGCTCTCTCTGTGATCACAGTTGCAGAGTGATGTCAGCATATCCTCACAGGTAATTCATGTATCGTGGCGGCTACTGCGATAGTGGAATCGAGTCAATCACGCTACTGTCTTCCAAGACACGTCACACTTTATTGTTCTGAGCAGCTGGGCAGAAGTGACAACTGTGTAGGAACTTGTCGAAACACAGACTGAGTCGATGTGTGTGACAACAGCTACTCCTTTAATCATCTGTAAACATGAAGCGGCCGCACTCGTCGTGGAGGCCTCGCCCGTGAGCAACAATGTTGTACCAGGAGGCAGGCAGCTTGGACCCTGGCAAGCAGGTCTTCAGCTGTATCTACAGGTGTTTCGTACATAACCTCAGAGAATGAGGTCTAGGGTTGTAAGATCCAGCGATCGCAATGGCCATCAGAGAGGACCCCCCCTTTCCAGTCCTACAATGAGTGTGAGTATTCTTCAGGTGCTTGCAAACATTAACATCAAAGTGGAATGATCTTGGATAATGCCCTAAAATACCTTGACTGAGACTCTTTGCTGTGCTGTTGGCCTCCGATATGGGTGGCGTGGGTGTTGTCCTCATTCTAGATCTGCCTGTTTGGCTTTTGAAAACATCACGGATGAATGAGGCCTCATCCACAAACAATACAAACTGTATGAAGTTGGACAGTACAGCGCTGTGAACGATACTGGATTAACACAAGCAGACATAGGGCTCAAAATCCGTTCGTCGCAGTGCTTGCACATTTCATCTTTGATTACTCATTGTGCACTGTACACAGCAACACACCTCACCATGAACACGACACAAGCTATCTGATGCAATGGACAGCTGACAGCAGGGTCAGTGGTGTGCTTGCGGCACAGGTTAATGCGCCACTGCGGTGCTTGAGTGCTACGAGCCTAGTTGTGCACAGTAGGTCCGTTTGGTGGTCAGGTGTCTACACTGTTTATCAGCTGCTACTGTTCGAGAGCACAATGGACACCCGAGATCTTTGCAAATGTGAAGAACTGCAGGCATTCAGACTGACAGTCGTTGCTTTGAAGAATTACTATGAACTACATTGTTCTTAGGTGGTGTATGCTGTGCATGTCCTTAACACAATAAATATGCTCTTTCCCTATCTCAATACAGAGAACAAGAGCAGTTCTGTCCCACTTCTCTCAGACTCTCCCGACGGCACCCACATCTGTGGTGAGCACTCACCTTCCAGAACAACATACTGTGTGATGCTAGGGTAGATAGAAGAAAGGAAAACAGAGGTTAACAAGTTGCACATTTTTTGCTTTACTTGTACCGGAAAACTTAGTTGTTGCCAAATCTCATGATTCCAAGTCAATGGAGGGCACCCTATAGGTTTCGATGAGTGAGTTTTCGATTATCAAAACACGATACATAAAGAGCCATATCTGTTGACTGGGGTCAGTTATAAGCTTACAATTTTTACGCCGCCAAGGGTCCATATACCTTTGTATGTGACATAATTTGAACATGATACTGGTCCAGAGAAAAATATTCCCAACAGATGCACAGACAAATAGACACACCGATAAAAAATAATACGAAGATTATTTTCTAGAGTTATATACACTCCTGGAAACTGAAATAAGAACACCGTGAATTCATTGTCCCAAGAAGGGGAAACTTTATTGACACATTCCTGGCGTCAGATAGATCACATGATCACACTGACAGAACCACAGGCACATAGACACAGGCAACAGAGCATGCACAATGTCGGCACTAGTACAGTGTATATCCACCTTTCGCAGCAATGCAGGCTGCTATTCTCCCTGTAGTCCTGTGGAACGGCTTGCCATGCCATTTCCACCTGGCGCCTCAGCTGGACCAGCGTTCGTGCTGGACGTGCAGACCGCGTGAGACGACGCTTCATCCAGTCCCAAACATGCTCAATGGGGGACAGATCCGGAGATCTTGCTGGCCAGGGTAGTTGACTTACACCTTCTAGAGCACGTTGGGTGGCACGGGATACATGCAGACGTGCATTGTCCTGTTGGAACAGCAAGTTCCCTTGCCGGTCTAGGAATGGTAGAACGATGGGTTCGATGACGGTTTGGATGTACCGTGCACTATTCAGTGTACCCTCGACGATCACCAGTGGTGTACGGCCAGTGTAGGAGATCGCTCCCCACACCATGATGCCGGGTGTTGGCCCTGTGTGCCTCGGTCGTATGCAGTCCTGATTGTGGCGCTCACCTGCACGCCGCCAAACACGCATACGACCATCATTGGCACCAAGGCAGAAGCGACTCTCATCGCTGAAGACGACACGTCTCCATTCGTCCCTCCATTCACGCCTGTCGCGACACCACTGGAGGCGGGCTGCACGATGTTGGGGCGTGAGCGGAAGACGGCCTAACGGTGTGCGGGACCGTAGCCCAGCTTCATGGAGACGGTTGCGCGTGGTCCTCGCCGATACCCCAGGAGCAACAGTGTCCCCAATTTGCTGGGAAGTGGCGGTGCGGTCCCCTACGGCACTGCGTAGGATCCTACGGTCTTGGCGTGCATCCGTGCGTCGCTGCGGTCCGGTCCCAGGTCGACGGACACGTGCACCTTCCGCCGACCACTGGCGACAACATCGATGTACTGTGGAGACCTCACGCCCCACGTGTTGAGCAATTCGGCGGTACGTCCACCCGGCCTTCCGCATGCCCACTATACGCCCTCGCTCAAAGTCCGGCAACTGCACATACGGTTCACGTCCACTCTGTCGCGGCATGCTACCAGTGTTAAAGACTGCGATGGAGCTCCGTATGCCACGGCAAACTGGCTGACAATGACGGCGGCGGTGCACAAATGCTGCGCAGCTAGCGCCATTCGACGGCCAACACCGCGGTTCCTGGTGTGTCCGCTGCGCCGTGCGTGTGATCATTGCTTGTACAGCCCTCTCGCAGTGTCCGGAGCAAGTATGGTGGGTCTGACACACCGGTGTCAATGTGTTCTTTTTTCCATTTCCAGGAGTGTAGTTACCAATTATGGGTTTTAAGATTTTTTCCTTTATTTGCACTGTGAAATCTGGCTTCTTCCAAAATGTCATGATTGTAAATCAACAGGGAGCACCTTATAGATTTTTGTGAGTGATTTTTCAAGTATGAAAATGTGTAATTAAATGGCCATATCTTTACTGCATTGACTTAGAAGCCTACAATTTGTACAACGCCACAGGTGCATAGACCTTAATATGCGACATAAATGTGAACTTCGTACCCGAAAATGGTCCAGAAAAAATGATCTTAACACTCGGACAGTCAATACATTCCTTCAAATCTGCAATATTCGAGACGTGTTCAGATACAGACGACATTGTGTTAGATGACGAGCAACAAACGCAAATTTTCGGCAAAAGCGATCAGCCAGGCAACAGACAAACGCTACAACATTTTGAGTCAAACTGACATTTCGTGTGTGCACAACAAACTTAGATAATGTTTCAGATATGGATGTCTATCGTTGCGTTTGTAGAAGGTCATAACATGTGTTCAGGTTTCTCACAGCGTTGGTAACGAGTAGGATTTTGACGGATTTGTCAACAGTCTGGCCATTCTATTTTCGAAAATCGTTCAAAAGTTTGAATACAATCTCCTCACAGTTCCAGCCACGCCATGTGGCTTTACACGTAGGAACTCGACGCTGCTGGCAGCTCCAGAACATTTCAGTTGGATACATCGTCACAGGAGTATACATTCATACATTCAGACGTCTGTAACGTCAACTACCAAGAAATATCTGCACCTCTCTTATCTGATGTCACAGTTTGAGAACTTTATTTATTTAATAAAACCCCACTAGGCATCTGCTGTGTATTAATGTTTTTATGCCTGTACAAAACTGAATGTACTACACTCATGCGCTGGCAGTAATTTCAGTGTCATGTAATAGTGCTACATGTAACTGTGTACTAAGAAAGGTTGCTGCTTGTGGATGTTATGAAAGTAAATTGAACTATTTTCTGTGTGTCTCAGGGTAACAACGCAAGTGATCAGCAACTCCACGGTTGGATTAAGGACATGGAACGTGTGAAAGACATGCTGCGCACGAAATTAACCGGATGTGTACATGACATGCAATTAGCCAGCAAACAGGTGGAGCACTACGAGGTGGAAGAAGACAAGGACAGGCCAGGGCACTTGATACTCAGGTATAAACCAGTGTACACTCAAATGTCTGTCGTACTCACTATGGTTTATTGGAGTTTATCTCACTTTTATCCATGGAAGTATTCATTAAAGTTATAGAAAACACAGGGATCATTTAATTCAGAATGGAGTAAAGAACTAGCACTAATAGGCAGTAGTGAAGGACTTGGTTACAGAAACTTCGTGATTTACAAAGGTTTTTGACTCCGTTTAGCCTTCGATTTTTTGATTCGCATTGTGTCTTAAAATGTGCCACGTATTACTAACAGACCAGCGGAGAGAACTGACACAAAAAACGATGTTACTGCATTTACTAGAGAGAGTATTGATGGTTACAGATACTTCCGAAGTTTTCATAATTTGTGGAAACAATGATGTGGAACCTGACACGAAAAGTGAGCGTGTCCTCGTCCTATTCGGGACAAAAAAAGAAAAAAAAAAACACTCCGGGAGAAAGTACGGTAATACCATGCAGTAGCGACTCTAGTCCAGATAATGGCATCCAGTCGGTGAGGAAAAGAGGCCACAAGTCATGTTCATCTCAATAGATGGAGGAAAAATCCAAGCAGCGATGAGGGCAGGAAGCGCATGACCATCGTTCTTATATTTTGTCCTGTGTTTGTTGTGTTTAAATCAGTCCGTAGCATAGAGCGTAAATACTGGAGGTTGCGAGCGGGAGGAAAGCGGAATAGTCTCTCGAGTGGTTATCATATGGGGCCGTGGAATGGAGTATTGTAGGAGATATGTTGTCACTATGGAGGGTGACCAGGTGGCTTCCTATGTGGGAATGGGTAAGCTCCCAGCAGGCACCCCAGGTCTTGTGGCGGTGTTGTTGGATTCTTTTAGGTGGCTTATTGTGGGGTAACTATGGAGGTGGAAGACGTGGATTAGGATGGACAATTAGACTCAGTCGTGATTGGTATCAATTAGATGAAAGACTTCTGCAGTTATATCTGAAGATGTCGGTAGGGGAACCACTTTGGGTTGAGTGTGTCTGGGAAATGGACTGGGTCTTTTGAAACGAAGGTGATGAACCGACATCCACAGTTAAGTTCATCATGAGAATTGATGTGGGTAAACAGCTGTGGAGAGGCAGTGGTTAGTGTGAGGAACGAAATTATGTGCTATAGGATGATGACAGAGACAGGCAGTAGGACAGATCATGGCCAAGGTGGTAAAATACACACTCAGGATAAAGTATTATGCAGGATGATTGAACATGATTTGTAGCCAACTGGAGCTGTTTTTGAGGAACGGTATTGTTACTCCACAATATTTATTGTGTGGGGATTTTTGGTTTGCTACTCCACATCTGTCATCAGAACTGTGAGTGGGTTACTGGTTCACTGTATACGGACACATGCAGCTATTGTGTCAGAATAAAACTATCGATATCGTGTCAGGCAGTGGGAATGAAGGTAACAGTGATTTCAAGACAGGAGTGCAGCACACAAAGAAAGCAGCTAATCGGATAGCAGAGTACTTGTGGAGAGCACATGGGGGGTTTCAGGCTAGCCAGTAGTTTGAGGTACTCTCATGAACACTCGCCAGTTGGTACACATTTAGGGAAATCACATAGCTTTCAGAGTAAAGTTAGTTCGACTCTGAAACTTTTATCAGTCAACTGTCGAAGTATTTGTAATATAGTTCCCAAATTTACTCTCCTCCATGAACGTTCTCAGCCCCAAATTATTCTTGAATTGAGAGCTGGCTAAGACCCAAAGTAAAAAAACTCTGAGATATTTAGTGAGTCTTGGAATGTTTATCGGAAAGACATATTCGACGCCGTAGGAGGGGAAGTGTTTATTGCAGGTGACAAAAAAAATATTCTCTTCACTGAGGTTGAATTTGAGTGCAATAATGAAGTTACGTGGTCGTACATAACAGGACTAGGTGAAACCATATCAGTTGTTGGATGTTTTTACCACCCACCCGACTCTGCTGGGACAAATGTGGAGCCATTCAAAGAAGGTAAACAGCCAGCATTGCATAAATATCCAGATCACGCGACACTAGCTGGCGGTGACCTTAACCTACCGAGTATAGACTGGGACGTCTATGGATTCACTGCAGGTCGTGCAGACAGACAGTCTTGTGAAGGACTTTTGAACACATTTGCCGAAAACTGTGTTGAGCAGCTAGTTCGTCAGCCAGCACAACCAGGCAGGACCTTATCGATGGCGTCAGCGTAGAGATGGGGATTAGTGATCGTGATGTCATCATAGCGACTATGGTTACGAAAGTCAGTAAATCAGTCGAGAACGCTAGGAGAGTTGATATGCAGTTGTCAGCGTCTCACTTAGACAATAAAATACAATCATTTAATTCCAGAATTATGGCCATAGAGGAATTATATCTAAAGAGACTGTAAATCGTGATCCGGAAATGTATGCGCCTACTGAGTGGATCAAGGGCGGAAAAGACTCATAGTGCTTTAATAACAAAACTCGGAAAATGCTGAAGAACGAAAGGCTGTTACATTCTCGATTCAAAAGAGAACGCGCAAATGAGGACAGAAAGATTTGTAGAGATTCGTGCGTCTGTGAAAAGATCTGTGCGCGAAGCATACAACTGCTACCACCGGAGAACCGGAAAAAGTTTTGCTCCTCTGCAAAATCCTTAAGCGGATCTAACGCTTCTTTTCATCACACGTTGACCAGTCTGCTTTGGCGCTAGAATATTCCAAAACGAAGGCCGAAGTTAAAAATTCCTCGTTTAAGAAATCGTTCACGCAGGAGAATGGTACAAACGTGCCATCGTTTGACCATCGCACAGAGTCCCGTATGGAAATCATAGTAATGAGTACGCCTGGCGCAGAGAAACAGCTAAAACAGCTGAAAATAAATAAGTGGCAATGCCTAGATGGAATGCCAGTTTGGTTTTACAAAGAGTAGTGTACGGCACTGGCACCTTACTTAGCTTGCATATACCGCGGATCTTGCGATCAGCGCTAAGAACCAAGCGAATGTATAAAAGTGCAAGTGACTCCAGTGTATAAGGAAGGTAAAAGAACGGACCCACGAAATTGCAGACCAATATCCCTAACACTTGTTTGCTGCAGAATCCTTGAACGTATCTCAGTTCGAATATAATCAACTGTCTTCAGACTAAGAAGCTAATGTGCACAAATCAACACGGTTTTGGTAAGCATCGATTCTGTGGATCTCACCTTTTCCTTTTCTCGCATGAGAGCTATGGATGAAGGGCACCAGGCAGATTCCATATTTCTAGATTTCTCGAAAGCATTTGACACGGTGTCCCATTGCGAGGTGCTAACGCAAGAACGAGCATATGGAATACGTTGACAGATATGTGTGTGGCTCAAAGATTTCTTAAGTAATAGTATGTTTTCGTCGTCGGCGAGTGTTCATCAGAGACAAGGGTATCATCAGCAGTGCCCATGGAAGTGTTATAGGACTTTAGTTGTCGTCTATATAATAAATGATTTGGCGGAGAAGGTGGGCAGCAGTCTGCGGTTGTTCGCTGATGATGCCATGGTGTACTGCAAGGCGTCGAAATTGGGTGACTGCAGGTTGACACAAGATGACCTCGACAAAATTTCTAGTTGGTGTGATGAATGGCATGTGGCTCTTGCTGTAGAAGAAAGCAGATGAGTAGCAAAAACGAACCCATAATATCCGGATACGGCATTCGAAGTGTCCTGCTTACCACAGTCGCTTCGTTTAAATATCTGGGCGTAATGTTGCGAAGCGAGATGAAATGGAATAAACATGTGAGGATTCTGGTAGGGAAGGGGAACGGTCGACATCGGTTTATTGGGAGAGTTTTGTGAAAGTGTGGTTCGTGTGTGAGGGAGACCCCGTATAGGACGCCAGAGCGACTTCTTGTTCAGCATTGCTCGAGTGCTTGGGATCTGCACCAGGTCGGATTGAAAGAAGGCATCGAAACAATTCAGGGGGAGCAGGTAGATATCTTACCGGAGTTTCGATCAGCATGCAAGTGTTACGTATGTGCTTTTGGAGCTCAGCAGGGAAGAAGACACTCATTTCGAAGAAAACAACTGAGGAAGTGCAGAGAACCGGCACTTGAACCTGGCTGCAGAACGATCCTAATGACACAAGCATACATTTCTGGTAGGGACCACGAAGACAAGATACGAGGAATTACGGCTCCTAAGGAGGCATATAGACAGGCGTCTGTCCCTCGCTCTGTCAGCTAGCGGAACAGGAAAGGAAACGACAAGTTGTGGAGCAGGGTACCCTCCGCCACGCACCGCACGGTGGCTTGCGGATTATGTATGTAGATACAAAGGACGATAGTTGAGAGGAATTATTGGTTTCATGTTCGTAAATTTAGTGAAAACACTTTTGGCTTGATTTCATTTGGAATCGTGAGGTTTTATCTATTATATTTCATTTGTTTGGTCTTATGACTGCATGCATGAGGGTTGTGGTGTAATAGGTGGCCCCAGTTGTGTGTAGATAAGGACATTGACAGGAGTTTATGACGGCGGTGACGAAGCTACAGTGGTGGTGGGTGTGGTTGGAACTTCTGGCTCCGGCAGTGGTGGGGGCGATGGGGCGGGCCGCGGTTTGGGGCTGGCGACGGTGTGGCGACAGAGGCAGCGACGCTGCTGGAGAGGGAGTCGACTGTGGTGCAGGTGGCGGCGACGGTGGTGGAGCATTTGACGGAGGCAGTGGCGAAGGAGCTGCCGGACTACGGCTCTCTGTGAGTGGTGAAGCAATGAAGACGACGGCGAAGGGTGGGAGATGATCGGCGAAGAACCACTGGGAGAGTCCAGGTGAGAGCTGAGGTGCTGGCGAAGTATAGTGGGGCGTGTCAGTAAAACCTAGGATGTACTTCGTAATGGAAAGTTTGAGAGGACGTTTTGAGATTAACATGAGTAAAACGAGTCAGAGAATATACTGCACCCGAGAACATGCTCAACGTGAGTAAAAAGGTGAGGGATGTTGCTTAAGACAAACAATGATCTCCGATTACGTATGAATAAAACTAGAGGAGCTTCTCACTATCGGAAAACACTGAAACGATCTCTTTAGCATTCTTTGAGCTGAGTAAGTTCTGTTAAGGTTAAGTTTTACATACTTTTTGACAGTAATGGCAGAATTCATGCTGCTTCGAAGGCAATGAAAGATATATGTAGCGCAACAAAATGCTGAACAGAGACACTGTAGAAGTTTATATGGGTTTCACAATTACTTGCCTGGTGAACTTACCTCCAGAAAATCACCAAAGAAAAGGGGACGACCTTCAAAAGAAGTTAAAATTAAAACATTCTTGCTACTTTTTAGTAGACCTAAGATTTCAGACTAACGTACGAGAAAACTTCGGTGTAGGCGTACACCAAACAACTGACACTTCCAGATGTTCACCATGGTAACCAAAATTATCTCGTGTTAGAGAACTCTGACAGAGTTCCGGCTTGGAGTAGATAAAAAGTCATGTAATCTTAAGATATCGTTCGCATAATGTTCGCCTAACTTCTATAACTGAAAAGTTTTCCCCATGTTGTAAATTCGGTAACATCTCAAGAAAATGCATTTTCGTAAGCTGTACGTAGTTGTCTTAATAATTTGTTGCCGCACATAAAATAAACAAAATGAAACGCACTGCAACTCTGCCTGAACACACTGATGCCGGTTCCAGACATGTCGCCCGTTTGAGCGAGCTGTATGAAACGTGACACTGCGCGTGCTTTCTGTGCCGGACACGGCAGACCACACACACCAAGAACTCAGCAGGGAGCAGAGGTAGTGAGAAAAAGGAACCCTCTCGTCAGAGATTATGGCTTCGAATGTTTTGCTCGTAAGAGCTTTCTCAGAGCATGTCCTTTTGCTCGGAGAATCTTCTCCAGAGAACGTCGATTTGTTTATTCATACGACCCAGCGTGTTTACCTTCTGTTGGATGTCAGTACAAAGGCGATAACCAAAGACGCATGAGGGGTCACAGAGCTCCAGCGGCAGTGGTGCAGCTTAGGTACCGCCCTCCTAGTCCAGGCAGCGCACCATTTCGTGTCTCTTCTGTAGTTCACGTATCGCCGTTTACAGTCGGTCATTTCTAAATTCCGTCAATCCACTTCATTACTGGACTCGCATGATACCTTCAGTAATGGCTCCAGCACTACAGGCCAAAGCCGCCTATATCACACTGACCCTGCCTCTGTACCCTAATTGTCGACGATTGCTGTCCGTGGCAGCGGTCTGCCCCGTTTGTCGACACTCCAGCTCCATGTGGCGAGTATTTATTGCGTCCTCTGTTGATTTGCCACTTAGTGTTGCAACGCACTTGCTCCTAAACTGAATATGGCAGTCCGTGTTGTATCATTATAGCTGTGTAGTACATTCGCAACTGTCCAGAAGTTTCGAAATTTTCTTTAGAGATTGTTTCAGTGGATATTGTTTGTCCACTTCCTTTTTTGCATTTAAATCCGTTCTTTCGCTGCCTTATGGAATGAACGGCTCCATTACGTTAAAAATAGCCCTTTCCCGAAATTCTTCCCCAACCAAATCTCCGTATAATGATTATTCAGATCATTGTCAGTGTGCACGTACATCCTCCATCTGGGGCGTAGAAATGATGATTTTCATCACGGCACGGGTTCTGAGTCCCAGCTTGTCAGTGGAGTAGGTGTGGTACTGTAGCTCCAAGCAGAACAGCGTGCTGGTGTACGTAGCGTGGAAATGATTTGCCAGCCTTAGCACCATGGCACCACATGTCTTATGGGAGGGACTGCTTTCCGGTCAAACTGGGGACCCAGACATCACACGGAACTCATTATGATGCAGCTTCATGCTTTAATTGACTACGTCGTTGTCAAGTAACAGTGATAACCAAGGACCATACTAGAAGAAGTAGAGGGAGTACTGATTGTTATGCATTGTATCTGTCAGTATGGAAACTTTCCATCGTTAATGGGCTATAGGGAATGCAGTCGTAGATTAATCAGGAAAAAATTGTCTCATACCCGATTCTGAGGGCTCCATTCTCATCACAACATGTACCTGACACAGATGCATCGAATCGATGTACGCAACACTGATCTTAGGACAAAGTTTTACGGCCAACAATTTCTGTATGATAATTTCCACTGCCAAACGAGAGACCTGCACCAACCAATCACGAAGCGAGACCGAGCGAATGCTTCAGAGCCAAGTAAACAAACATTTTTATGCAATAGTGAAGCGTCATTTTGTCAAGATTTACGTCAGGAGACATGTACTTCTGCACGTCAAGCATAGCAGTGTGAGATGGTGGGTTGCACACTGCCGGATGTAAGCAGAAACATTATAAAAATGCCACAACTGATAAGAGTATAATGAGTAAAACGAAAGACCTATTGTGAAATAAAAACGCATGTTTGGTATTTGCAAAGACGGATTTGAAATAGTTTAAGTCATCGTATCACGCTGTCCTTAGCCGTTGGATTAGCTGATAGGGACTGAGTAAGTGGACCTGCTTGACGGTACACTCACGTTTGTCCATTGAACTCATCTACCTGTGGGAGTTCTGCTTTCAGCTGTCATACAGTCTTTACGGAAAATTTTCGCAGATGTCACATCACCTATGCAGATACGAAACTCCTTGGCAGGTCGGATCCCCGACGTTTCAAGTGACTGCACTCTCTACTGCAGAGTGAGAATTCGTCGAGGAAGAAACTCCCGAGGCCTCTGGTCACTGCAGTGCCCATCCTTTCGGGAGCGCTGGTCCCGCCAGCCGTGCAGGGGAGCTTCTGTGACGGCTGGAAGGCAGCGGGTGAGGTACTGGCGGAAGTACGAGGTGCATTCAAGTTCTAAGGCCTCCGATTTTTTTTTCCGGACTGGAAAGTGATATAAACATGCGAATTGTTTTAAAATGAGGCCGCGTTCATTGTCAATACGTCCCAGAGATGGCAGCACCGTACGGCAGATAGAATTTTACCACCAGCGGCGAGAATGAGAACTGTTTTAAATACTAAAAATGGCGACGTTTTCCGTACTTGAACAGCGTGCAATCATTCGTTTTCTGAATTTGCGTGGTGTGAAACCAATTGAAATTCATCGACAGTTGAAGGCGACATGTGGTGATGGAGTTATTGATGTGTCGAAAGTGCGTTCGTGGATGCGACAGTTTGATGAAGACAGAACATCGTGTGACAACAAACTGAAACAACCTCGGGCTGGCACAAGGCGGTCTGACGACACGATCGAGAAAGTGGAGAGAATTGATTTGGGGGATCGCCGAATGACTGTTAAACAGATCGCCTCCAGAGTTGGCATTTCTGTGGGTTCTGCGCACACAATCCTGCATGACGACCTGAAAATGCGAAAAGTGTCATCCAGGTGGGTGCCACGAATGCTGACGGACGACCACACAGCTGCCCGTGTGTGGCCGCACGAATGGGACTTTCTTTTCGTCGGTTGTGACAATGGATGAGACGTGGATGCCATTTTTCAATCCAGAAACAAAGAGCCAGTCAGCTCAATGGAAGCACACAGATTCACCTCCACCAAAAAAATTCCGGGTAACCGCCAGTGCTGAAAAAATGATGGTGTCCATGTTCTGGGACAGCGAGGGCGTAATCCTTACCCATTGCGTTCCAAAGGGCACTACGGTAACAGGTGCATCCTATGAAAATGTTTTGAAGAACAAATTCCTTCCTGCACTGCAACAAAAACGTCCGGGAAGGGCTGCGCGTGTGCTGTTTCACCAAGACTACGCACCCGCACATCGAGCTAACGTTACGCAACAGTTTCTTCGTGATAACAACTTTGAAGTGATTCCTCATACTCCCTACTCACCTGACCTGGCTCCTAGTGACTTTTGGCTTTTTCCAACAATGAAAGACACTCTCCGTGGCCGCACATTCACCAGCCGTGCTGCTATTGCCTCAGCGATTTTCCAGTGGTCAAAGCAGACTCCTAAAGAAGCCTTCGCCGCTGCCATGGAATCATGGCGTCAGCGTTGTGAAAAATATGTACGTCTGCAGGGCGATTACGTCGAGAAGTAACGCCAGTTTCATCGATTTCGGGTTAGTAGTTAATTAGAAAAAGGTCGAGGCCTTAGAACTTGAATGCACCTCGCAAGGCTGTGACGGCGGCTCTCGGTTCGTGCCTGGCTAGCTCTATGTCTATTTTTTTAGGGACGTCATATTCGCCATTGATAATAAAAATTGTTTTACAATTGCAGTTTCGGCCTTTTGAGCCATTTTCAAGTGGTAATGTGGAAGATTTTCCTTCAGCTCATGACAGATATGTCTACATGTCAGCGTCTAAAATCATCTATAACAAATTTGAACAAGTCATTCATATCCTTAACATAAATATCTCATGTTCACTCTCTTGCAACGATACGAAATTCTTCTTTAAAGAAAAGAGATATTCTGCGGGAAGCGCTGCAGTTCTGCTGTTTGATGTGTCTGAAACCAGTTAAAACGATATAGCAGCACAGAACGGAGTGGACGACCTGCAAGAAATAGTTACTATCGGTGTCTCACTCAAGTGCTCTGAAATCTAAAGATGAAATCTCGATGCACTAAAATGCTAAAAAGACCAATGGATTTGCGATTGTTTGCTGTGTTACAATGCATCCTTTAAAGAATGAAAAAGTTCCAGGTTTGTGTCCCAGTCTGGCACACAGTACTCATCTGCCAGGAAGTTTCTAATCCACTGTTGAGTGGAAATCCGTTCTGAATACTTGTACGTTCTTGCATAAACTATACATGCTAGGTTTTTAACTTTTAACCTGGCACCTTGTCTGCTACAGGCGGCCGCTGTTGAGTGAACGCCTGCTGCGCTATCAGCCGTGGAACCCCTCCTCTGACGACGACTTCAGTGCGCTGTGCAAGGAGCGGCGGCCAGAGGCGTCGCAAATGTTCAGCCTCGCTGATGAACTGTACGCCCTCCATCGTGTCTACTGGTCCACTACAGCTGAGTACATCGATACATTATACGAAGATGATTTCAAGATTGTAGGTAAGTTTAATACTGGGGCCCGGCCACTTCACGGTTATGCGCTGACAACTGTTCAGTTGTTCGAGGAATGAGATTCAAATATCCTTCTGAATATGTAGTTTTAGCTCTTGCGTGATTTTGCACGCCACGTATGATCTCTGGTGCTCATTCCAAAGTCAGTTTTTAGATTCCTCGGCAACTCTCCGTCTGGATCTGTGACAAGCTAACTACTTCATTTCGATGTATTATTGACTTCTTCATTATGGAAGGACTAAGAAAAGACTACGTACACAAAATTTTGGAGCGTTTAGAGAAGATTAAAAATAACAAAGTTTATGTGACACAAAGGTCATAGGTGTACCCTCCACCTGCTCGTGGCCCATGAAGGTTTCGACGCCAGCGATGTACAGAGGCTGTGTGATGTTTTGGAGACGTTATTCAAGTGCCAGCTGTGTGCTAATGATTGTGCAACACACTCGAAACAAGTGGGTGTCTCTCAAATAATGTTTGGAGCCTCTGCCTAACAGGCAACCACCTCACCTGGGGTGTCTGCCAGTGTCTGGTACACTGAACAACTCGTCTCCCTCCCGTAGGAGGCACGCAACACCTCTGAAACAGTGCCCATCCCACAGCACTTTGAACACCGTCTCTGAACGCCAGTGCAGATAAGACCCTCATACATGTGCGACACGTGCCTCATATAAAAAAGTGTTCCTTCTTATCTTCTATAAACGCTCTAAACTTCTGTACACGTAGTTTTTTTCAGACCTGGTCTAAGGCTTGTTTTAAAAATGGCGAATGGTTTCTGCAACTTAACGGCTTCAGACAAGCTAATGTTTTGTCAATACTGTAACTGGTATAGTGTTCTACATTTCTCATCTATGATCCTGGCATGATACTGTTCGTATTTACTAATTTCCTTTGACGAATAATATTTGGATTTGTAACTGAACAGTTAATTGTACGAAATACACAGTTAATATTATCCTTAGAAGTGTTAATACTATGAACTGTAGTAGGACTGAGGAAACACTGTATTTTCAGCTATCGCACCTGTTTGCTAAACAACTCTATTTGTTCGAATCGCTATTTTCTTTAAATTTATTATTTTATTCCCGTTGCTGGACTTCATCTCTTACTCGGTCATCTATCTATCATGCACCAGACATGAAACGTGCTGTAATCGTTCATTTCTTTCTTTGTAACTGTCTGATTGCTTCTTGTTCGGCAGGGAGTAATTCCATTTAAATGAGAGGAAGGGAGGACAGTGGGCTTGTGCTCACTCAGCGGAAAAATTATTTATGCCTGCCGTTGTCTCTCTTGACCGCTTCAGGCAATCGAACTTGCAGGGTTTTAATTGGTAGTAAACCGACTAATTAAGAAACTAAGGTGGTCGAAAAGGGTTACAACAGTTAAAGAAGTAAGTTATCACAAGAATATGCGTATATTAGAACCAGGGACTGTAATACTGCTAGGAACGGCCTTAACAAAATTTCGGCTGCAGCCGATAATTTACTGCAGACACTCATAAGAATAATAGTGGCACATAAACGGAAATACGCATTGTTAGCGAGTTACTAAACAAGCAGACTCTTACCCCATCTGTTTCTAGACTCAGATGCACTCGGCAGCAAGTCTATAAGTATGACTGAAACTCTAATGGACACCGAGAACAAACGTGTGAGCTGAAGTTGATGTTTCTATTCCTCACAAGTAGCGACAAGATATTAAAGAATGAGCAGCGACAAGAGCTTTCAGAGTTGTGGACCACTAGCCATTTGTCTGGAAGCTAACTTTAAGCCCGACATTGAAGATATCTTCAGGGGAAAGTTGTCATGATAATCCAGAGAGATCGGAGAGATCGTGGCAGTTCGGTCGAGATAGGGAAGGGGGGGGGGGGGGGGGGGAGGGAAAGAAGAAACTGGTGCGAATCTCTTCTGAGCACGTGGCGATGTTCGAAATGGTTTGCACCATCCAGCAGGCTGCTACAACGGCCCTGTCTGAAAGAGTTGCCCTCGCCACTATTAAAACCGTGGCGCTTCTCTGCCGGCTTCTTTACCCATCACTGTCCAGCAGAACTAGATGCTTGCCCACAACAGACCAACGTATCAAGAACTGAGCCCTGATCTTTTGTCGCTGCCATTGTGTAAAATCACCTAAATCGCAAATCCAAGCCTACACATCTCACAAATACTTCCTGTGTGACGACTATCTGACCCAGTATCGCCAGCCGGTGTGGCCGTGCGGTTGTAGGCGCTTCAGTCTGGAACCGCGTGACCGCTGCGGTCGCAGGTTCGAATCCTGCCTCGGTCATGGATGTGTGTGATGTCCTTAGGTTAGATAGGTTTAACTAGTTCTAAGTTCTAGGGGACTGATGACCATAGATGTTAAGTCCCATAGTGCTCAGAGCCATTTGAACCTTTTTTGACCCAGTATCGCAGAACCACCTGGCCTATCCCAATTACAAACAAGACCAGCCCAAGTTGCAAATTTTTATTTTTTATTCATTCGATGATTTGTTTCGGACCGAGACCCATTTTCAAATCACCATTACATAGTCGAAAATGGCATTTCCGAAGATGTCAAAAACGTGCAATGAACATTTACAGTGCATAGAGATAAATCGTCGAATGAACAAAACCTTGGAACGGTTTTTCGTTCACTGATTACCAGACGTTGCTGAACCAAACTACTGCAGCATACTGGAAGTTTGTAAAACCACTCATGTTAACTATGCCAAATGTACAATCCTTGTACAATTGCATCATCTACACAGCCTCAACTCGAATGATCTAATAAGTATAAAGTAAACGCATTATTCACGACACTAAACTTACATTACGCATCCCAACAACTACATGCATTGCATCCTCACCATCAAAGATATTGAGTTCAGATCCACAGTTTTCTACACCGTCAGTCGAGCTCACCGTCATCATCTCTACAGTTTCTTGTGTCGCATCCCTAACATGAAAGACATCCAGTTTAGAACCACTGTTTTCCACAACATTGAATCTCATTCAACGTCCACATATCGTCCAACAGATGACGATAACAGCCACAGTCACCTTCCATTTTAACATCCAAGTCACCTATTCCAAAAAGCAATCCAACTTTATCTTCAGCCACACCAAAACATCAGCTTAAAACCTATACCTAACCTTGTTTCGTCACATAATACATCAAGACAAAGCAGCAGCATAGCATTCCATCCATATGTCTGTTCTGTCAGCTCCAACGAGATCTTCATCACTCACATGTTATCTCAATGCTACAACTATACTTTAATGAAAATTGTTACAGTCACGTAACACAGTCCCAGTCACTCTACACTCTACAAAGCACAGGTAATTGCTACAGCATACAATCAGATGGTATTGCCAATGGGTGCTTGTGAGATGTCCTGATACCAGCACCTCATTCTGCAGATCAGAAACCCTGGGATTGGTGATACACATGAACAAAAACACTGCCACATTTTCCATAAACTGAACAATCTATTGAAAAAGGATTCATTCTCCTCTCATCCATAACAACCACACGTTACCAAACAACCTCAACAACCCAGTGCTTCATATCTTAAAGATATACTCACTGTATCTAATGACTGCTCGACAGTTCGGTACATACAATGTCACACAAATACGACCACCATATCTCTTGGGCCCAGTTTAAAATACCAGTCTATAACGCCACAAAACGAATTAGATATAGCATTTACAACACAAGACTATAGAGCCACACATTTTGTGAGCGTGTGGGTTGGTGCTATTCTGTCATTCTACGCAACAGATTAATCTGAGATGTACCCTTTACCCTTTGACCCCTTCAAGATGCAATTTCCACCCCCACACTACTACAGAAGTCAGACAGACACTCCTAACGTTGTAAAGAGAAATGCCTGAAAAACTTTCAGCAATAAATACCTTCTGGAGTCGTCCACTGTATGGAAATGACACAAAAATTCACAAAATTTCTTACGTAACTAGTGGGATACATGGGTACTGGAGTAGTGCTAGTTAGTGTAAGAAAAACATGAAAGTAACGAAAATTATTATTTATTTTGCAAAAATTCTGAGAAATCACAATAGCACTTTTAGTTATGAATTTAACACGTTATTTGCGGGTTATTTTCAGAATGTAAAGTTACCTCTTAAGGATAGGATTCGCTAATGAAATTTCTATACAAAGTTTAAGATTGTTATTGACTTGGCAGAATGGCTGAGACCCGCACCTACTCAACTTGAATAATTATCGGTTAGAATGTTGCTAGGTACAGTCGAGGCTGTCACGTGTGATATGCAGTGAAGGGTACTGTTGTGGAGGAAATGTGGGGGTCGCAAGAGCTGTAGCTGTGATGACTGCTGTCTGTGCCGCTCGCTGCCGACAAATAAGGTAACTCTCGTTCTATCTGGATTGACCTTCGCCAATCAAAGTCTCCCTACGCCTTGATGAAGTCAGGGACTCCTATTCGCCCCTAGTCTATTGGCGTGGTACACCCGTCAGATAAGTCCACCGCGATGCCAATCAAAAATTCGCTCACAGGCGTTTAACTATTACTCAGTCCATTCACGCCACACAATAAGTGTGGCGGCCAACACAGTGAACAACGCTTAATTGCAAGGACTCTATAGGGTCACACTCCGATTCGCTCTCGACAGAGGTGCTCTCCCAGTTAAGTACTGAGGAGAGACTTGTTCCTCGCTCTTTGAGTACATGTACGAGCGCACACGCTCTTGTTACGTGTTCTCGCTCCAAGAGCGACAACGGAACGACCCCTCTGCACGCCAGACGTGAAGGGGTATATCTTTCGATCTCTTTCATTACTCCTTCAGCTCAAGGCGTCAGAAATATCGTCTGCCAATCAGCATCGCTCTTCTACAACGGGAGAATAACGTTTTGTTTAAGGCGAGCAATCCGGAAATCTGTAAAATGGTTCAAATGGCTGTGAGCACTATGCGACTTAACTTCTGAGGTCATCAGTCGCCTAGAACTAATTAAACCTAACTAACCTAAGAACATCACACACATCCTTGCCCGAGGAGGGATTCAAACCTGCGACCGGAGTACTTGGGCAAACGCTGTCTGCTCTACAGGCTGTAAGGGGTCCGCAGGCCCTTACTACAAGGTTTGCACTCACACAGGTCGACAGGGCAACTATCGATTAGTGTATCGGGTCGCGAGAGCGAGAGTTGAGTCAAGCCAGTGCGTGTTGTAGGTTCCCGCGAGGCGGGCAGAGCTGAGCAGAAGCCAGCAATTGATAGAAATTACCGACAAAGGGAGTGGCCATCGCCACGGTTCAACCCCTTTGTGTTAGTATTATAGGGAAAGTGAGAAAGTATAATTAACAGAGTGATTCAGTGATATTTTTGTGCCGATATTTGTAATTACGCGTCTACCGCCCTGACATTATTTGGATTGCAGTGTTGGATTGCAGTGTTGGATACAGTGATTAAAATTTGCGTGTGACGATAATGAATAACAAAGAGGTCTGTGCTGAGATTAGCCGTTATTCACTCTGTAAGACGAAGGCAGTGGCTGTCTCCTTATTTTGGTGTTTTTGTGATGAATATAGGTCGTTGATTGATGAAGCTGTATTGTTGTTCTTCTTGCCGCCAGACATTTTATTATTACAGCATTTGAGAAGGACTGAACGGAATGTAACATCGCCGTAGCAGTCCAATCCGATTGCCAGCCCCATTAGGCACACGGTCACATTAATTATTATCTATTTGGGCTGCTATCAGATCCAGATCGAGCGGGATAAACCAGTAAAAACAAACCGGAGTGTTACAAGGCGGTCACTGGCCGACGTAGATAGCTTGGGACCGGCCTCCTGGGGTGCAGTTGCCTCTCTCGAGCTAAAAGCTCCTGTGACCGTCGTGTCTGGAATGTACACTCCTGGAAATTGAAATAAGAACACCGTGAAGTCATTGTCCCAGGAAGGGGAAACTTTATTGACACATTCCTGGGGTCAGATACATCACATGATCACACTGACAGAACCACAGGCACATAGACACAGGCAACAGAGCATGCACAATGTCGGCACTAGTACAGTGTATATCCACCTTTCGCAGCAATGCAGGCTGCTATTCTCCCATGGAGACGATCGTAGACATGCTGGATGTAGTCCTGCGGAACGGTTTGCCATGCCATTTCCAGCTGGCGCCTCAGTTGGACCAGCGTTCGTGCTGGACGTGCAGACCGCGTGAGACGATGCTTCATCCAGTCCCAAACATGCTCAATGGGGGACAGATCCGGAGATCTTGCTGGCCAGGGTAGTTGACTTACACCTTCTAGAGCACGTTGGGTGGCACGGGATACATGCGGACGTGCATTGTCCTGTTGGAACAGCAAGTTCCCTTGCCGGTCTAGGAATGGTAGAACGATGGGTTCGATGACGGTTTGGATGTACCGTGCACTATTCAGTGTACCCTCGACGATCACCAGTGGTGTACGGCCAGTGTAGGAGATCACTCCCCACACCATGATGCCGGGTGTTGGCCCTGTGTGCCTCGGTCGTATGTAGTGCTGATTGTGGCGCTCACCTGCACGGCGCCAAACACGCATACGACCATCATTGGCACCAAGGCAGAAGCGACTCTCATCGCTGAAGACGACACGTCTCCATTCGTCCTTCCATTCACGCCTGTCGCGACACCAGTGGAGGCGGGCTGCACGATGTTGGGGCGTGAGCGGAAGACGGCCTAACGGTGTGCGGGACCGTAGCCCAGCTTCATGGAGACGGTTGCGAATGGTCCTCGCCGATACCCCAGGAGCAACAGTGTCCCTAATTTGCTGGGAAGTGGCGGTGCGGTCCCCTACGGCACTGCGTAGAATCCTACGGTCTTGGCGTGCATCCGTGCGTCGCTGAGGTCCAGTCCCAGGTCGATGGGCACGTGCACCTTCCGCCGACCACTGGCGACAACATCGATGTACTGTGGAGACCTCACGCCCCACGTGTTGAGCAATTCGGCGGTACGTCCACCCGGCCTCCCGCATGCCCACTATACGCCCTCGCTCAAAGTCCGGCAACTGCACATACGGTTCACGTCCACGCTGTCGCGGCATGCTTCCAGTGTTAAAGACTGCGATGGAGCTCCGTATGCCACGGCAAACTGGCTGACACTGACGGCGGCGGTGCACAAATGCTGCGCAGCTAGCGCCATTCGACGGCCAACACCGCGGTTCGTGGTGTGTCCGCTGTGCCGTGCGTGTGATCATTGCTTGTACAGCCCTCTCGCAGTGTCCGGAGCAAGTATGGTGGGTCTGACACACCGGTGTCAATGTGTTCTTTTTTCCATTTCCAGGAGTGTATGTGTGTACGTCAGCCTCGAGTATTTCAACCACGGTGTGCACTTGCGATTTATTAGTTATTAGCATATCGTTTACATGAATTCATACAATACTGACTTTATCTTATCGAGTTTGGGCTCGAATGAAGCATCTTGATGTGCAGAATATGATTGTGAGGGCAGAATATGTAAGCAATGAAGGAGACCACGACGTCTTACAATTTCAGGAAATTCTTATGAGAGGCTGCTCATGACTCCACTACTTTCGACCTCCTTAAAAAAAAAAAAAAAAAAAATATTATTTCCTACTAGCTCTAGTCAAGTTGTGTGACATCATACTGTATGCAAGTTTATATCCCACCTATGATTTAAGCGTAGTGTCTTTGTATACTAATCAAAACGTCATGGAACCCAGGTTCGATCCTCACTACTGCTTAAATTTAGAAGAAAAATCATCAGTAATGATGGATGGACGGATAGAGCTTCAAGGCACTTTTTTCCCCTGCTCCTAAAACCCTGAAGAGTCAGCAGTGCTCAAAGGCATGAGAATGCAGAAGGTAATGGGAACCACTGGTGTCTGTCCACAGGACATGTGGCCTATAATTGAAAAGTGGTATGATGACTCCTCCATTGGCGAAATATTCCGCACTAGTCGCACATTCGGATCTCTGGGAGGAAACTGGCAAGTGGCAGGTGTCCCAATGAATTATGTTTACTGTATAGCTCCTTGTCTGGCACACCATTCTTCTTTTGTTACTGTAAATCTTACTCAACAGTATATCTCCATCTGCCTCGATAACTTCACCTCTTGGTGTAGCCTCTGCTACATCAAAATCTCTTATGTTAAAAACCCAAGGAATTATTACAATAAATACCACCAATCATTTCTCTCTCCCTAACTTCCACCATGGCACACATAAACATGCCTGTGTGGTGGTACTCTCCTCAAAGGTAAGCTGGTTCGAATCCAGGTGATGGAAGAAATTTGCATTGCTGGTATATCCCAAGTAATGGGAGGGGGAATTGAAGCATAAAGTTTCTCTTCACCAGACCTCGTTTCAGTGTTCTACTTTACATTACCTCTCCTCAATGTATCACGATACACTGATGCCTGTGACACTGTTGAAGGTGACACATGTGGTGTCGACGATAATCGCCTGCAGCAAATCGACAATCGACCGCCGGAGAGATGCTGTACACCGAAGCAGCATCGCCACCGCCTATGAGAAAGAAGTAGTAAGCCACTCCTCCTGTAGCTTCGAGGCGCCACACACGACAAGTATTTCCAGCTCTGCCAGTGCCTGGTACGAGTTCTGCCAGAGTCCAGCCTGTGTTCTGTTCTGTCTACGAGGGTATCAACAGTTCCATGACGACTGCAGAGAAGCGACGAATTTCTGCCTTCAGGGTGCAGTGTCGGCGTAACGTCACCCAGTCAAGCCTAGGCCAAGCATGCACGTACAGAGAGTCGAGGGCCAACAACAGACACATATTTGGCACAGTTGTAGTAAACGTTCAGTGCTCATCATGTGCAGACTTGCACTGTAATGCCGCTCAGTGTTTTCAGCAGCTCCTGTGTATTTGGACCCCAATTAATACCACACGTGCTCATGCAGCCACAGCCACGAGGAGCCAAAGATACGTGTGTTGCTTTCCAAACAATAAGGCGTTCTGATCATTGACTGTTTGATTTACCTACTTGTAAATTTATTAAAAGCATGACACAACAACATGTGTGTCAGATGTGGATGTTAAGCTCTTAACGCATCCATTACAGTCATGCACACTCAACAGATAACTCCGAGTCACAGTTCTCTCACAATGCAAGGACAGTGCCCAATTACGTGGAGGAAGATAAGCGCTTGCAGTAAGGCGGTGGATTTGCTGTTCCATTCCTCTCTGCTGACATGGGCAGAGGACTCTCACTTTCTCATATCTTGGAATAATCACGCATCCTCAGCTTACAACAAACTCAAATTAAGAAGACAGGAAACTCGACAATGTGGGGATTCCATCATTCAGCCATCCTCAGTACTTGGGTAAAACCTACTGAACGAGGTGATGCTGTGGTAAGCTGTTGGCTCCAAACTTGATTTTTGACCATATTTAGTGTCTCTGCGATTACCTACACAGCTTAAGGTGAATGACACGACGGTTCCTATGGATGGACGCAGCTGTCCTGCTTCCCCGTTCTTCCCAATTCTGGGTTATGCTCTAATAGCTGTTTCACCAACAGAACGTTAACCCCTGATCTTGTTTCTTCCGTCGTCTTTCCAAAAGCCTTAGTGGCCCCAGTGCTACTTTCGCCAATATAGCTTGGATCTCAACACTAAAAAATTTACCATTCCTTACAGCCTTAGAAAACCTTCCACTCTGTATCATATTTGCCGACTCAGATGCAACCTCTACCAGCTGATTACATTGCCCTCTCTTCCGAAGTTCCTCAGACTTGGTCACAAATTGTAGACGTTCCATACACGTGGGGAACAAAAGCAATTTTTCTCGCCTATCCTCTGGACACCTAGGCTTCTGGTGCACCTATACCAACATGTCCTATCCACCCTCCACTTGCCACCCTTCCGTATCCTATCCGAGCGGAACTTCAGCTGGCTGGTTCTTCCTGTTCCAGAATAGTATGTAGACACTTACTCCTCCAACCAGCTATAATCCTAGCGTATATGCCTCTTCAATATGTAGATGATCCCGCTTCCAGCCTCCTGACCACTGTAATCCCTCCCTCACACCTCCCTCTGCCCACATTAACTTGTCAATCATACTTCCCAGCCCACTCCAACACCTTGAATACATACACCCTTTCTGGCCGGCACCTGCATCATACTGTATTACCCTCATGGTAGTTATTGGGAACTGACTGCCAGTGACTTGCCAGAAGCACAAGCCTTATCTTCACCATAGCACCATCATCAGCTTCAATGTACTTGTGTTTATGTAGAGACGCTACGGCTTTTATTTTTTTCAAACCTATCATTTTATTCATTCTCCATAAAAGCTATACTGTCCTAACTTCGATAGGCTGAAGAGCAGCAAAGTGTCCGAAGCTTGTGCACCACACGATTATGTGGTGGGAGTGGAATGAATAACAAAGAAAATGGAGTGTTTACGACAAAGTCGTGCATTCGGCCTTTCACAGAATGTGCCTGCGTATAAGAATCTTTCAGAACTTATTCGTCTTACTGGGTATACATTTGCGCTCAACACGCCAATGAACTTTATACATTGGATGATGTGTAGCATATCAGTATCACTCTCCTTTGATCTGTACTCTGAACAGGAATAGTGCTCGAGGAAAACGACCATCAGGGCTTCTCAGAGTGCAGTAGGTAAAGCCGTCATCAAGCTGAAGCCTGGTTTGGTCACCACAGTGCTTCGCGAGCCATTGTCCTACTGCAGGCTGTGGTCACTCGCCGTCTTCCTACTTTTGAACTAACTTACCCAGTTAATTATTGTGGAAGAAAGTTAATTATTGGGTGTCTGAACAATTCTACAGTTCCAACATTTTCGATTTCCATAAATCAATGTCAGAGGTGAAAGAAGAGTTAAGTGGCAGAAGGAATCTCGGGAGCAATGCCTGAATCCCAAATCTCTGGAGTTGTAATCCCACATTCATCCACTCAGCAGCTGAGGCATATATGTCCCAATTGCATTTATTGCTGCATTATTATCATTACACAAGGTAGGAATGAGATGAAGTAATTACATTTTTGTGGGTGTTTTGGAATGTATGCAAACAGAGTATTAACAGTAAATCGTTCATTGTGGTAAACGAACTCCCAAAATCGTCAGTTACTGTATTTTGTTGTGCTTTATCTCGACAATCTCGTGCTAACGAAACAAACTGGTGACAAATATGCTCCATCACTTTTTTTTACGCTGCGTGATGGGGTCACTAAGTTCACAGAGGAAAGTGAAATATCACAAAGACGAGAATTTAGCCTGCATCCTATTTCTTTGTACAGGACACCTATGGAGTTATGTCAAAAGAGTATATTCTATATGGACGTAGTTAGATATAAAAAAAAAATACGTATCCAACGGATCAGTGTATGGACGATCACACCTTCCTCAGATATCTATGTGTCTCGCTGTCCCCCTTGCTTTATTTCGGATCGTTCTAGTAATTCTGCTTAGAAAGACTTCCTCAACACTTGTGTCAATTTTCCATTAATCTTTCAACGTTGAGCCACATGAGGCTTTATTATTCTTCATATTCAGTTATATGCGTGGTAAGATCAAAAGTTTGTAATGACGATTTCAAAAGGTTGCTGAGGTGATAATGTTGGGATTTCGTGGTAACCATTTTAATGTGGCTTTAAATGCTGCAGAACCAAATACAATCCGAGAATAAGTTGTTCAATTAAGAAACCCACACATCTGAACAACAAAACGAGACTCAAGCTCCTTCCGTCTACAACCACACAAGATCTGTGACTGCCTTGTCATGGAGCTGAGATACTGAAAACTTCTGTTGTACTGAGAAATGGAAGTTCCCATTCATGTAAGCTTCAAAAGAATGTGGTCCTAACAGGTATTCTGTTCACACAGTAGCCCACATAATGTGAGGTAGGTTCCTTTCCAACTCTTGGTAATAATGGGTACTTTCCTTAGACAAGAAAACAATTTTTTCCTGAGCAAACAGTGGTATATGGCACATTTATACGTAAACAACACTCTTGAGCGAGACATGGCAGAAGTCGCCACAACAAAGTACGGTAGGTTACAAATCGTTGCTCCAGACTACTGTCAGATAATTCAGTAACAAACATGGGCCTAAATCCTTTCGTATTCATATTTTTTCAATATGGTCGTGCATTGTTGAACAAGATGCTTGAAGTCGAACTGCTCTTTTGCAAATAATTTTCATTGGAGACTGCTCATCTGATTAAGAGTGGGTGACACAAGTTTCCTGTCACTTTTCATTGCTTCCAATATGTGGTCTGTCTTGAGACAGCCTGAAAATACAGGACATTTATCTCAATCAGGCATGGCTACTTTACGAGGGGGACTGACGCAAATTACATGTATTACATAGTTTTTCCTATCTGCGGATGTTCATGCACCCACGAATCCTCCACTAATCTCTCCTTCAGAAGATGGATTCAGAACTCAAAGACTGCAGCGCTGAAACAAAAATATAATTCTGATAACATTGTTTTTTTTTGCCATCTTCAGTGCAGGACTATCAATAAAACCTATTTACTTCCTCATTTTTACTATGTCAAGAGCGATACAGGGACTTCTTGGACACCCTGAAGATGAAATTGACGTGGATAGTAACATGATATCCGTCTTTGTTAATACTCTTACTTTGTGTTGACATGC
This sequence comes from Schistocerca americana, assembly GCF_021461395.2. Taxonomy (NCBI): domain Eukaryota; kingdom Metazoa; phylum Arthropoda; class Insecta; order Orthoptera; family Acrididae; genus Schistocerca; species Schistocerca americana. The sequence continues at coordinate 97,321,041 of NC_060129.1, read as the reverse complement.
CGCCTTACATAGTTCTGGGTAACTGATCCTGGATAATGTGGGTAAACAACGCCCAGGCTCGTGATCCAGAGAAGACTTTGGATTCAGCTGCCTGCAGTGTACGGGCACCACCTACTTGCTGTCGTTTTCTTGCAGACGAGGAGTGGCAGCTGGAGGACAGAAGCCACGATACGCTCTCCGTGAACACTGACTGCGTGCAGCTGTTGGTGAACGCCCTGGACCACCCCACGTGTCCGCTGGAAGACCTGCCACTGGAAGCCGTGAAGCAGCGCGAGCAGTGCCGCGAGCAGCTGTGGGACGACGTGGTGCAGAGGTCACCCCACATACCCGTCACCAGCTACCTGGCCTACACGCAGAGGATAAACGTCAACCTCTGTCTGCTGGCCTGGATGGCGGTCAACTCGTACGGCATTTGTCAGGACGTCCCGTTTAGTATGATACAGTCCGTGCACGATGCTCGCTGCTATTTCGATAGTCCTCACGATCAATCATGTCTGCAGTCGAACGCTACAGACGCCATCTGCTCTGTTTCCAGAGCTATTCTGTTGCTAAAGTGTCGCGATTTTTCCTCCATCAGGACTTCCCATAATTGTACGATCATTATTTCCTCAGTTGGATTATTCCATAGTCGTAGCAGTGTACTGTATCAAAAGCTGACAGAAGAAACACTGAACTACAAAAACGGTTTAAACGACGCCACCTTGAAATACAAGGAGTTTAAAATCGACAGCTTGAAGCCTTTAGAAATCTCATTTGTACTAGTAAATATCATTTTCCGTTTTTCGACTGCCTGAGTATACATGTACCTTCCCCAGTTACGTAACTTGCCTGGAAAGATATTCTTGTCCTTTCAGATCACGTGCATAACCCAGATCCTGTGTTCTGAGGTCGTGTATCGTATGGCAGGCGTCCCTGACTTACCAACAGCAGTGCTGATAGACAGCGCCCTCACACTTCTCAGCTGTATCTGGCTGAACTCATTCTGCTACCACATGTATTCTTGTGTTCGCCATCTCAGGCTTCCTAACCAGCTACTACCTGCTGAAGTAAGCCAGTTATTCCGTCGTGAGCTGCTGTGTGTGTTTATACCGTGGAGTATAGTATGTGTGGCAGCTGTTGCTTTGGAAAAGACGAGTAAATATTACCTGATCCACAGTCGCATAGTAGTCCTTGCAGGGATTTCAGTGTCTGTGGCATTCAATTTGGTTTTTCTCGGACTGCTTGGATACATGTACCTACGTACTCGGTGCTCCATGCGGCAACTCAAAATTGTTGATAACAAGAAATTTGCCTCAAAGAAGCAATGCCTTTTTATGTCAGTTAAAGCCATTATTTTAAGCGGAATAGGAATAATTATTAGAATTGGGATCCACCAAGCTCAGGGCATAGCGCAGTTTGTGTACTATATACATCTAGCTACGATGGCGCAAGGACCAGTGTTCTTCGTCTGTTTCGTTTGCAATGGAACGACGCTCCCCATACTGAAGAACAGGATACTTCTTTGGTGGAACCCAACCAATATCCCTGCAGGTCTAGAGCTGTGTTCAGCAGCCGAGAGGAATCTGGCCAGGAGAAACAATGAACAGTCACCCTTTTAAAAATTCTCGCTGTAGCCTCCTTCAGTATTTTTCGCAAATAACTGTCTCCACACTACACTGCATTAAACCCTGAAATAAAAATGGACTCTACCTGGTATGACAATATTAAATGTCATTAAATCTGATATCGTACAGCCAGTACTTCTCTTTCCGAACGTCTCCTTCATTTATAACTGTGTGCTTATTTGTGAGTGGTAGCCTCTGTCTACCTATTCTAATGCACTGAGACTACTTACTAAAATTGTTCGGAAATGCTTTGTGTATACAATAGGCTGCGTCAATCACACAGCCTGTTATATACAAGGAAAACGCAGCATGTTGTCTGAGAAATTCCCTTGTTCACAGGACGTCTTTTCTCCGTTTTCCGTCGAGGATCTGTCTTTGCAGTTTGTCGGTTTTATTAATGTATAATGTATGATATTAGTATATAACATTATGCCTGAAACAAAGAAATTTTCGATATGTGTGTGAAAGATGTACATTTACATGATTTGTAATTCAAGTACCATGACAAGAGACATTCAGATACTTATAAAATCAAAAGAGAGGGGCCAATGACTGAAGTGGTGTGTGCATGAAAGTGTAAATGGGTTTGTTCAGCTTATTAGTGGTTCGATTACATAGAGTGGCTCAAACAAGTATTGTAATAAAGTAACACATGAGTTGTTGTGTGAAATGTGGCTTGAAGTGAACGCAAAGTGTCGAATAGCAGAGTTATATGAGATTAGCATTATTGGGTTTGTGAGACAAGATGGTGATTTGTTAAGCTAGAGGTTTGTAAGGGTACTATGGCAGAAGTTAATTAGTGTTCCATGTGCCACTCTTGAGCAAGGAAGAACATTACTTAAAGGCGTATTTACAGAAACAGTACTGTCGAAGGATAAACTTGTGCCAGTACTGTGAGTCCTGGGAAACATGTGCCATAGTAGCTTCACTAGAAGCACACAGTACGCCGAAATTGTTGTGATTCGTAATAAATAGACGATCTCCCATTTGTTCAAATAAAACCTGAGTGAGCAAAGTAAAGGAGTGTCTGTGTGAATTTAGTATCCAGCCCAACTGAAAATCCTGTGATAAATAGTACTACGTGGAGTGATTTTCGGGAATTTTGCACTTAGCAGGCAGCCGCAGTGTTAATCGCGATTTCCGTGCTGGACGCAGTGGAACCAGAGGCCGCAGCGCCACGAGGGTGGCTGGTGTCGGGTGCAGCCCGCCTGGCCGCAGGGGGGCGCCGGCAGCTCAACACATTCTGTAAAACAGTTTGACGAAGATTTGCAGGCCGTGCGCCTCGATTCTGTCAGCTCAGCGCCAAGCCAACCCTGGCCCGCTTTGCGTGACGTCACAAGAGCGCGCCCTGGCCTTCTCTTTAGGTGGTGGCGGCCAGAGCCGACACGGGGCGCACTGGGGGCGCTTAGCGGCCCACCCACGTAAGTGTCCTGCACCACCGGGACACGCGTAAAGTCAGCCCGACACAGTGGTCGCCAGCCGAGCCTCGACACGCTGGAAAGTATCGAACCTTATCGCTCGAAAGCCAGTAGTTAACGGCCCTCATGCTACCTACTTACCCCCCAGGCAAGATCCCGAGTTCCGACTGCAGTACTGGGAACATTCACAGCCAAGCCCAGGAAATTACTTTCGACTGGCTGTACGAAATACACAATTCAAACTCAACAGGAAGACGGTCACTCAAAAAACATTACTCCCAGATTTGGATAAAAAACTGGGATTATCGCTATCCAGTTACCCCCAGCCAAGTCAGTCATTTGAGTCGGAACACCACTGCCACTTAGCTAACATCACCGAGTTTTCCCTGAGCTACAATTCGCCGAAAACGCCCACACTAATTACTATGCAACATTCGCAGATAACGACAGGAAAGTTCTTAAGCGGTAATGGATGCGCGCAAACGGGAACGCGTTTGGAAACTCGAGAACACTGTGCGTCGCGACACAGAACTCCGCTCCAGAGCGCCCGCGACCCGCCACGTCGGCCACACGGGCGCCGACAGCCAGCTCTCGATTCCCCGAGCTCCGAGCCTCTCCACGAAATCCTTCTACACGTGGGCCTTTCAGCCAATCAGGAGCAGCAGAGGACTGCAAGGCCCACCACTGGCCACTCCCTGCTGCTGCTTACAGCCCCTGCTGTCACGTTCTGGTCTTCAAAAAGGCGAACCAGCGAGCAGATATGGGTGGTCAGGGAATCACCTGTTACAACCCTTTCACTCATGGGGTATCAAGCATTAACTTCTGCAACCGATATACCTATTAAGGGCTTTCCTCTGATATGTCTGGAGACAAGCATTCTCGCAGCCGAAACTGCTTGAACTGTTGTTACATGTACGTAGTTGTTCGACAGCACACGTGTTACTCAGACGATGTCCTCAGCAAAGTGCATCATGCGTAACTCGCGCCACTGTCGTCAGACGCAGCATTGTCAGAGCGACTCAGACTTGGGATCAGCAGTCCGCACAACCGCCACACTTTGAGACAGGGATGACCAACTTGCATCTGCCGGGGCTAAAGGCACAGAACTCAACGCTGACTGCGAGCGTTCTCAAGCAGGGCGTCCTGTTTCCGATGTGCAACAACAGTTTTCAGCGCACCAGACTGAAGTAGAGAACTCTGTCTCCAGCAGATCTCCAGGAACGCAGCGCTACACGAACTAGCCGAAAACCCGGACAAGAAACCCAAAGTAAACAGGCAAAGCCGCCACAAACACGATACTCCAATTACAAAAAGTTTACACTCATCCAAATACATCTCACGAAGAACAAGGTTTACAACTGGATGGATGCAGATGGAATTAAAGCACATCTAACACAACTTATGGCACTATAGCAAACCCTACAATAAACTATACACTAAGAAGGTGGCAAAGAAATTGCCAAATCGTTGTAACCTGCACTAAAACAGTTGCCTGGGCCACCAAGTCGTTCACAAAAAAATCCGAAAAAATTTGGCAACATCACAACACACCCATCAGATATCGAAACCCGAGAGAACAGTTTGAGTTACTTACCGATCTGAAGCAACAGTAACAGAAATCACACCACACGACAAACACTAAGCAAAAGACAAACCACACAGACTCACGCTCGTCTTTATGATAACCAATTTTGACCGTGATATAACAAACGAAAAAACTGAAGGGGACCTAAAGGTACCGGGAAACTAAATCAAAATTCCCCGCTATTCCTTCCAGTCATGTATAGTTACAAAGAAGCAACTAACAAGCTACTTGTTCACCATTTCAGAATGCACTCTGTACCTCACAAGGTTGGACTATTTAAACACTACCTCCTCAATAACAGCTACGTCCATATTGCAACACTTTCCAATAAGCCACGAAAAGCTGCGATATAAATTGAAATGTGAAGAACGGAGCCGAGCACATCGAATTTTTAATTGCAAAATAGACCCGAAACAAGAAGCACCAAAATGCAGGAGCTGCAACACTGATAACGTTAATAGTGATGAGAGTTGCAAAGAAAGACCAAAACAGCCTAACTCAGCAAACAAAACTGAAAACATTAAGCGCATTGATCAAACTATCACGGTCTTCGTCCAAGAATGTCACGAAGACAATCAAATGGTAAACATACTCTTTGAGTCTTCACTACAGCCCTTCCCAACATGATATTTGAAAGAAGGGACATAATAACAGCAGTTTCTAAAAAAGCTCCTACTACGTTCTTTGGCGAACATGGATCCACGTCTATATCGCCATATTGAAAGACAAGGAAGCCTATGCCCAACCTAGCCTGAGACACCAGGAAACAAGAATTAACCTTCACATTCAAGCCTAAGAAAGATATTGCCACTACCTGCATTGTCAACACACTGGGTTTCTGCTCTAAAAACAAACTCCCTGAAGGTATAGTAAGAGAAAAAGAAGTTGGTATTATAGTCGCAGCACGTACCCCATGAGCAGGTAGAGAAATCAATCTAGATAACTGTATCTGTCACGCAAACCAGACCGTAGTAGAAGCTGAGATAGATGCTTCATAGTCTTTCATATAAAACACCACAACGATGTATCCTGCCGAGGAACCGCCAACTGTTCTCGTTAATTATATACCCTCATTTTGCCAAGCTAAAGGAACACGAGACTCAGTAGTGGATCTACGATATTTGCTGAAAAATTGAACAAGAAAAACATTAAACTTGTTGTAGCCATTTTGAATCACGCAAGACTCAGAAATGACTCGCCGCCTTTTATCAATCACTATGGCACTTCTATCTTAGAAATATACTACGTACAACATAGCTACCCAGATTCTGAAGCTACACTGGATTTGGCGACTGCATAACTAACGAATACCTCACATTTATTATACTGTGAACCACAAAAACTAGGAAAAACGATCATAAACTCACGAAATCGGATAGTCGAAAAATTCAGATTGATACGTTTTAACACAGAAACTAACGAATCAACTATTCAAACCACTCCTTATAACATACTGTAATCACCAAAGACAAGTGGAAGCAATACAACCTGCTATACCTAAAACTACCGTAAGAAGAAAATAACGTAACAAAGAGAAAGACTCCTGACGTACATAAGAAACAAAATTAAACAGTAGGGAGATTCTATAGACCATACGGCACTAACGAAATGGATATGCTACGATTGGCCAGAACGTTTTCAATGAACTAATAAGAAGAGAAACCCACCAAATGATGCGCGAGGTAATCACAAGAATTAGGTCCCACAGTAGCAGTAGGTTTTGGAAAAAAGTTCCAACAGGTCATAGTACACCATTTCCGAACAGCCGTCCTTAATAGCAGATGTGAATGTCATTCATTACTGACGACCTCAAGAAAGTTCCTCAAAGTGCTAGAAAAACATTCACGGTCATCCATGGTATCCAAAATTCGATGAAACCGACGAAAAAATAATACTCGAAAATCCGAATGCAACCGCTTAACATCCACTACTTTATAAGATTGACGAATATGAAATGGAAAGAAAGCAGCTCACTCCTTTCACAAGACACCTGCCTCAAACACATCAGACGTTTCTTCGTCGCGGCCATGAAACTGAAAATAGTCTCTTTAAAATAGAAGCAAGGTAAAATCAAGATGATTTCCCAACCCGAAAGACCAAAAAACCACACCAAATCACCGGTTACCGTGCTCTCAGTGACTTTCGAGACAGACTAAAAATAATCAAGGAATCGAGCAACATAATGGCACAAGAACAAGCCGGGTTCAGCGGCAACCACAGCACAGGTGACCCGGTCCCAGGACTGAGCAGCAGAGCGACGCAGGCTGAACGCAACACGGCAGGCGCGACGCCAGCACGATTTCTAGTGGACGGCGAACGCGCCTTGCATTGGTTGTGGCATGCTGGGCTGCTCTTTGAAACGTTACTTTTGAACTTCGCATGCCAAAGTGTGCAGCTTACTAAAAACGTTGCTGGAAACAGGTAAGTACAAGCGCTGCTTGGTGATCACCATTCGACAAGTATTATGCCAGCCGCAGAGACGCCACGTGGGACATTCACGTCTCCACTGCTATACACCAACAACACGGCTGACATCGCTAAAGGTCGAGGATCACAGCCCTGTACACAGACGACACTGCGTACTGTTGTCAGGGCCCGACATGCGGCAGAATTAACGAGCAGATCAGCCCCTTCACAAACAAGCAGGAATCATCGCTAAGCAAGTCGAGTAGATTAAAATACAGTGGATCCACGAAATCTATTCTTCAGCACCAACCTGTGATCTTCAACTACCCCTACATTAAATAAATATGTATTGCTCACGTCATCTTCAGAGGTATTCTGACAGTCAGTTATAAACAATGAAGAAATACGCCAACTGGAAAATAAGATGTTATAACACAGAGAGATGTTGTTCCGCCCCTCAGTGTGAAGACTGGTTTTAAAAATAGCTCTCCATTCTACTGTATAACTTGCAGGCCTCTTCATCTCCAAGTACATACTGCAGCGCGCATCCATCCCAGTCTGCTTACTGTATTCACCACTTGGTCTTCCTCTACGATTTTTACCCTCCACACTTCACTTCAAAACTAAATTGGTTACCTGTCGACGTCTCGGAACGTGTCCTACCAACCGCCCCTCCATCTGGTCAAGTTGCGCCTCGCATGTTCCCGCGTTTCTCGGGAACCCAAGCTTATCTTCCCTGAGGTCAGCGTCTACCAGTTTTTTCATTCTTCTGTAAAGAATTTGAGTTAGTATTTTACAACGACGAGTTATTAAACCGATAGTTCAGTAATTTTCACACCTACCAGCAACTGCTTTCTTTGGAATTGATAACATTAAATTCTTCTTAAGGTCTGTGGGTACTTCGCCTGTCTCATACGCCGGGCACAACAGGTGGGAGAGCTCCGCCGTGGCCGGCTCTCCCGAGGCTGCCTGTAATCCTGCCAGAAGACTGTTTACTCCCTGGGCCTCGTTTCGACTCAGATATTCCAGAACACTGTCAGATTTGATCTCGTACTGTTACATCTCCCACCTCATTTACATCCATGACCATTTCCCTATCTGTAATATTACCTTCAGTGAGATATAACTGACATAACTACATTTGCTGAAAACAAAACCTATGTAATGTCATGACAGCAGAAATTATAAATATGATGTAGCTATGCTATTGACTATACAAAGACATAGATCACTACATCATTCAGACAGCAGTTTCTCCCACATAACATAGCACTTACCTCCGACTTACAAAGTTATCTTACAAATCCCTTCGTATCATACTAGAGATTAGTTCCTAAGCATTTGTCTTAAAGACTACCAATACAATGTGACAGGAAACAAAATGCCTTAACGATCGACAAATAAACGCAGGTGATGCTTCTTTAAAGGAAGGTTTTAACCCACTCATAAGGCGAATGCCAGGACTCAGCTGTAAGAATAACATCATCCTCCAATCCGCCAGGATTACACGCTGTGTCCAAACCAAATAAGAGCCTCAGATTAAAGATGAACAGCGTCACTACATCATTAAGCGCATATCCGTTCAAAGAGTAACACGTTTGCTAGGGCACATTGCTGCTTGTACTAAACTTAAATATTTTCATTTTCACCTCTACCCTGTCAACAGTGACTGTAATTGGGATCAGCTACTCAGAAACAGACATTCTTTAACAAAGTCAGTCTGAAGTAGTCGACGAATGATCTTGACATTAATGACATGTTATTAAGACCTGACTTATCAGGTGCTGCAGGTAAGTGATCTTATGTATTTCTAAAACATTAAAACTTAATTACGAAACCTTTTAATTTTCTTGATCGCAAAAACACATTGCTTTACCATTCATTACACGTTTTGGTTGCCAATCAACTATTGTTAGCTTGTAAAAGAAATAATAAACAGGGAATTGCCTTAGATTTAACCAAATTTAACAAAGTTACGTAGTATTGCGTGATGATATGCCAATCATGGTAAATACAATGTGGCTATGAATTCTGTAGGCATGAACGCCATCATCTAATAGCATATCTTGGAACTGTGTAAGTAATTGGAAAGTACCTATCGGGTGAATGTGAATAGTAAACTGATTTCAGATATTAAAGAAATAAGCAAATAGAAATAATGATAACATACCATGCTGACTAATGAACCACATTTTCCATAGACTATTGGTTACACCAACAAAGTTACAGAGTGCAACTCGCAACATATAGTAACAATCGAAACACACTCTTTCGTTAAGAATAAAGGCGCTAGCCCAGCTTAAGAAGCGAAAGTAATTTAAGGAAGAGACACTCTCTCTAGTTACTTATATCGAAAATGAGTATGAGCAGAAATTAGTAAGTGTAGCTGCCTTTTTGGCCCCATCAGCTGATCTGGACACTGCTTGGTGAGAAGCACTTCTTTAGAAATTCACGATTGTGTAGTAAATTTAAGGATTTACTTAACAACATGCTAAACAATAGAGCATTTCATATCCATTCTCACAATGACAGATGCAGGGTACTTAAACCAAATGACAGTTTACTTCAAATGTCTGTTCTGAGTCCACTACCACTTTGGTCTGTACATGCACAGCTTACCAAAAGTCTTCAAAAAAATTGATTTATGCTGATGACATTTGCTTGGCGGCTCAGAACCTCAACGTTTATGATGCTGAAACCTCTTTATCCACTGATATGGAAGTCTTAGATGTATACATCAAGAAATAGTGGCTCCACCTAAATCCACAGAAAATAATTGTATCTACATTACATCTATGCAGAAGACAGTCAGAGTGCACACCAGAAGACAGATTCAGAGACCAAGTCTCGTTGTACTGCATTACACGATAATACATAGGAACAGCGCTAGATAGAACTCTTGACTTACAAGTAGCACCTAAAGTCAAAAAGAGAAAGAACAGTCTTCAAAAATTTGGTGGTATCTTATGGGGAGCTAATGCTCGTGTTTTGAGATCCATAGCTCTAACCCTATCATAGGTGCTCTGTTGCTGAAGATTACTGTTCGACCAGGATCAATAGTGCTCATACTAAGAAGATAGATGTCCAACTGAATCCGGCCTTACGAGATGTATTCAGAGTACAATCGCTCTGAGGCTTCCTGTTCTCAGCATCATCCCACCCCCAGATCTAAGAAACCAGCTCTCCTAAAGGTCTGGAAGAACATTCTGAAGAATCCTTAGCTGGCCAGTCATCAAGATTCTCCACAGGCAGAACATCAACACTTGAAATCAAGGAGACCCTCATCATGCACAGCAGGAAACCTCGTTGTGTTCTCTTTGATTGTCAACCATTTACGGAAAATTCAGTGGAATCCGTCATCAATAGTCAACAAGAATCTAGTCAAGGACCCATTCATGCAGACAGGATTCGATCTCCCCAGACATCAGTAGAGGGTCTTGAAATGGATTAGCAGCGGAGAACGCTGATATGCTTATCTCAAGCATGGGGTTAGTGTTCTATTTACAGGCAATTCAATGTCACTTTCTAAATATTCCAGTTTCAATGGCCTCAGTATTATCATAACAGAAACAGGGTCACATGTTGCAACACGCTTGAGGCAGCTGCATGTCCTGCCCGCTGCTGTGACGTCACATGATGATGAAATCGTCCTAATTCCAGAGATCTCTTTACCCTCACAAGTGCTGATTCGATTATTTACATGCTTAATCATCAGGATATGTAATTACCCAGGGGCTGTCTTCTGGATCCTGAGGTGTATGTCATAATTTCATCAAATAATTACAAATGATTTATCAGTTATGCTTCTCCCATGGTCTCTGTATCCTGAAGTGAACTGGGCTGTGGATACTGAAATAGTACTTACCGACGAGAGTCGTGGCACAGTGTCATTTTCACTATGTCTTCACTGCTTAGAAAGTGTGTTAACTGCCCTGTCGTCGTGCTATATAATTTTTGCATGTTATTGCATTAAGTCTTGGGATTTCGAGGTCATCTATACTGCAGAGAGGTATATAAACCATACAGCTCTATGATATTATCAGTTCATTTCAGAATGCTACTATTTACTAGTACATACATGTTAGCTTATGATTCAAAACATGTAAATGTAGGATTACCATGAGATCGTGAGTGTGAAGTTATAGTAGAAACTGAGGATGTCCGTCGTAATGTAAAACACAATTTACAGATACGAGTTAGGGCGAGCATTGTTTGCTGATGAAGCAAACTGAGAGGTTGATGACAACAGACTACGATCCTTTTCAACTTCCTCTTCACATGAACATCTGTAGCAATAAGGCAACCATCATCGACCTGTATAAAAGTGTCGTGAAGTTGTATTGGTTATGCAGTGCACTACGGATTGCAACAGACAAATACGGTGGCAAGTATATGTGAAAGCGTTACTAAACGATGTTGTATGTTATGTAAGTGAATGTTGCATACAAGATGATTTAGAACAATATGTAAACATATGTATGCTTGCAGCACCAAGGGCTGCTACTATAATCCTATAAATATTGAAACTGTAGAGCCTGGTTTACAGACAGAGAACGGGGATACGTCGTTGCTCCTGCTGGATTGAACACAATGGAAGCAGAATTTGTAGCATAAAAAACCAGTTATTTAAAGAATAATACAGAGATATAAGACAGAACGAATATTAAGAAATGTGTCAACAATTGTTTTTTTTATTGTGTGCATCTAAAAAATGTTAACAAACAAAGTTATTTAAAATGTGTATTTGTCTTTCATTGAAAGAGCACCAGTGCAAAACAAATATTATGCAAGATATTTACAGATATGATAAATACGTCATACTACTCTGCGAACCCTCAATCATACATACAGTAAATATATTCACTCATTGAGTGAATAGAGCCAGTATGGTACAGTGTCAAAAAGTTTCGACGATATAAACACACATTTAAACAGCTTAAGAAGGGTTCAAGTTACTTGCAAATACCCACATACTTAAAACAGAGATATGAGCAACCGAAGACCGTATTGACTTTGTAAGAGGAGGTCCAATAGTACTACCCTCAGGCTTTCTGTTAGGACAATGCCTAGCATTTGATGCTAAAAAGGTTTGAAAATCTGATCTGCCTGTAGATACACACATCAAATTGTATTACATCACATCGGTTCCGAGAGATCCAGAACCTGTACAGAAACCTGGAATAGAATCAAGATAAACATCATTTCCGCCCTTTTTATTGGTCATGAAAACCACACATTGCATATTGTTCCACCATACAGCGAGACCTTGAGAGGTGGTGGTCTAGATTGCTATGCACAACGGTATCTCTAATACGCAGTAGCACGTCCTCTTGCAATGATGCATGCCTGTATTCATCGTGGTACACTATCCACAAGTTCATCAAGGCGCTGTTGGTCCAGATTGTCCCACTCCTCAACAGCGATTCGGCGTAGATCCCTCAGAGTGGCTGGTGGGTCACGTCGCACATTAACAGCCCTTTTCGATCTGTCCCAGCCATGTTCGATAGGGCTTATGTCTGGAGAACATGCTGGCCGTGATATACAGGAGGATTCCAGTTACATTACATTACAGTCAGGCAGAGGTTCCGAAATCAGGTATTGGATTCAGAATGAGGTTCGCAGGAGAGCTTCTGTAAAGTTTGGAAGGTAGGAGACGAGGTACTGGCAGAAGTAAGGCTGTGAGTACCGGGCGTGAGTCGTGCTTCGGTAGCTCAGTTGGTAGAGCACTTGCCCGCGAAAGGCAAAGGTCCCGAGTTCGAGTCTCGGTCGGGCACACAGTTTTAATCTACCAGGAAGTTTCAGGTATTGGATTGTAAGGCATACCCAGGAGCAGTTATAGACTCAGCTCACAATTTAATAGCGGTGAAGAGTAGACTGAAGTTTGAAACATTAGTCAGGAAGAAACAATACGCAAAAAAGTGGAATACGTAAGTACTAAGTAATGGAGAGGCAAGCTTAAATGTCTGTGAAGCTACTGATACTGCAATATAGCGCATTATCCAGTTCAGTAGAATAAGAAGGACACTTCTATAAAGGGCGATCAGAGAGAAACGGTCCAGTAAACGAAGTTCTAAAATGCATACCTTATGAGCTATGAGCACTTTTTCACGTTCGATACTGTGGAACGAGCACTAAATAGTTTACCTCTCACTCTTTTTGACGTGTCAGTCCTTTTGTATTTCGTTCTTTGTACCTTACGAATATGTCTATAGTAGTGGAAAAGGCCAGTCACTTGTGTGCTGATAGCAAAGTTTAATCATCCTCCACTCGACCGTCATTTCAGCATCGTCAGAGTTCTGAGGTGCAGCGATCATGGTTCATTAAGTTACCTCCTCAGTTTGCAGACATACCTGCAAATCCATCGCTATCCTCCGGTGGAAATGATGAAAGTAACTGTGACTGTTCACATGTATGAGCTACGCGTGGGCATTATCGAGGCATTTCGAGCCACGGAACAGAGAATAATTTTTGGAACTGGAAAATATATTTTAGAAAATGCTGCTTGTTCCAGATATAGGCACAGAAGCTCAGGACGACTCACGAGAAATATGCACAGACAGTCCAGTTACGCTGGATTCCCTGAAAAATTACAGCAATCTTAGATAAATAAGGGCATAAATGAGAACTGCGCAAGGGGAAGTGGCACGTCATCTTGGAACGATCAGAAGTAAAAGTCTGCAGTCCTGCAAATGAATTAGGACACAAGCCGGCCAAAGAGCGAGCCCGAGAAAGTGCAACAGGAAACTAAAGCTGAAATTTTGCGTCAGTGAGGAAATGACACATGCAGCGCGAAAGAGATGTGAGAAAGAGTGGTCTGAAACCATGAAAGAAACTATGACAAAAAAATTTTTTTCAGCTGTTCAACATCGCCATTCTACCATTTACCACCGTCGCCTAGTGTTACAGCTGTGTCGGCTGTGCAGGGGAGATTTAAGGCTCTCTCCAGCTTGCTGAGACAGTTGAGTCTGGTGGGCCTGGCGGAGGGGCGCGAGCCCGGAAACCGAGGGGTCACTCGACGAATTCTCCTCGGGTTATCAGCCGAGTGGTGGCGTCGTCTCGTCCCAACACTCTCTTATACTATGGCCAGCAACTCGCGATCGCGTAAAAGCAGTGGAATTTGGGGTTTGTTCGCCGATTTAGGTGATGGGAAAGCAAAGTGCAGCTGTTGTTCTAAGTGTGTTTCATATAAAGGAGGAAATACATTTAATCTAGCGCGTCATGTTCGAGTGCTGCATCCAACAGGGTCATTGTCAGTCAGGCGCTTAGCGCCCCCTGCTCCTGTATCTTCCGATATTTCTTGGACAAATAAACTGGACAATCCGGAACCAACACCAGCAATTGTCAGAAGCGAACAACAGTCGGTGCCAGAAAATAACAGTATCACTTCATTATCAGACAGCAGGCACCAATAACACAGGACATTACCTACGTATTTTTCGAAACTTCTTTCGAACAAAAGAAATCAGGAGATAGATTTCACACTTTTGGAGATTGTTGTAAAGGATTATTTGCCCTTCAACATAGTGGAAAGCAAACATTTCCAAAGTTTTGTAGGCAAACTAAATGGTGCTTACAGAATACCAGCTCGGAAGACCATTTCCAATACACTACTACAACAACAGTACACCATGATGAAAGAAATTGTAAGAGTCAAAATCAATTCTGCGGTAGCGGTTGTGCTGACAATGGATGGGTGGACCTCAACCACAAATGAGAGTTATTTGTTGGTGACAGCACTCTACGTTAAAGACCTGGAGCTGGCATCTTCCCTCCTAGAGTGCTTTAAATACGACGAAAGGCACACGTCAGAAAAACTCTCCGAAGAACTGTGTCGTGTCACAAGGGAATGGGGCATTCCAGAAAAAGTCGTGTGTGTTGTTAGCGAAAATGCTGCTAATATTGTGGCAGCTATAAGACTCACAGCCTGGAAACACGTCCCCTGCTTTGCGCACACACTCAATTTAATTGTTCAGAATGGGCTTCCGCACATTCAACCCATTATGAATAAAGTAAAAAAAAAAATGTTCAATTTTTTAAAAGAATTTCATAGGCCTGCACGAAACTGAAAATGATGCAGGAATTTTGAACATAAAACGTGTTATGCTATAGTTGCCCTCTTTTATGCTACCTTTTTGTATTTTATATCTGAAGAAGTCTCGTCAATGATCTGAAACTAGTAATCAGTGGAGTTTTAGCGATCTTGAAATACGGCTTTTATCCACACATTTTAACATAACAGATCGCCCATCATCCCTTTTGAAAATGGGAAATAATAACGAAAAAAAACTTTAACTTTTTTGCCCAAGGGCATATTTTGCACTGGGTTAACGCCACCTGCGACCGCAATTCTAATTCGGTCTAAATTTCTTTTGGCAACCCAGAATGCAAGTTTGATGGCGCATTGTTGAACGTCTAGTTGCTTAGTTTCATTTTCATGGTTGATTTATAGACTAACCATTATTATTAGCAGTTTGTCACAGTTGAGCAAACGTGTTTCTTTTGAGGAAGGTTTTCTACAATGAGTCATAGAGACCTGAACGAGGCGGAAATTTTCGCTTAACATCTAATAGACGAACAAGTATCAGAGTTAAGGGATTTCGAGTCGAGTTATATAGACATTGAAGAGAATAAAAACAAAGAAGATACGGGGAGGGGTGGGGGCAATGAAGAAACAACGCACATGACAACACTCCCAATATGCTACAAGTTCTGGTACAGTGTATCCAGAAGCAGCTCCAAGAATACGTAAAAGTGGTTCTGCGAACTTGGCCCATAAACCTCAGCGAAGAAGTACAGCTGGGAAAGAAGTATCTGAATCAATCAAAAAAATTTTCACTCCTGAAATGGTTAGGAAAGTAACTGACGATACAATTGTGTCATGTGAATGCAAAATATGGATCTCTTGTTAGCGATTCTGAACTATACGCTGTACAGTAACACATACTACAATATACTGCCCTACTTAACGTACTCTGTTACATTAGTTTGCTTTTAGCATCTAAGATGTACGTACTCACTTTGCATTTGACGCCTGATTTGAAACCAACAATCAGCAGAAATCGAATGTTTGAAAATCAGAGTTACCTCCCCAAATAAGCGACAAAAAAAAGTAACATTGGATCTTACAGCCGATACATTTGTCAGAAAATGGAACAAAAATACGTAGTTTTATTCGGTAAGTCGCAAAAAGAGACGTCCTAAGGGACTTTATAAGTATAGTGTTCATATAAGGTTTAGATGGGACCATTAGGTTCCTGTGTTATAGCCTAAATACAGCATTCATGTACGGTTTAGATAGAACCATTAGATTTCGATGTTATAGCCAATAAGTCGTTAAAAGTGATGTCGCTATGAACGGTCTCGACTGAATGTATCCACAGGACGTGTGGCATGTAATTGAAAAAGTGGCGTGCCAACGCGTCTCCTCGAGGCTTTCAGGCTTGCAGCGAAATGACCACGACGAGAAAAATTGAGGAACTGCAGCCAATATAAGAGGCCTTGCCGACGATGGCCCCAACCACGCGACATTCGCGAGCGGAACAGGAGTAGGCGGGTGACAGTGTGAGGAGAAATGTTGTTGAGAATAGGTTCTGGGTTCGAACCCCAGTCCAACACAAAGCTTCACGTCACGGCATTTCAAATAAGTTACATGTGAAGAAGCAATATTTAACATCTCTCCTAGTTCCTCAACAAGGACGATAGATGCTGGGTAGGAATCCGCGTCCGTTAAAAATGTTTACGTTATGTAATTTATAGTTGATATTTGCTAACTGATACTGTGTAAAATCGAGGTATATCACTCTCTGTACGCCTAGACAGGAATGACTGTTAGTTTCCGTCAGTCACGAAATCTTTGCTTAGTCTACATGACCTGGATTTGAATCCATATGCAGAATGGGACGGTTCGTCGTGTCATTTGAAGTTCATAGATATTCTGAACTAGCTGCTCGTGAATAACTTAAGTTTTTAATGTCATTTTGCGTTAAATAACAAGTACGGTATGTTACTTTGAAGAAAAAATCATGAATATGACGAACTTACTACGTGCATTACCTATCCGACGTAACAATGAGAGTGGTAACATTTGAGGTATGTCATTTATTGTAATAAATGTGAGCTTACAAGCGTTAAGGACAGTTTATATGAGATAAGGGGTTCCCTGATATTAGTACTATCGTGGTATTACTTTACATCTTGAGTTACTGCGATACAGACCAGTGTTTTCTAGTGGTGACTTGTTGGAACCATTTTCAACAGTCAAACGACTGTACTGAGAGGCTATTAGAGGACCTGCTAAACAGCTGCGTTATGCGGGTTGCACGCGATTCAGGCAAAATGCAATTCGATTCGTTCGGATATTTTTGAGCATGACTGTTCGTACATAAGTTGTGTACCAGAAAGGAGTATTGTGGGTCCGATACAAGTAGGCTATTCTCACCATTTACGTACGTAATCGTTCATTGCTTACGGAAAGATTCCGGACAGTAACGTACACAGTGTAAGTACTGGCATCAGAGGCGGTACCTTCAGTGTCGGCGCTGTGTGGTCAGGAAGGGGCAAAGTGCCAGCACGTTCTGTGAAAGAAATATTAGGCGCTGCAGTCATTAATAGTAAGAGCACAAAAGTATTTTGTTTGTAAACATTTTCGGGGGTGTTCTTGGAGGCAGATTATCTGTGAAAATATTCCTACGTTATTCAAAGAATTCGTAAATAAAATATTGTCAACCGATCTGACTAAAAATTGAACTAATTTTTGGCATCACATTAAACCAGCAAGCGGATCAAAACCATGAGTTGAGTCGCTCAGTGACCATACTACCACAAAAACGGATGATGACCGACTTAAGGCGAAAAACAGAGCTGCCATGAATCATTCACTCGTTTCCAGAATTCTAAATTTTCCGAAATATTGCTTGTACAAATATGATTGGAGCATGAATATAACAGCAAACTCAGCGAGTTTAAACTGTGCCGACCACCTCACATTAACAATGCAGCGCCTTGCCAAAATGCCGACAAAGCGAGAGAAGAGTTTTCGTGTGTTGGAATGTGCGGGATATTTGACCGAATGTGGCAGCTGCAACCGTGTAGGGGGGTGAACGAGATTTCTGTACGCGGTCCAAAGAAGTCAACAGCAGGCGCAAGCCGCGAACTCTCAACACCGCAGCAAAGTGTGTGGAACACCGTGCGTCGGCGGTCACACATCCAACCGCGCCGTCTGCATTTCTCACAACAATTAAAAGCAGAAGGTTGCGGCCGGCGTCTTCAGATTTGCGCCATTATGCACGGACCGGTTGAGGATGGACATTTCGTCTGCATGCTCATATTCAGCATCGAAGCAACCTCGCATTTATCTGAAAATGTTTATCTCCGCCATGTGAGAGTGTGGCGTACCGAGGATCGTTGTAGTTCCTTCACAGAATAAAAACGGCCCAATCAAGCTTTGTCTGTCACACTACACAGAAAACATCAACCATCTGCGAATCTGGTTGATGCGCCGCAATTTCATGAGGATTTTCAGTAGCCCACACTCACATTGCGGAGATTAAGTTTTCAGATAAATTCTAGGTTGCTTCGTCGCTGAAGATCAGGATGGAGGTTCAGCATGGATGTTCATCCTCCAGTGGTCCCACCGCTGTGGCGCGAATCTGAAGGCGCCGGCCGCAACCTTCTGCTTTTAATTGTTGTACGGGCTGCACACGGTACGGTTCGAAGTGTAACAGCCGAAGCACGGTCTTCCACACACGTCGCTGCGGTATTTAGAGTTCTCGGCTTGTCGCTGATGTTGACTTCTTTGTACAAAAATCTCGCTCACCCTCCTCCACGGCCGCAGCTGCCACATTTGGTCAAACATCCCGCACATTCCAACACACGAAAACTCTTCTCTCGCCTTTTCGGCATTTTCACAAGGCGCTGCATTCGTAAGATCAGGTGTCCGGCACAGTGTAAACTCGCTGAGGCGAAAAATATTTCGGAAAATGTAGAATTCTGGAAACGAGTGAATGATTTAATAGTAGCCCTGTATTTCGCCTCCTGTGTCGTCTTCCATTGCTGTGACGGTATGGTCACTGAGCGGCTCAACTCATGATTTCGATCCCGTTGTTGTTTTCGTGTGACGCCAAAAGTTCTCTTAATTATTAGTCGGAAAGGTTGACAATGTTGTATTTACAAATTATTTTAATAATATAGATAATATTTGCACACGAAACCTGCCTCCAAGGATTCTCCTGACAATGTTAACAATCAAAGTACTTCTCTGCATCTCCAATTAATCACCGCAGCGCCTAATATTTCATTAACAAAATGTACTAGCACTTCAGTACTAACTAATCACACAGTGCCAAAACTATGTAGTGACTTCAATGCTGCTATTTATACTGCGTACATTAGTATCTGCCATCTTGCCGTAAGCAATCAACGATGACGTACGTAAATGGTGAGTATATGCCTACTTGCATCCGACTTTTATTACTCCTTTCCAGTACACTATTCAGTAAGTACGAACATGGAACCCAACGCAATTTCGCACCTGACTGACGAACTCATAGACCAAGACACAGGTATCGTTAATAGGAAGTGTGTGTTTGAATTCCGGAATTAAATCTAGAACTTCTCTCTGTGCAGCCTCAAGAATGAAAAATTAATACGCCAATGGCTTTATTCTTCCTGCAAAACAATGATGAGAAATTTATATATCATAGTGTTTTCTAACACGTATGGTGAGCTATCAGTGCTGCTATTCATTAACTTTTAATTCACGTCTTGCTGACAATTTACTTATAGAATCAGTGACGAGTGGCTGCTTTCCTTATCTGAAATACCGATTACAAGATACGAAGTGCCACAGTAACTGACCTAACGTTCTTTAAAGGGCAGATGGACCTGTACTGTATTACTGGCTTGTACCGATAATGTACATCATTTTCGGTACCACTCACGAATGATCCTGCTTCCTGTTTATTTTTCAATTAATGCATACTGATTCTGTAGCTGGGTTCACTGTTGCCTTTCATCTAGTAATGTAGTGCCCGAACACAAGGCTCCGACGTCATTTGCATGGGAAAATTTAGTCGATAATTTCACATCTTCAGACAAAAACCGATCGTGAAGGTTTGATATTTTGCACAGAAACGAATATTCTTTTAAATGGCGGTTAACGCAAGTACTGATCAGCTTTTGAAAGCCACCTAACAACTTTTTTTTTGAAAATCGGAAACCGGTAACGGTTTTGTGTAAATAAACTTTGCATATCATATTCGTGGTTGACTGCTCTAATTAAGTTGTAATCTTTATAATTTTACTACAGCCTAGTTTTTCATGCTGTTTGTTTTCGAGAATGCAGCGATAGATAGCAGGCACTATATAGTGTGTCTCAAATCAACATGAATATTATTCAAAAGGCCATTAGTAAATGATACGCGTTACCACTGCATTGGAAAGCACTTTTCCTCATAACATTAGCACTAAAAAGTTCAACTCGATTATCCATTATATCATTCAGAAGACATACTAGATGTTACCGATAACTCGCGTCATAAGTATGCACGATAATATTCTTCAGATCCATTTGTTCCTTTTTAGGCCACTCGGCCAATGGGTTAAAACAAAACCGTGGACGGGACAGCACGGCCTGTATTCGCCTGGGACGTGTTGACTGCCCGCGCCCACGTGTCAACAGGCGTACGAGGCTGGCTGCACCGATGCCTCTTTGTGCAGAGTCTGCGTCCGTCTTGTGCACACGCAAATTTACACAGGTGTAAACGTACGTTTGTTTACACTAGCTACGAACTGTGCCCAATGCTGAAAAATACTGAACCTGCCGTTCCAACTGTGTTTCGATCCATGACGACATCAAAACGGACGTAAAACACTCATCGAAATCTAACGTGCATAAAATATCTGACACAGCAATAATTATCGTTACTGTAACACTCCATTTCTTTGGCTCCGCTAACTGACAACCGTACTGTAACCTGTCAACCTAGGCTAGACCTCGGGCTATGCAACACATCACTTTTCCACCACAACCTATATTAGAAAAAACACGTAATATAGCAGCCATGTAAACATCACCGCGTTCTGTTGTATCTGTAAGTATATATGGCGTCAGGGAGTACACCATTACGCCACGGGGCAATGTCGACGCCCCCTATCGGTAGCTGCGACCTGCTCCAGTTTAGGCAGTCGCCTGTGCTGGGAAGACGGGTATTTGCAGAACCTAAGGAGTGTTGATGCTTCAAAAAGGTGAAACAAGACGGACGTCAGACAACTGCAAACTTTTTTTAACTGGCTAACTACTAAATGGTTTATGACCAAATGGGCCACAAATGCGACAGCGAAATTTTCGCGAATCGCTTTTTTCTTCAGCAGAGGCATAGAAGTACCGGGTGGTCGTAAGTAAAATGCAGCCACTCACCGAAGTTCACTGTGGTCTGTAATTATGGTATGGCAACGAAACTTGGCAGGTGTGCTGAGGCGTTAATGCGAAACCAATCTTCGCCGGAGGAAATCAGTTCCGGTTTTAGTTACCAGGTGCGAATATGTCGTTGTGCAACGTCTCGCCGAAGTCTTAGGTGTTCATACTGAACAAATTGTGCAGCTGGCGGTTAATAACAAGATCTACATTCTGCCTTTCTCACTTGTTTGACCCTTCCTGCCCACGTTCCGTTGCCAATCCGTTACATATGGAAACATTTCTATACGTCTTTCTTCCGTTGATAGAGCCATTTGGTGGCCAAAATCGGAAATAATTGCTTTCCAGTGTACATCGGTTCCGCAAGGGGGCTTTAGTATACCAAGTTTCGCTACCATACAATAGTTACAGTCCACACTGGACCCCTGTGAGTGGCTCAACTTCAGATTATGAGCAGCCAGTGGTACAGCACCGCTACTGCCAGCCCAAGTATCGTGTGAGACACCACACTGTCAAATATTCTGCTGGTGGACAGAACACGTGAAGAATTAAAAGCACCCAGAAACATTCTACACATTCGTAAGTCACCAGCGGTCTTAATCCGTAATTATGGGCAATCGATGTGTGCCTCAGAGAGCGAATTCCACACATTCTCGATTAAATGGCGGTCTTTTTCTGAAACTGTTTTGGCTCCGGCCACTCTTCAACCGTCAACGTCACATTTCCCGACAATTCAGCACTACTAATCTCGCTACACACGAGACGTTTTGGACAGGTCTTCAATTCGGTGCATCAATTGCGTTGCACATTTTGTGACAGCCGAGTATAAGAAAGGAAACCACCACACACACTTCAGTGTCACGAAAGTGAGGACCACTTGGAGCTCAGATTTCGGTTTACGCATTATTCATAAAATTCGTGGAACTTTTATTTAATCATCCCGTCCCTCACGTGTGAAGACAGTCACTCTTATGTGACATCAAGCGTCCTGTGCTGCGATTGGATGCGGCGAGCAAACTGGACAGTCGCTGTGCTGATCTATGAGTTTGCGAAGTTAAAGTTGGCAATTTCATAGTTTTGGTACTCAAATTTGCGTTTTATGACGATATGCAGTCTAAATGATATACGACATTTCTGAAGTCTTCAAGATTTTGAGTACTTTATCATGCTAAAGTGTCGGTAAATCTGGCGTCAGTGGCTACCGATAATTCCCTAAAAGTGACTTACCATCAGTAAGTCTTCTGTAAGGCTTCTGTAACAGTAGCTGCCTAAACAAAATAGTATTTGCTATAGGTTTCAGTCAAATATAATTAGCAAATACCTCCACAAATGTAATTCCGACGTGATTCAGTGCTCTGACGGAAACTAATAACAAATCTACCTAGATTCTTGCAAATATTGCACTGGAAATGGCAGCAATTAAATCTAGATTCTGCCGTCGTTATAGGTCGCACATAAAAATTTACACTGCATTTTAATTGTGTTATTTGAATGTCAGATAAAGAAGTTGGCAAGTGACAGTCAATCACCATCATTCATTCTTTGGTCGCGTAAGATACGACTAATGCGCAAGCACGATTGCGACAACTTTTCTGCACAACAAGCCACTGGGAACACGACGCGTCTCAAAGACCTTGCGTAGCTTCGTCGACACACGAGTCTCTCTTACCCAACAAATAGTAACACGAGAACAAAGCGCTGCAGAGTTCTATAGAGCAAAAAAATTGTGGTCTGTGATCGCTTCTCTTTTATCAGCAAATCACAAACGAAACATGACGTCACAGAACGATAAAAGAGAATTAGAAAGTTTTATTTCATGAAACGCAAACATTACGATAAATTCTCAAGAATTCGCCAACAACCAAGCAAATCTTCGCCTCAGTCTGCCGTAGGTTGGGGAAAACAACAGATCCCTCGTGCATCACAACCTAAATTCCAGAAAACTGTAAAAATACTGAAATAAACGCAAGTGCTGCGTTTCATCGCCAGAAGCACGTCGGCATGACGCCACGAGTGGAGTACAGGATTCGGAATGCCTATGCACTAAACAACTTCGGACGTCTGATTACTTTGCAGACGAGTTAAGGTCTGTAATATTTGACGTTAGGCGTGTAAGCGAGAAAATGTTTTGGAACTCTTTAAAATTATTCTCAACGTGTGTTCGAAGTCGCGAAGTGCTCAAATACTGGGTGTATAACGTTCGCGTATTTCAGCGCCGTGCGTTACGTTACCTCGCGACACGCCAAGTTTACAACTGTGATATTTTTCTTACTGTGTGAAAGCCGTAACGTCAGGTTATACCTTTCAATGAGTACCTTACAACATTTTAGATGTTCAAATTCGGCCAAATTAAGCGAAATGTTGAAAAATAAACTTCTGTCAGCCCTGCAAGGCGCAACAGAGGTAACCTGCTGTCACTCTTTGCTGGCGGTCCAGAATTGCAGATAGCCACGGCTGCTGGAGTCAGTGGCAACAGACGCCGTGTAGCACTAAAACTCATTCAGTCCGAAGTGCTGACTGTTTGATGGTTTTCGCATAGTTGCGTCCTCTACGAACATTGGTTATTTCGTTGCAGTGACGTAGCCAGGAACGCGTAGTTTTCGTTTCCGACAACTGTGGTACGAGAAATCTGCAGGAATCGACAATGGTACATCGAAACACTGCCCGACTGCATGTCGCACTATTTTCCGTTCGTTGCACGCTATTCTCGCTCAAGGTATCAGCGATTAAATGACTGTAACAAGGCGATAAATAACGAGTAATAAATTATTAAACACTCGACGCGCTAATTTAACAAACTATTCGCCATCTCTTTGTTCGTATCGATCCTAATTGTTAAAGTAAGACAATGTATTAAACAAGAGCAGTTCCGTCGTGAGTTACGCGACAAGCCACACAAAAGCAAGCAGAACGACAGCCGCAGCTTCCAAGTACCCCAGTGGAGGCCGGCTGCCCGCCTCACCTGTCTCTGGTGTTCTCGCCGAGAGGCGGGACTGCGCCGCACGCAGCCACACGCCTGGCCGCTCCGCCACAGCTGGGCCGCACAGACAGCCGCGGCGCGCGGCTGCCCCATTTCTCTCCCCCCCCCCCCTTCCCACCCCTTCCGCCCCCACCCACCGACAAACAACACGATGACGTCATGAGGCTGAGTTGCTAGCAACGAGTTAAAATTTCATAGAGTAGCTGAGATACTAGTTACAGCGCTCCTAGCGGCAACCAACGCTAACTTGGCCGCCATGTTCTCCTTAGTCAAAACATTAGGAAAGCGTTACTGTTGTTTGTGTTGGAAGTGTGTCAGCTGTTGTGATATTACTGCAATATTTAACTTTTCTAGTTGACTTTTTTGTTACAAAATATGAAGTCAACATGCCTGCAGTGTGTTCAGCGTTCAACTGCACAAATCGCAGCGATAAAACAACAAATATTTCATATTATAAGTAAGTATATTAGTACCGAAATACGACACACGTTTTTTTAATGTTTATTAAAGAGTCATTTGCATTGAACTGTAATTATGCTTAAGACAAATGCAGGAAGTAATTTATTTATCGTTGATTACAGATTTACTTTAAAAGATAAGGAAATTACAAAAAGATGGGTTATAAATATGAAGCGAGAAAACTGGTTTCCTACTACAGTCAGTTACCTCTGTTCAGCTCATTTTGAAGAGAAATATATGTACCACACAAATGTCCAGAGGCGCCTTTTGTCAAAACCAGTACCTACTATCTTTAACTTTCCACCACATTTACAAAAGCAAGAAAGTATTACGACCACAAACCAGAAAGCGATCTTTCGACAATTTGCAAGATAGTGCTATTACAGTGACATCATTAGCACAAAGTAAGTCAATAGTTTAATTTTACTCCGTGTTCTTATTACTTTGAATTACATACTTTCAATTATAATCTTATGGTGTAACTCTGTTACAAACTTATGATGTAACTACATTCTTTCAGTGCCTGTATGACCCACATCTGTTTCTGCTGACCACAATTACTGTCTACCAAGCCCTAAGAAGTTGAAAACACAATATAACAGAGTACAAGCAGAGAATGTGCGACTAAAGAAGCGGATAAAGCAAATGAAGCAACTTAGTGTACAACACAAAAGAAGAATAGTGCAGTTACAGACTTTAGTTGCTGGTTTGAGAAGAAGGCTATGTAGTTCAGTTTCTGATATGTTAAACAGTGAACATGTAGTTGGTTTGTTGAAGGAGGTATTGGAACTTCAGTGCAGTGCTAAAGTATGCCATTATTCTCAGCAAATAAGGAAATTTGCCCTGACCCTACACTTTTATTCTGCCAGGGCATACAGCTACTTACGAAAATTTGTGAAATTACCCCACCCAAGAACGCTTCGACTTTGTTATTTAATTACTATGCTTGTGTTAACTGCTTGTAACACATATTTCAAATAAATTCTCGTTCACAGTGTACCGGTTTTTGAGGCTTTGACTGTTTACTTTGAAATAGCGACAAAAATATCGCATTTCTGCGCCCGTTACAGTTTCTAATAGTTAACCACAGCATGTTTAGAAGTTTCACCGTCATATTCTGGTGGTACCTGCTCTAATTGCATTAATTTATGGGCAACAAGTAACGTTATAGTGGATGGACAGATTTATTTGAGTTGTCTTGTAGTGTTATCTACATCGAAAAGTTTAGCCATATTTCGACAAAAACATCCCTTTTTGCTGTCAGTGTACACTGAAATCACTGCTGTCTATTGCTTGTTTTAGAAAAAATAAAGCTAGTATGGACTATTTCAAGTAAGTCAAACGCAGTTACAAGGGGGCGGGACACAGCAGACGAATGCCTTGACTAAAGAAAACATGGCGGCCAGAACTTCAATTTGCTTCAAACATGGCGGACCTATAGCCACTCTATGAAATTTTAACTGGTTGGTTGCCAGCTCGGCCCGCGGCATGCGAGGGAACGGCTGCAGCAGAGCGAGCGAGGCGCCTACGTCCGTGTCGGCACTGCCGGACCGACTGCGTCCATCCACGCCACAGTCCGTTCATCTCGTTCCGTGCTGTACAGTTGGTAACAACCCCCCCCCCCCCCCCCCTTCTTCCTACATGGGGCTCCCAAAACCGGATTTCGTAAACCGATTTCCCAATACCACTTCTGGTGAACGCAACAATGGAACCAAGGCGCTGTATTTTCGTCACGGGATGAGGATAGATGCGAACAGAAGATTGTATTCGTACTTTAGCTATTCACGGTCATATGACACATTTGTAGTCGATGCAACCGACGTGGTGGTGTTGGGTCCCTATGGGACTAAACTGCTGACGTCATCGGTCCCTAGGATTGCACACTACTTAATCCAACTTAAACTAACTTACACTAAGGACAGCACACACACCCATGCCCTAGGGAGGACTCGAACCTCCGAAGGGCTGAGCCGTGCAGATGCCACCGACGCCATGTCTTCGGACTGTTACTGACAACAGTGAGAGGCAGGCGGCAGGTGCAACACACGTTTCGGCGAGCTCGCTTGCGTGCGCTCCATTGTCTGTTGGCTGTTGTGTGTAAAACTAACTCGCGTCCCTTAATACGAGGAGAAGAAAGTGTTCTTCCTCTAAAACGATGAAAGAAGAGTTCCCTTTCTTGAAGTACACCACGACTATACAAACATACGCTGTGTCGTTCGGTGTTTCTCACTTAATATGGCGGACGTGTAGATAAAACACAACTCACAAAGAAAAACAAGCAGCTGTTGCCAGTTTTTGCAAGAATTTCTAGCAGCGTAACTTCATTCTCAAGTACGAATAAACTACAAACAGAGGAAGACTTTGGCGTATCAAGTTGAAAATTATGTCACATTCTAGCGTCGATGGCGTGATGGCAGTGGAAAAGTTTTGTGCTTGTGGCTGAAGCCAGGGAAAAGTTACGGCCACTTACGTGACACGCTTGGACAGTCGAAACGACGAGCGGTCAAGAACGTCTTTTAGATCTAACGACCAACATGCATCCATACCTTCAACGCATGCAAGGATTTTTAAACAGGTTTGTATAGTCATTTGGGTTAAAATTGTTTCTTTTGAAAGAGAGTGTTCAAGCATTCCTCATTGCTCCGTGACTGGGCAAACTATTTCGACTTTTGTTCCACATGTCAGTCTGCAACCACTTGCATATTAAGCACTGCCGATAATTCACTGCCGTGCATCCAGCCCGGGAAACGCATAATGTGGAGATGTAGAAACCTACTTTAGAAAATGTACACATATTCTGCACTCATCGCGGCCGGCCACGTTCCATGATACACAGCCGTGACGCCATAACATGGACACACTCGTCCTGTTTATTACGACCGACTCTGCAGCGCCGCATATACAGCCCCTACCATCGACAAGCTTGGCCTTACAGTCTTCTTACTCACGATGATATGCTTAGTATTGCAAAAGATTTGTCCTATTATTAAGTTTTAGCATTTGAATCGTGTAATTTTTGTCCTACTACAGCTTTAATATACTCTCAGTACATGCAAATGGCGTACATCTTATCGATCGTTACGAAAACGATGATCACAAGTGCCAAACGCACAAATTTCCATTTTATTTTCTGCATCGACAATAGAATCGTACAACCTTCGTTGTCAAAGGGTTTTTGTTGGAGTATGCTTCCTCCTCCACCAAGTAGTGCTGTGATTTCTTACACATTCCAGCCACGTACCAAATCAGCATGAATGTTGCCTTGATGGCAATAGAGAAGAAAGTTATCATTACTAGGTGCTCGTACGAAGTTTGGTGTCCGCTCTCCGACGTGTCCGGAAAGTCCATACTAGAAAACAGTAGTACGAATTGGCACTCATCGTACATGTACCTAATCATTGAAAACCATGTCCCAATTAGGGCAAACACAGTTGCTAAGCTAAAACCACTGTGTTCTACTAGAATCTTTGATTTGTTTTTAATACACTGACTTTGCATAAGCAAGCGTGTCAGGTGCTCAGCACATTTCTGTGGATGACGCATACTACTTCTGTTTCGTTCAACTCGATGCTTCGAAGTAAATGTCGAAACTAGCAGTTACTGTTTTGGAGTTTATCCACATACGGTTCAAGAGGTAATATTAGCAGCTTTCAGTCTAATCAAGATTTCTAACAAATGAAGCTACGTTGTCTTCTGATCTTAAGAAACTGATAGCACCCCTTAGTTCCGACAGATTGTATTTAACCGTTCCTCTACGTGGGCCACAACGTCACATATGCTATGAAAGTGTTGTGCCGCAGGTATATATTGAGACCAGAAAGAAAAAAATACGATGAAATCATTATAAATAAGTTCCTCTCATTGATTTCTGTGTATGTTATTCAGCTTTCTGTGTATGCAATGCTTTATTTGAGAAGTAAGGATGCGTCTCTAGTTAGTAACGGTAGCAAACTTTTGCCCACAGCTGAAATTCCGGTCGCAAACCACAGACGCCATGAATTGACGTCGCCCTTACTAACGAGCCCATGAAGCGAGTTGATCAACTCTGGGTAAATTTTCTGTTTTTTAGTTTCATCGCTTGCGGGAATAGACTGAAAGAGCATTTTGTTGTCTCCCTCAACCCACAGATAACGCGATAAGAAATTTTACGCTCTCCCGATCAAACTACAACTAAGAAAAGCCTTCACCTCATCACCGTAATCGCAATTCCTTCCAGTTCGCCGCTCGGTAGTTCGTCAGTATCATATAAACGGACGATTAAAACGGCACGGCGTTTATAATAAACTGCCCCGACACCTGCTGTGGCCAGAAAATTCCGTTACAACTGGGAACGGAGTTGCTCGCGACGGCATTCTTGCGTCAGACGCCGTCCGTGCTCTTGTCGAGTTAAAACTTTAGTAGCAGTTCGACATTATTTTAAAAAGGTCCATCGCCCTTTTCCTCGGCAACGTATGGCCGCCGTCGTGTTGCCAGGGAACATCTCGGTGGCTGCGACGCTGTTTCCTCACGTAAGGACGTAAATGATTCGACGAATTGGTCTGGAGGAACGCCGCTGTCTCGATTGAAATTACTGTTGCGAAATCTGATCAGTGTGGCCTCTCTGATAACAGAAAACGTTAAGCAATATTATGATTTAAAAAAGTCTGTACCCCCGGTTTTGCGTTGATAACAGTACTGCAAATATTTTTGTCTGAAACGAAAGTGCGAAACATTATACACATATAAGTCGAATTTATTTTTTCGTTGACACAGCTTTGTCACTGCCTCAGCGACTGATTGTTGCTGTTAGCATCGCGGATTGTTGCCACTTGTAACTCTCCCGCGAGTAATGGCTGTTATATGAAGTAAACGAGAGCGACAGAGAAATTTACATGCATGAGTTAATCGTCTTAATAAGAGCGAATCTATATTTGACGCAGAGACTACATTTTTAAAATGTACCCACACCACAACCTCGGGTATCCCTCAAGTTTCGAGACGCGTGTCCACTCCCACATATGAGTCACACTGACAGTCGCTGGCCAGTTTTACCATCTTAACGCATCCGCACACTTCCTGTTTCGCACTCGACACATTCATGGACGGCCTTCGTCTCAGCTGCCTCCAGCTGATGTTATTCTACAGTCCCGAGAAGGAGGCGATTGTGTGAGAAGATCTTCCGGAAAACGTGTAGAAATCGTCAAAAAATACCGTCTAAACGTTTTTATCCAAACCAATTAACGCATGTGGTACGTTTATTATACTCACCTGGATGACTTGCGTAGTGAGGAATAGGAATAGCAGTAAGGGGTGGAACGTATTTACAGTCCATGGTTTTGAAGACGTGTAGCTGCCTAGCAAAATTCCTCTAGAGTCAAGGCGAACTCCTAATCACGTACATAGTATTAGCGGATATGTCACCAGCCACAGTTTGAGAACAAGTAATAATGAAGTTGACAGCATCATCTGTTTTTTATCGATGCGAAATCTAAACCCAAGTGTGAGGCCTTGTTTTACTTCCTGGCAATGTATCAGGTGTTCACCTTCTGTTTGTACAAATTGCATTCGTTAAACGGTAACAGATAAAAAACGATTCGTCGAGGGTCTTTACACACTCCACATGAGAGGAGGAGGGCCACATTAGAGCCAACAATTAATTTCTCTGAAAAGGCGATGAACAGGGAAGAGCTTGTTTCAGTGGTATTATTTTGTCGTGTCGCAGGGCGGCGCCGATCGGGAGAACGAAGATCACCAAAGCTTTATTTTACTGCGCGTGATTGCGTTATAGGCCGCTCGTTGGCGCATGTGAAACTGTGGACTCACACCAAGTTTCATGCGTTCGACCACAGAGGTACACATATACACAGCGGGTGCATCTATCCTTGCTGTGAGGTTCGGAACCAAATGGATTAGAGTTGCATTATCTACACCTGGAATCAATTACTGATTTCAAAACTGATCTTGTTGTGTTAGTGTCACACATGTATTAAGTCAATTAACCTACTTTCTCCAACAGTCGCAATGTTAACGCGATAATTGTCCTTGTTACGTTTGGCCAGGTAGAGCGACAGCAAATGTTTCAAACACTGTACTGACAATTCTTTATTTACACAAACGACAGAATTGCAGTAATTTGAGAATTCCTGTTCTTGTTGGACTGTGGCTCATTTAGGTGGCCGCTTCCACGGAAGACTAAATGTCAGTTTCACGGGAAGCACATATTTTTCTGGCCCCTTCCTCAGGACTGCGTGTCATTATGCTTTAATAAGAAACATCCGTAGTGTCCTGTTTTTATACGGAATGAAACGCTATGGCTTCTGATTAATCCAGTACAGATGCCGACACAGTATCGAGATGACGTCACTTGAAGAGTAAATTCATAATAGTGGGTTTGAGAGAAACATTCTGTCGTGTCAAAAATTTTCGCCATTCGTAGAGTTTTCGATCTGACGACCAACATAGCCTAGATCCCTACATTCATCCAACCCATGGATTTTGGAAAGTGTTTGCTGCGTAGCTTGTGCTAACAGCTCGTTTGGAACAGTGTGGGCTACAAGTGCCAAACGCACAGATTTCCAGCGGTTTCATTTCTGTTGCCAAAGTCTTAACGTTGTAGTTGCATCTTTCTCTGCAAAGTAATTTTGCGACATTTTACACACTCCGGCCACGTATCACATCCGCATCAAAGATGCCTTGATGATGACAGAGAATAAATTTATGATTAATATCTGCTTCTACCAAAAGTGCTGTGCACTCTCCGTCGTGTTTAAATAGTCCTTACTAGAAAACTGTAGTAGAAATTGGCGCGAATCGTACGTGTGCATAACCTTTGAAAACCGTGACCCAATTACGGGAAACACAGTTGCTGTACTTGAATACGGTGTACTATTAGAATTTTTGTCATAGATACACTGACTTTTACATAACAAGGCGTGTGCTGTACTCTGAAGATTTCCATTAATAACGCACACTAAAGCCCTCGTCATCTAGGGCGGCGCTTCCGCATACAGACGCGGAGGGGATAGGAAGAGGGGGGGCGGGGGGGGGGGGGGGGGTGAGAACTGCGCACGTGCCGGCAGCAGAGAGCGGGCAAACAAAGTCCACGTGGCCGAACTGCATTGCTAGGGACAACATTCAGGCTCGTTTGCCTATGGTACATCGTATTATTGGTTCAAATCTACGAGGGAAATAGTAAATATTCGAGAAGAGCTGACACAGTTTTGTGAAGAAGCCAAGTACCATTTTTCTCAAAACGACATTGAAACTGCTTGCAATAATTACCATTTATTGCGATTTGAACTGCATTATAAGTAGAAATTTAATACACTACAAAATTAACTTCGAGCACAAACCGAAATCATTATATCTGCTTGACAACTGCTTCTGCTTTGTCTCTAAGGTGTGTCTGTCTGTGTGTGTGTGTGTGTGTGTGTGTGTGTGTGTGTGTTTGTGTTTGACGGTAGTTGAGTGTGATCACTGCGTGTAAAAAAAGAATTAGTGGTAGAAAAGACTAATGTAAAAGACTACCGTAAGAATGGTCAGTAAGTTGTCATATTTTTCTTTGTTAACGGGCATTGTGAGTGTAAACTAACACGTTAGATGTTACAGTAAGAGACCGGATTGATAATCAATTGAACAAGCAAAAAATTAACCTCCACCTGCGAATAACTCCAGGGAATCTGACCGATAACATCGAAAACTACCGATATGTCGACAGATAACCATCATTGTCATTTTAGAGCCCTGTGCAGTAAGTGTCTTGAAAATGACAGAGGTTTACAATACGGTGGGAGAAGCTTAACTTCTCCTTGGGCAATATATTTGTAGTCTGCATAATTAAAAGGATACAAGTCCTAATCAGAAAGGCTGGGAAGTTCTCATTATTATGTATGCAACTGATCTGTTGACAAACACATTTTTAAGCCATGAGTCTTTAAAACTAAGAAATATTACTTTGTTCCAAAGTCTACTTTGTAATACCATCTTCACTTGTGTTTGAGTCTGTTTCCGAACAATCTGGTATTAAATTTATGATGACAGGTTCTAGTCTTATATCAATCATCGTTTCCCTGTCAATTTCTTCTTCCTAAAGCTTCTCAGCATGCCACACAGACTATGCCCACACTACAGGTGGGATGTTGTCTGTTGCCTCGTTGCTTATTGCCTCATGTACAAGCGATTCACTGTATGTTACCCTGAATGTTTTGTTTCTTTTTCTTCCACATAGTGTTAACACTCTTTGCCCAAACTAATTCCATGTGGCTACAATGACAGTGACACGTGAGTAAACGCAAAATGGTGTCACCGCATTCATGTGCAAGGAAGTCGTGTGTGAACGTTCTGTCACGTGACTGGTACAGTATAAATTAACGAGCTGCAGAAGATCGACACGAGTCTAGATTATACGATGCTTACTATTTTTATTTTTAAGCTGGGGAAAAATATCCACATTTCAGGTGTTTGTACTTGATGTTTTTTCTATAACAGTTTAATTATAACTGGCAATGACCGACTTCGAGGCGAGGTATGACAAGAATTGTGAATCACATCACGAGACTGGCAGCGTTCATCCAGAATGGTAGTCACTGCTGTTTTACTTGCACGTAAATACAAGTTTATTCTCAGAAACAAAACGAGAAGAGTCAGACTGCATAATAATTGTCCGAGAACCTATCCCTATGAAAAATTTAAAACTGCCAGTACCATCAATAATTTTCCGGCATATCTTCTTGGAATCATTATAACTGACCCATGTTTCATCGAGGTAATACACTGTTGACCTACCTCCTTCTCTTGTATCGTGAATCTTTATATGGGATGTAGTTCGTGCTGCACCTATATCATTTGTTTGAACTAAAAACTCTCTTCTTAGCGTATCTGGAACCAATGTCTTTGAAAATACTTTACCTTGACGAAGCGCTTACCATTGAAGCCTGCGTAATTGTAACACGTTTTTGTTATGTCAGGCATTCATCATTCACATGGATCTCTTTAAAACATCAATGTTAAAACTATCCATTTGTGTTACTGGTTCTTTGCGATTTCGATGCTTTCCGGCGACACGAAACGAACTGTTTCTACAGTTCCGACAGTCTTGACACTTCCCTTTACAATTCGCTTTAACATTTCTTTGCCGACTCCACATGGTTCTGCGGGCCATTGTTGTGCTTTCAAATATCAACCGTAGGAGACGCGCTTTTAAATTCACGTTTGAAAAAGTTATAAATGAGGTAAATAATCCGCCTCGCCTGCTTGTGATGCACTTCACGTTTATTGCCGTCATATGACATTTTTTTTTTAATCGCTCTTAAACATTTACAAGATACACATTCACAGCTGTACTGCTGCAAGAAAATAAAGGAAAGAAAGAAATTGATAGTTGGATAGACAGTTCGGTTGTGGCGAAGTGCGGCAACAGTGCTGCACGTAGGAGCGAGATTCTCGCTCCCTGCTGTAACTCGCTGCTAGCCGCTCGGAAAGAGCATGAATATTAGTGGCCGCCAGTGGCTAGTGGAGGGGGATGAGGAGAACAGCTGAAAATCGGGCCGCCTTCTTACATGACACAGACAACAGGACTCTTCTGATTCGTCCAGACCGGTGCTTCGACGTAAATATCGGAATTTCCAGCCACTATTAAAGTTTTGGAGCCAGTGCAGATACGGTTATGGAGGAAGTATTTAGGTGCTTTCAGTTTACTCAGAACCGGTAACATATTGGTAGTATATGAAGCTACGATGTCTTCTGGTCAGAAGAAACTGATAGCACCTCTTTGTTTCGACAGATTATACTTCACCGTAGCTGCACGTACCACCACCGTGCCACACAGAGTATGTTACTCTTGTGCCGTAGGTTTATAGGGAGACCAGAAAAAAAAGAAACCTGATATCAGTATATTTAACGAAGTGATTCATTACCGTGTATGTTACTCACCTCTCGGTGTGTGAACTGCTCTATTTGGGAGCTGAGGAAGCGTCGATAGCCGACTCTTCCCAATGGCTGAATCTGGAGGTCGTCTGTACTATAGATACGATGAAGCGATTTCTCCACTCGGGGCAAATCTGTCTTTTAGTTTCATTGCTTAGGGGACAGACTGAAACCGCATAGCGTTGTCTCCCTTAATCCACAGAAAACACGATAAGAAATGTTACGTTCTTTCGATTAAATTACTGCTAAGAAAAGCCTTGAGATTATCATCGTAATCGCAGTTCTTTCTACTTCACCGCCCTGTAATTCGTCACGGTCACGTAAACGGACAATTAAACTGGTCCAGTGTTTACAATAAATTGCTGTGAAAACAGCTGTAGGCCGGAACATTCCGTTACAGCTGAGAACGGTGTTTCTCGCGACGGCTTTCTTGTGCCACGCCCGTGCTCTTGTCGAGATGAACTTTACTAGCAGTTCAGGATTAATTCAGAAAGGTCCATCGCCTTTTTTTTCCGTCTCCGCATATCGCTGTGCTGCCAGACAAGGTGTCGACGTCTGCGACGCTGTTCCCTCAAGGCGGGAAGCAGATGATTCGACGAACTGCTCTGCAGAACAGCCACTGTACAGGTTGAAATCATGTTTGCGAAATCTAATCTGTGCGGCCTCTATGATGACAGAAAAAGTAAAGCCCTTTTCTTATAGAAAGGAATCTGTGTATTCCTCGATATTTCGTTTTAACAGTACTCCAAATAGTTTTGCGTACAACGCTTAGCGAAATATTACGCTCAGATTAGGCAAGTATCAAATGTTAGAAATATGGCGGGCTTCCCAGAATCAACTGTTCCCTTCGCTTCAGTGGTGTTACATATATTCAGATCTCGGGAGGGCGTCTATCGCTGACAGTATGGTGACGTCATAACATCGACACTCGCGACTCACTCATTACGAACGATCCTGCCCTGAGAAACGCGCCTACCCTGTAATCGAGTGACCCTACTAAAGAAGCATTTTTTTCCATTTTTTGCTCTAGTTTACGCCTAATACACCTTGAAAACGCAAACGGCGGACATCTTTCCGCCTGGTTTTAGCTCTCCTGGCTACAGCTACCAACTATTTAGTTATTAATCGCTCTGTCTCCTGATTCAGCAAAAGGATCGCTTGAGCCGTGTGGACGACATGTTTACATCGCTGCGACATCTTCTTTCCCGATATGGTGCTGTGGTCTCCTGCACATTCCGGTCGTATATAAAAACAGGCCCGTACTTGGCTTGTTGACAATGTGGAAGCACGTAAAGTTATCATTTTTGTAACCTCTTGTCAAGTATGCCGTCCATTCTCCATCGTGTTTGAATAGTATATACCACAAAGCCGCAAAACAAATAGCTGCGCAACTTATATCTCCACTTAATTCACAACCGTGCAGCAGTAAGCTTAGCTTTGGACGCTCAATATAGCACCTTCCAACACTTTAACGGACGTGGATAGTACTTTTGAGCATCCCATTACGTGCAATCTCCTCTTTCCCCTCCTCCGTATATTTTCACTGGCGTACGTAAGAAATTCATACCCTCCAATAATTGTTAATGTCTCCTCTCCATATTAGGAAAACACCGATAAGTTCGCTGTACCAAGGACAGTTGCATTACAGAGACGATACTCGTAAAAATTATGAATCTCGTCATTAGGACTAGCAAAACCTGTCAAGGTCTAATATGTAAACATAAGTAGAGAAAAACGGTTTCCGAAATTTTCGCCTTCTGAATGTTGTGTCCGGTGTAAACGTCGTATCTGTCGTACCGTTCACCTTGCCTGCTCAGTAAATAGGCTACGTGGAAAATCGCAGCAAATATTGAATTCTGGTCGACGTCTGCGTGGTACCTTAGGTCATTGCCCATATGTTTTAGATACATACAGACATACAAAAATAAATTAATATCACCGTATTTAACAGTCTCTCGTTCATCACTACTGAATCACAGACGATATTAAAAAATACCGTCTTTACGCATGGTGATAGGATCGATGTGACCAAGTCAGTTAAAAGTTTTGTTTCGTTTTCAATGCTTTGCCAATCGACCAGCGGTGCACAGTCTTTGCTATCAATAATACCGATTCCGTAGGGTCTCATGTGTTGCCCCATAACAGCGTGACTGACACTCATGTCACGACGTTTACACATTTAGTACTTTACTAGAGGACTTTTTGTATTATACATCTATTTTCTTAGCGCCTTTGTCAAACGTATGATACTTATTGTGTGCTGAATTTTAAAGTTACTGATCGCTACCAACGCAACCGTCATTTTGCCTTTGTTAGCACTCTCCACCAAAGGTTAGGTGTACTTGACTCCTGAGCATTTGACCAACATTCTGTCACGCATTGTCTGGCATATACAGGGTGCGGAACGACAATTTGACCAAAAGCCAAAGCATCAAGTGAAGGAATGTAGAGGTCGCAGTTGAGTATTTAAGGCGCTATGCCAGCATGAACCGTGATCAGTTGGAACATTTGCTCCACATAATTTTGTTAATTAACTGGTGGCTTATGTTTCGTTCCTTTTGGCCCTTTTAAGGCGTATTGAAAAATGAAACATGGACATGTTATTTCTTCATTTCTGTAACAATGCTGTCTAGCGTGCGTCAGCTAAATCTGATACAGGTGAAAGTGATAATTTAAATTTACCTTTTTCTCATTGTGACGATTGGTTAGTCCAAATATTGTGTTTACGTATACATTTTCTGTAAATTACCAGTCATTTGAGTGAAGATATTCGTATGTCAGATTTCAATTACGTTCCTGTAGCCCAGAAAATATGCAGCTACGACCCTTAGTGGCCATACACAAAATACTATGTCTCATGCCATCTTTCCCCCTGCACTTTTTCCGCGCTCAGTATAACGGCGCTGGATAGCAAACCTGTCTCAACCAGCCCTGTTCAAATAATTCACTTTTTACGCACGCTACACACAGCTCACTGAATGACTCCCAGCCCGTTCGTCCGCCTATATTCCGCCACGACACTGGAAAGCCAGCGCGCGAGCCTCAAAATCATGAACGCAGCATCAGATTCTCATAGTGACACTGTACTGATTGTGAGCAACCTCAGACATTGATCGCAAATGCAGATCATAGTAATGTAGAAGCTGAGTTTATCTTTCCGTTTGTTCTCCGTCTCCTGCAGACCAGAGAGCTCTGTCGCTGCATCAGCGGTCGATTACTGGTGTTGGCGCCACGGAACGATGGCAGTTAAGTTGTGATTCTATTAAAGGAATAAAAACAGAAAGAAGTAAAGAACGCGGCATCTAGCAGTCAAGCAGCACGTTTCTGGTAGTTTAATGCGATGACGAATTTAAACGTAGTGGGACTGAGTTAACAGCTATTACATAAAGCAAGATTTAAAGCTACGCACTACAGGGACAAACTCACTAAAGATATCGTCGTTGCCACACTTTATTTTACACACAATTGAATCAGACTACTTCTTATGAACTACACTTAACTATGCCTGTAATTCATGGCGAAGCTGACCATTACTGTTACTACTCTGGTATTTTTCTTAGGTAAAGACTGAGCAAAATGCTCACACGATATAGCAGTCTTACGTCTGTCATGTAATTGTCCAGGAAGCAACTGCTCCAGTCCGAACCATTCCTGTTGCGACTAACCTTATAAACTGAATACTTAGTAAACGGTGAGCCGAATTACTTATTGCATTATGTGCATGAATGCTGCAATTTTCTCGGCAACAACGATAAACAAGCACGAAAGAGAAAGATTTAGCTACAGATGTCTGCCATCATAGGGTTGTCGTGACAGCTAAGTCATTAATGAAATCTTGCGAGGTGCCGAGTGGAGAAGAGTTTGTACCTCTCTAATTATGACGAATTTTGTATGAGAACGAGACATGCCCTCGACCCCCTCCTTATCTACCAGCTAATTAATTATACGCACAATGGTAATGGAGGAAAATGATGGTGGCCCCTGTTAGTTAGTTAAATAAGGAGTGCACACTCACAATAATTTAATAAGAATAGTAATCTACTCAGAAAAAAGAGAACTTTATCATATTAAACAACAGGAAATGGGATTCTGCATATCTCTACGACAAGATATACGGATTAAATATGAGAATCAGATTTATTATACACCAGAACATAAATTCACATGATTGTTGACACAGACACTTCGTTAAAGAATAGGGTTACTGAAATATTATGAGAATAAGAGTTGGCTCGAGAACAAGGGGCTCCTACTGTCTGTGAGGCAACAGACTGACGACAATGACTGGAGGTCCTAATGAATCAAATATTAATCTCCCGACTATACAGCAGTATCGCAATTAGCAGTGAGAGGGGATCACATGGAGAAACAAACAAGGTGGACTTGTAACAATGTGAGCATGCTTGCTGCAGAGTGATTGAGTATTGATAAGGACCTACAATGCTGGAGCCGCACAATACTGTACCGGTACTGAAATCTGCAGCACGCTGTCAGTAGGCAGCGTCCTGGTGATGTAGGGGCCGACTTCTGCCGTGCAGCGACTCTGTGTCAACCCCTGGCAGCGAAGGCTGTCTGAGAATTCTAAGCAAGAGCGAAGCCAGCATTGCTGAACTCTCTACTCTCCTCGGAAACTGCTGATTCCAAAATTCCCCCACACTGTCTCGGAACATCATTCGCGCCAATAACGGCCGTTCCCTCCAATTCCGAGCGGGGCTTTATGACGTCAACTAGCCTCAGTTAAAGTTGACCAGTCATGCCTCTGCTGTTCAGCTGAGGGCACTGAACTTGCCGTTTGACTGACTACGGAAACAACCTGCCTAGACCACGGGCCATCTGGCGCCAGACAGTCGCACCCCGGAGGGCACAGTCCACAAGTATTGTCAGAATTAAGAGGAGAATGCAGTCAGTCGGTGCCAGGAATCTTCGTTCTGGACGCGCCGGAATGGTAAACACATAAACTGCAGCGACACTCAGACGTCTCGCAGGTCGTTCCACCAGGGGCTTAAGCCTATTGTACGCACCCCTCAGATTCAGGGAAGTGCAGCCCCCAACCGGAAATGCCATGTGCCACGTCCTCCGATCGTTGCCTCGCACAAGCCACCCAGGGAAGTAACCCAACATGTATAGGAATCAAGTGAAAATTATTTTTTGAGCACTCAGTACAAATACTCTCACTACAATAACCTTATTCGGTCTGTTACTACCGTGCAATGGCATAGAACACTAATAAAATTGATTAAAATGAGAGAAGACATGCAAAAGAGGGCACAGAACCTCTCATTCCCCCCATCCCCCCCCCCCCCACCTCCAGTCAATTTAGATTATTTTTGGTAGTGGATGACTCACTTGACAAATGTAGTGTGTCAATCACTCAGAAAGAATCGGTCCAGTTTCCAAAATGTCACAACGAACTGGCAGATTAAATTGGAAATTGATGATAAAATGAAAGGTGGAATATTTCTTATGGCTTCGCCAACATCTTACTCACATTGACGAATAAGTCACACGCAACACAGATTCACCCTCAGGGAGCCCACTGTCATGCATGGACATACTCACACAGTCATACAAATGTTGAACACATGCTAAGTTCGAAGCTGCAGTAAAATGTTGACCTAGTGGACCTGCAAGCTTCTCATTAAAGTAACATTTATGAATTAGCTCCTGGTGCCCAACTCAAACACACACATACTTAAGCATGAAGCCAAAAAGGCAAACAATATCTCTATGCTTCATGGTTGAAACGTTTAACCACTCTCACGCCTTTTCCCTGAACAGAAAGGATGATAAATATTTTAGTGATTGATTGCCTGATGGTCCATGCACCATTAACCAGAATTGTAACTACAGATATTCCGCTCACATAGACAAACAAAAATACTCTCGTGTAACAGTAGCATATTATTGTGTATAACATTTTGTAACTATTGAAATTTGTACACATAGTGACAATTGACAGGCATCAACATAAGTGAGATAGAGAGATATAGTGTACATGAAAAGACAGAAATTTCGTAAGTGTAGCTGTGTGATCGAAGATCATGTAACATAGTGTGCATCACCAAAAAAAATTGTTCCAGACATGATGATAGGGAACCAGGATATCTTTAACATGAACATGTACAATTAATAAAATAAGACTGAAAGCTTGTATTTGACATTGAATTTCCAATCTCTAGTGTCCGAAGTAAAGTTTGGGGGGGGGGGGGGCGAATAAAAACAATGTTTTCACTAAAAGCACAAATGTTACTGTGTTCACGCAGATGTCTGAGCAAGAAAAAAAAAAAAAACAGTTGACCGTAACGTCCTTCGCATGCTAACGTCACACAACGAATCACTCAACACACGAATATTGCGACACTCGTCTGTGGAGCGGGATGGTGGTTCCTGGCGTGGAGAAAGCGGCGCCAGCTGGAAGGAGTGCGACTGGTGGTGTGGGCCAGCAATCTAATGTTTCTGGGAACCAGGCGCGGCACCCGGAAGTTGCTCCAGTCATCCTCCACTCTCTGTAGCGGCACTGTCCATCGACAAGAATCTCGTGGGGTGGTACGACAGCCTATTGTTGATGTGCAGCACAGTGCGGTACGGTGGCCAGCACACGTACGGGCTCTGATTGTATTGAGGACCGCAAGAATCAGGACAGAGCCGTAGGACAGGTAGTTGGCCGTCCTAAGACAGTAACACTTGGTCTTATCTAGACCGAAAAATTGCAATACGGGATTTTACTCTCAGAGTGACTGCAACACTCGTGGATTCATCTGATGGAGGATGAAGCCAGGATAGCAGATCGATCAACGTGGCTGATTGCTCGGAGCTGCTCTCTGTAGGAGAGAACATAATCACGATAAACTGCAGTCCATCAATACCCGGCACAGAACTGCTCTGGGCGTGCAGTCCGGCCTATTATTGTGATTTATGCGAATTCGTGCAGGAACTGTAAACGGCGTCCGTCATAAGTGCGTCTCAAGAGATCTCTCCGACTCTCCGCGCTGCCACTGTCAGAGTACGCCCTCGTCGTCTGGCACCTCTCCTGCAATGGAGTCCCCATTTCTAGTGGAGTCCCCATTTCTGCGTCACCGCTGAGCGGTCCCGCGCTGTCTCCTCGGCCAGCCGCCAACGGGGTCGCCCGTCCCGGTGGGATCCCGGGGTTGTGTCCGCCTTCAGCTGACGGGAGGCTGTCGGCCAGGTGAGCCGCCGCCTCGCTCAGCAGGTGGGCGGCACGCGCCTCTGAGCCGCCGCGGAGGGGCGGGGCGGGGCGTGACTGACAGCCGCCTCGCTCAGGCGTCTCCCTGCCGCTCGGCCTCCATTTACTCCACACCGACCACCCTGTAGCGTCACTTCTCGTCCAGCAGTCACTCGCTGTTCGCAGTACCTGCACAATACTTAAGACCTTTTATAAAGAGTGCTTCCCCAAAACTTTTTACTAAGACAGCATTCAGAATTTGTAAAGATCATATTTCGTACATTCGATAAAACAAATTAATAGAGATGAATATTTACATGAATAGAACTGTTACACTAATACAACACAAAATTCTTATACTCTGCTGAGAGACTTTATAATTAATGCTTATTGTAAAGAATAGTGACTTAACCTATGGGCCCATTGTTAATACCAGGGTACGATTCATTAAGATACAGAGAAGCTCAAGTACTCCACCCGTAACTCTAAAATACTGTACGTAATCCCACCTATGACATACCCGTCACTGGAGCATGCTCACAACTACTGCTGACTCTTCAACTTCACTAACTACGCTATCTACAGGCGCCACTGCACGTCCCTCGCTGTCTCGGATCCCAGAGGCCTCGATCGATCCCTGAAACTGCTCAAGACATGGCGGACGCACACAAATAAACAATGAACACATATTAGACGAGATATAATTAGCTGCAATCGCCTTAGTAATGGAAATTAATAAAAATACTATATGTAACTTATCGGCTACACCCGTTTACCATACATACTCCCCCGTCCTGCCGCGCTGAGACAACTCGGTGGATGTTGCTGTTTCTGGCGTGGCCGATCGCTGAGTCGATCGCTACTCATCTGACATGGAACTGGATGTACACAAACTTACGGTGGAAAATTTACACACACAAAAAAAAACACGGCAGACTTCGCAAGTTACAATGCAAGGACTCTACCTCTGTACACAATTTCTTGTAAATATCATATTTTTAGACTTCTCGTGTGTGCTAGGTCTCACACCGAGACACCAGTTACCGGACTTGTTGAGGAATTCCATACCTTCGGCATTACACCGCTCACGCGATAAATCCCGACGACCGCTCACGTTCAGAGACGTGACGTACCATCGTACGAGAAACTCGCCACACTCCAGAAAGGTTGCGCTTAACAGCAGCGGCATGGGCGGGCACAGTGGCCACCTTTGTACATCCGCCTCCAAACCCCAAGAGTGTGGTGCAACGCGCTGTGGCGTGCCCAACACGCCAACGAAGAGAAAACTCTCACTGAAAGTAGGTGCAACTTTTGTGGCGGCGTTCGTAGCGACAAACAATTCGCTATAGAAACGGCTTACGAAGTCACCGCCACACTTTTAATAGCGGGCCGACCGGTCCGCTGGAACAGTGAACAGAAAGATGAAAACCCAAACACTCTGATTAAATAAGAGTCGGTACTTATCTTTATTAACGAAGATACAGAAACACAGTAGTGAACTCCGTGTCTACAGAAATCTGTCTAGTTCGAGTCGGAGCGGCTAGGTCAACGTCGGCTGACGACAAACAACAACTCTGCTGCGATGAACACACAACTGACTAGCAAGTACACAATTCGGTGGCGAGTATACAACTGAGCGGCGAATACAGAACTGTCCTAGCGCTTGCGACTCCAGCGCTTAAGATACCAGAAGCCAGCGGTGGCGCGCGCAGACTTGCGGCGATTTCCTGTCTCGCTGGCGCTGCTTATGCGGACGGCGTCCGGACTTTGATGCTGCCAACCTTTTTGGCAGCAGGCTCGGGTGGCATTACTGGCTAGGATATAACAGCAACATCGCAATTGTGTGCCCATGACAGCAGTGACAAATACCGCGCAAACAAACAAGTGGTGCAGCGCTGTAAGGCGTGCCCAGAACACTGTCCGTATGCACCCAGTAGCTCTTCCTCAACAAAGACACAGTAATAGGTACGGTGTAAAGACAAAACACACATGAAGATGGACTCTGTGTTACCAATGACTCGGAAGAGTGGTGGCTCCCCCATGAAATGGAAAGTACAGAACAGTGAGTTAGACCGACCCTTCGTTTTCGGAGTTAACAAAGAATGCGGAAGGTGCATATGTCGCCTCGTAGCCCCTACAAGATACACACGTACATGTTAAAGAATATAAATAAAAACAAATTACCACACTTAATGTCTAATACGTACACAAAAGAAGGATGTTTTCTAAGCCAGTCTCATTTTACAAATGTTTCCCTTTTGTTTCACACACAGGCAACACTTTTTTTTCTGTACAAAAACTACGTTCTTGCGCTCCTCACATTTCAACACATGCAAACGGCTCTGTCCGAGTACTTGTGCGGATTTTCCCCGAGCCGAAACCGCACGGTCCTGGCTTCAATCTCGCCCTCCATTTCTGTTTCGGTGATTGGAACTGGGGTTAGGACCACGTATTTCGATTCACTCGTCCCGCTCTCCATGTGAATCTCTGCGCCTCCAGCTCGTGTCGTACTGGCGGGTATCGTTTTGTCTCCTCAAGTTACTCTGCCGTCCTAGTTTTGTCTCTTATAGTCCTGCCTCCACGCTGATAGATGTTGTTGTTGCGCGGTGCTCAACGAAAGTCGCTATTGTAATAGTTATTTTGCCCTTTCCTTCGACACTAGAACTGAACCGAAATAGTACCTAGTGCTGGAATTCATCTATAACCTTGTAGAGATTCTTTTAGAAATAAATTACTTCTTGCCATTGACACATGGAGGACGTGTGTTTCAAGAAACCGCGACGATGTACTAGCCTTGTCGAGAATTATCCAAACAAGCGACTGAACATAGCACTTGGCGTGGCAGCTTTGTAGGAGCATTTATAATTTGCAGACGCCCGATCTTCCTGTAATTAAAAGATTCATAAAATCAATGTTCCT
Source organism: Schistocerca americana (assembly GCF_021461395.2). Classification (NCBI taxonomy): domain Eukaryota; kingdom Metazoa; phylum Arthropoda; class Insecta; order Orthoptera; family Acrididae; genus Schistocerca; species Schistocerca americana. The sequence continues at coordinate 97,276,171 of NC_060129.1, read as the reverse complement.
CCTACACAGACTGTGTTAGACACTTTCGTATGAATAATCTGTTCGACTGGTTTGTAAATTATTCTAAATATCCTGCTGTGTTGAAGATCTCTGTATTTATCAAACATGCAAGAGTCGAGAATTAATGTTACACATGCGCAGAAATGTGCAATCGTTTCGGTGCCTGTGCTTTGGCAGAGACCAGGGGCCCTATCCTGTATCGTTCATACCGATTGGTGTAGTAGGTTACTCTCGGTAGTGACGTCATTTTCGATTCTTTATCGAAATATCCTATTCAGTAAACTTCTGGGACTTGTTACCGAACGGTCCTCCCACCGATTTTACGACAATTGTACAGAGAGGTTTGGGATTTCTGTCTGGCCCTGTCGATCGGTGAGCTTTGGTTTATGCACACCTATAATATGTTACTTTAAACATATTTAGCGGTTTTAGTTTGGATTTAGTGATTGTGTTACTAAAGAATCACCAGAAGACGCATCCAGTTAAAAGTGAGTTCATAATAGACTATTTTCATTTGTTAGAAATATGGTTAGGATAGTTTGTTACTGTGAATGATTACATTAAAAAAACCGTTTTCGGTCAATATTCTCTCAAAATATGTGTTATTTTTATGCATATAACAGTTTAAAGATAATTAAATATCAAGACATTCACTCTGCTTACGTATATTACATTACTGAACTGATGTTACTAGTGCCTTTGTCTACTCTTTCCCACAAATGGGTTAGTTAGTAATTATCGAAACGTGTTTACAGCTTTCAAGTAGCAATGGAATGCAAATATGTGTAACCCGCTATTAGAAACCTTCCAAACTATCATGCATTTATGATTACGCAGCACCGTTTGGCAACGAAGTCAGCCTACGTTCCTCTACATAATATTACAAGACTTGATCGCTGTGTGGCCGTTGTTCTTGTGGTCAAGTGGTTAGCGCGCGAGATGGCAATACGAAAGGACACGGGTTCGCGCATCAGTGGATGGAATAAATTTTTTTTCCTCTACATATATATGCAACACGTTTTGAGACATTGTTACTCGTGTAAGTTAAGATTTTTCTGCAATATTCGTTATTACTTACCTGTGAAACACGTATGTTGTGTGGCGGCGATGGCGAGGCATTGCAGAGTCTCTGACCAGAGAGCTATTTGTCGTTCCTAGTCTGCGCTTGACCGCGCGAGAGTTGCGAGCAGCAGTCTGTCGGTAGCAGCAGCCCAGTGCAGTTGTCTGTTGCGCTCTGTCGGTAGCAGTAGTCGAGTTCAGTTGCTAATGGCAGTCTGTTAGCAGTAGTGGTCTTGTACGGTCGCGAGAGAGTCGCGAGCGGGACGCAGTCGCAGGCGTCGACATGGGTCTCTGGTCAAGATGCTGAATGAGGTATATTGTTAATTAAGGTCACCAAGCTGCATTGCGCACATCAGATAATGTAAAGTTTATTTATTGTAATTAGTTTTCAACAAGTGCCCCAATAATAATTTTGATTTCAAAGCAAATTTTAACAAAAGAACCATTTAATTGAACGAACGATTTCCTTCCATTTCCTTTAAAGAAAAGTTTCAGTTAAATTTCAAAAAAAAAAAAAAAATAATACTTGCGATGCATTTCCTCCAAGCCGTGGCCAACAATAAGAGCAGAAATTTGACATGCAGTTTCGAATGAGGTAAGAAATTAATTATGATCTTTTGCACAGGGCCAAAGACCGATATTTCGGTTTAATTGAGTTTACATTGTCACTGAAGTCTCATTAGCATTGAATTGTTTTTCATTATTTTCGTGAGAGCTTACACCTTCAGTCAGATTGCGATTCTCATTTTTATTGTCATTAAATTTAATTGCTAGGGAGGTTACGCTTGGCTCCCATCTATTATATTTCCGTCTTTCAAAATTTTTGTGGGGAGGTTACACCTGTAAGAGCGCACTTCCTCAGTAATGATTTCGTGATTTCTGTGTGTTTAAAACACGAAATATGAAATTACTGTGAAACTATCGACAGTGACCTTTATATTTCTTCTTGTCAGAAATAATTCACCATTTCTTCCGAATATGTAGCGCTTTCCGAGTATGCGGTTTGACAGGAATCTAAGAGCACAACTTAAATTACTTGGAATGTAACTAGCAAAGTCATCTTCACAATCTTGCTTGTCACAAGTATTTATCTGCGAGAGAATCCTCAACAACAGTAGACAGAGTGAAAGATCTCTTCCGTAATATTTTTGACTGTTGCAGCATATACGAAACATTTTCATTCATGAGATGAATGTTATAAACTTCGACGAACTGCAGGAGCTCTCGAAAATGCGTTTTCTTTTTTTTTTTTAGTTTTGTTTTTAAGACCCAGATCGTTGATGCATCACATAGGAAGGTGGGCTACTTAATCATTTGGATCTCTAGAGCGTGTTATAACCACATTCTGTTTATCTTCTTATTCTTTGAAACTTTCATAATCAATTTTTAGGGTGTTTTTATAGGTGTATTAGGACAATGTGGTATTAGACACTATTCCTAACTCATATTCCGAAACGTAAATTCCAAAACACGATGTCAGTGTGAATTAGAATACGATGACATAATGCGGCATTTACGACAATCTGCGGAATACAGTCAAATACCCTATCGTTATTATGCATGCATGGAAACATGCGGTCAGGGAAACTGTAAAAATTTCTATGCATTTAAGCTGAGAATCACGGAAATGAATATACTGCGTCTGATACTGTTAGGGAGGAGCCCAGGGCGATGAAGGCGGGCACGTCAGCTCGATGGAATGCGGCGTCATGCGTTATGGCAAAAGTAAACGCGATTTTCGGTACCTGGAAGAACAGCGCGCCTGTGTCGTCTGCTAGCCGCCATGTGTTCGTGGCTGTGCGCGCTGCAGTGCGCACGCGCGGATCTGCGGCCGCTTGCTTTTGATTGGCTTGCGCGACGCGAACCGACAACAGCGCTTCGGTTCTCCAGACCCGAACGGTGCCGCTTCCAAAACGCATACTGAATAATGCAGGGGCTCTGATTCGAGTACTGGACCGTTTGGTGCTCTTGAGTAGCGAAAAGATCGGCACCATGGCGGAAAGATACAGAATAGGCACCCAGAAGCTGGTTGATGACTCCACATACACAGCTGCCGCTGCTCCTGCTCCATGCTGTTGCCGCATTTCTGTGTTTTTTGAAGCTTTGCTGGTAATGGGGGCAGGACAGTCGCCTTGGTCACCTTTCGACTCGAACCGTTGCTGAGCTACGGCATGGGCCAATGAGGAGAGCCGTGTATTGTTGACAGCTGCGTCACGTCTTGATTTGTCTTGTGTACTCTAAGGGGGTACAGTTGATTGGTACAGTCATTTTCGAAATGGCCTTACTCCAATGAGTTACGAAAGATAACAGATATTTTTGCGTGCAAAGGGATTTATTCTAGATATTGTAAACGTGTTTTTATGGCCAAGTTACAGCGACGTCATTTATGAAAAGACTTCACTCCTGGAATAGCGCCCTTTCAACGGTGATCATACTCGCATGCCTTCTACCGAATACTTAATGCACTATATCTTACGGTTCGCTTTTCGTAGTTCAATTATTGTTACTTCCGAGTATGTGTTGTGAAATGTAAAATAGCTTCAAGCACTGGGTTGGAAACTAGTGAAAGCGCCAAGAAAACAACGAAAGAAAGAAAGACAAAATGTTGGAAATTATGAACAGAATGATATAAAAACAACAATAGTGAACTGTCATGAGCGTACTAAACATTAGAACCCCGTTTGTTTCTACATTTTGAACATAGTAACTCATAGTCACATGTTGTGGCTTCTAAACACATAGAAGGATTGCAGAAGCAAACATTCGATGTTTTATTTCCGAAAGTGTCTGTCGTTTTAATTTTGAAAATATTTACACTGGTCACGTAGCTATTAACAGGAAGAAAGATCGAGACATTCAAGACTATTATATTCGCCATGAATATAGGTATTTCTATGATGTTCTTATCAGTTTAAGTTATTTCTTTGAATAGTGGAAAGCCCATCCTGCTACATTTCATATACTCACCTGCAGAATGTTTTTTTTTCTCCCCTGAAAATTTAAAGTCTTGGAGTAATGCCTTTCCATGGATAAAAACAGTAAGATCGATCAGTCGAGGCGAATCCTTCACTAGGTTAAACTGATAGACGTGGTACATCTATTTTTGTTTTGTTACACAGTCTAGTTCCACAGCACCAGGTTGAGGAGCAAGTCTAGGGTAATGCAACAGGACGGTACGTCAAACTAATGTCTGACACCTTAATGGCTCTGAGCACTATGGGACCTAACATCTGTAGTCATCAGTCCACTAGAACTTAAGACTACTTAAACCTAACTAACCTAAGGACATCACACACATCCATGTCCGAGGCAGGATTCGAACCTGCGTCCATAGCGGTCACGCGGTTCCAGACTGAAGCGCCTAGAACCGCACGGCCACACCGGCCGGCGACACCTTAATATTAGGTAAAATTTGTACGAATAGTACCCATATGTGAAGCCGCTAAGTAATGTCTAGCGTAGTCAACAATACTACAAATGAATCTGCTCAATTTTTATACAGGCACTCAAGTCAGTACAGAAGGAATGAGTCATGAAAATACTTCAGGCCACACTTGAAAGGATGTGGATTGCTGCCGATATTTGTTAATTCTCGTGGTAATTTAATGTAAATGGAGAATACTACATGTCCGAGTCAAGGAGGTGCGATCGAAATGCTGGGTTGATTTCTCCCTAGTGTTAACTGAATGAAGGCTGCTAATTATCGGAGAAAACCACGCATTGTTAACAACAAACGAAGTTGAAATATACATTTAGAGGCCCGCGCTAGAAGTCCCAGACTCCTGAACAGGGGTCGACCACAGTTTCGTGAACTTTCACCACATTTTGCTCTATCTGCCGTTTTCTGAGCCAAGAAGAGCCTTTGAGAATGAGAAAAGCAACAGCAGAATATAACATCGCAATTCATAAGCTAATCAGCACAAGCAAAGCATACTAATTCTCGTGTTGGGCTATCACTTATTTCAGATACATACAGCGCTGTTAAGTTTTTGAGCAAAATACTGAACGTGCGCTGTCTATTTCAGCTTACCACCTACCAGAACAACGAATTTTGATTGTTCGGACTGACTAATTATATGCCTATTATCTCTGATTTAAACGTCAGTTGCAGTTCGGTTGTTCGTCACAAACTGTAAAAATATTTTGATTTAGCATCAATTCCTTTTGTACAACGCACGAACTTAAACGCCTTCAACTCCTCTGTTTGACACAGTGCTCATGTTCCACTCAGTATGCTTCACTACCAAAAAAAATCAGTCAGAAAACAGATACATCTTACAATTTGCTTTGATACTCCGCAAGCCACCTGGTGGTGTGTGGCAGAGGATACTTATGGCACCACTGACTGATTCCTCCTTTCTTGTTTTCTCGGAAAATATACGTTTTCGGACAACATATATGGTGATGAAAAATGCTCAGTTTACAATTGTAAGTAGGTTGTTTAAATTTTTATATTGGTAACGCCACGTAGCGCTCTGTATGAAAATCACTGGCTGTGCTGTGTGCAGTCTGTGGCTAGTTTGCATTGTTGTCTGCCATTGTAGTGTTGGGCAGCTGGATGTGAACAGCGCGCAGTTGGAGGTGAGCCGCCAGCTGTGGTGGATGTGGGGAGAGAAATGGCGAAATTTTGAAATTTGTAAGACTGGATGTCATGAACTGCTATATATATACACTCCTGGAAATGGAAAAAAGAACACATTGACACCGGTGTGTCAGACCCACCATACTTGCTCCGGACACTGCGAGAGGGCTGTACAAGCAATGATCACACGCACGGCACAGCGGACACACCAGGAACCGCGGTGTTGGCCGTCGAATGGCGCTAGCTGCGCAGCATTTGTGCACCACCGCCGTCAGTGTCAGCCAGTTTGCCGTGGCATACGGAGCTCCATCGCAGTCTTTAACACTGGTAGCATGCCGCGACAGCGTGGATGTGAACCGTATGTGCAGTTGACGGACTTTGAGCGAGGGCGTATAGTGGGCATGCGGGAGGCCGGGTGGACGTACCGCCGAATTGCTCAACACGTGGGGCGTGAGGTCTCCACAGTACATCGATTTTGTCGCCAGTGGTCGGCGGAAGGTGCACGTGCACGTCGACCTGGGACCGGACCGCAGCGACGCACGGATGCACGCCAAGACCGTAGGATCCTACGCAGTGCCGTAGGGGACCGCACCGCCACTTCCCAGCAAATTAGGAACACTGTTGCTCCTGGGGTATCGGCGAGGACCATTCGCAACCGTCTCCATGCAGCTGGGCTATGGTCCCGCACACCGTTAGGCCATCTTCCGCTCACGCCCCAACATCGTGCAGCCCGCCTCCGGTGGTGTCGCGACAGGCGTGAATGGAGGGACGAATGGAGACGTGTCGTCTTCAGCGATGAGAGTCGCTTCTGCCTTGGTGCCAATGATGGTCGTATGCGTGTTTGGCGCCGTGCAGGTGAGCGCCACAATCAGGACTGCATACGACTGAGGCACACAGGGCCAACACCCGGCATCATGGTGTGGGGAGCGATCTCCTACACTGGCCGTACACCACTGGTGATCGTCGAGGGGACACTGAATAGTGCACGGTACATCCAAACCGTCATCGAACCCATCGTTCTACCATTCCTAGACCGGCAAGGGAACTTGCTGTTCCGACAGGATAATGCACGTCCGCATGTATCCCATGCCACCCAACGTGCTCTAGAAGGTGTAAGTCAACTACCCTGGCCAGCAAGACCTCCGGATCTGTCCCCCATTGAGCATGTTTGGGACTGGATGAAGCGTCGTCTCACGCGGTCTGCACGTCCAGCACGATTGCTGGTCCAACTGAGGCGCCAGGTGGAAATGGCATGGCGAGCCGTTCCACAGGACTACATCCAGCATCTCTACGATCGTCTCCATGGGAGAATAGCAGCCTGCATTGCTGCGAAAGGTGGATATACACTGTACTAGTGCCGACATTGTGCATGCTCTGTTGCCTGTGTCTATGTGCCTGTGGTTCTGTCAGTGTGATCATGTGATGTATCTGACCCCAGGAATGTGTCGATAAAGTTTCCCCTTCCTGGGACAATGAATTCACGGTGTTCTTATTTCAATTTCCAGGAGTGTATTATGACTTTTGATGACTATTAAGGTAAATATATTGTTTGTTCTCTATTAAATCTTTCATTTGCTAACTATGCCTATCAGTAGTTAGTGCCTTCCGTAATTTGAATCTTTTATCTAGCTGGCAGTAGTGGCGCTACCTCTATTGCAGTAGTTCGAGTAACCAAGATTTTTGTGAGGTAAGTGATTTGTGAAACGTATAGGTTAATGTTAGTCAGGGCCATTCTTTTGTAAGGATTTTTGAAAGATTGCGTTGCGCCAAAAAATATTGTGTGTCAGTAATTTTTCTAAGGGGACGTTTCATACGTCGATTCTTAGCCGAGGATACCTCACTGGAAACTTCTGATTTTTTCTTGTAGTTTGTGTAATTAGTGTAGCTTTTGTTTATTGCTAGCGCGTAATTGTAGAGAGAATTTCCTTTGTAGTTGTAGTTTTTCATTCTTGTACAGTAAAACAGTTGTGGCATGCATGTAGATTTGCACCAAGTACTTCGCAGCTGCGCTTGCAATTAACGAGATATCATTTTCAATGCAATGTTAATGCTTCTTCTTATTATGCTCTTCAAATTGTGCTTTTCTGTGTTATCATGTGAAATATTGTGACAATAATGGTGTGTGAAAAACGTAATACTAGGCTCCAAAGTAAACTGAGAAATGACAGTGAAGACGAAAGCAGTGTGTTAGCGCCACCATGTAATGAATGAACGAATGTTCAAAGTAGTAATTTGGTAATTGTGCATAGGGAAATGGAGTGGGCGGTAGACAATGGTGTAGACAGTGAAACAATTAGCGAACAGGGAAGAATTATCGATCGATCGGTCGGCAACAGCCCGCCTCAGGAATCGGGAATGATAGGACACTATTTTGCAAATACTGCAGACTCAGGTTTTGGGTCCTCACCGTTTTCTCAAATAAGTCAAGACACATTTTCTGCTTGTCAAAATGTGAATGTTGCTAGTGCTAGTGCTACAAAAGTTAGACACAATGGAAAAAAATCTTCAAAAGTTAGACACAACACTTGAACAAAATCAGAAAAAAATGGGACACAATGGAACAACACCAGAGACAAACACAGCAACATTTAGATGCAATGGAACAAAATCTTCAAAAATTAGACACCACACTTGAACAAACACGTGAAGATTTAACTACTGATCGAATCGAAATGTCAAAAACTCTGTAATGACGTAAAAACACAAATTTGTGAGCATTTCCAACCTATTTTTTCGCGTCATGAAAATGCATTACAGAATTACAAAGCAGCCATAAAGGAAAATCACGACACCTTGCAAGCTAAAATTGACTCAGTTGCAAGTACCGATTCGGTTACGCAACTTGCAAAAACTCAGGAAAACTTAAAGGACACTGTAGATACTCTTAAAATTAGTTCAGAAAGACACATGGAGGAAATTAGTTCATTATCAGAGAAAGTAGTTGAACCTTCGGATCAGCTAAATAATTTATCTACGAAGGTAGATGATAATCTGAATGACACAAAACCGGTAGTCTTTAATGACACAGAAGAGTGCAAAAAAATTAGGAAATTCGAACAAAATCAGAATCAAATTAATACGCAACACCAAAGAGAAATCCGGGAAGTACAAGATCAGTTGACACAGGTAATACAGGAATTACATATTTTAGAAGCCACTCGCGCTCCAATATGGGAAGAGGGACATAGAAATACGGAACAGCCACAAAATAATAACTCAGGGCACTTTGGAAATTATGAAAGAAATAGGCAAGGTACACCGAATTTTGAGATGGTACCGCCAAAACGACGACGTAACAATGACCGACGTGCGACTCGCCGACATGATGATTTTGACAATAAGCTGTTCACTACTACACGTAAATTCAAAACATTTAAGAATTCTGGCAACGACATTCATCCACAAGCAAGGATCCATCAATTCTCTCATTGTTTTCCTCCCAACTGGTCATTAGAGCACAGATTAGAATTTATGTGTGGCTATTTAGAGAATGAACCAGCTGTAAGAATGCGATCGGTCATTCACGATTGCAACAGTGAAGGGGAATTTTATCATGCCTTCCTCTCAGCATATTGGTCTCAAGCTACACAAGACCGAGTAAAACATAGCATCATAATGATGAAACATTTCGAACAATCGGAATTTTCTAGTCTTGTCAAATATTTCGAAGACATGTTGCACAAGAATCAGGACCTCTCAAACCCATACAGCCCCTCAGAACTAATCCGCATTTGCTTAATCAAATTACCTGAACATTTGTGACATATTATTTTGGCAGGACGTTGCACAGACGACATTGAAGCTGAAGGGACTGTTACAAGTATTGGAAATTGACACTGACAATCGCGGAACGCGAAAACAGGAGCACAACAATTACAGGTCACATCCATCACAATTCCGCGGTGACAGAAATAATAACTGGACACGACAAGACTATTCTTACAACGTAAATCGTGACCAAAACAGACACCACCAGTATGACAACCACTGGCAGGGTAATAGTTACAGAGAAAGATCGCATTTCCGTAGTAATGAATATGACAGAGACAATCATAGAAACAGACAATATGGCAACCAGAACTATTATTATCACGGAAGAAAGAATAACTTCAGATGCAACGGTCCACCGTGCAGTGATAATTCAGGGAGAAATTCTCCGCCACTTAACCGACAAGAAAGAAACTACAGGAACAACCGACATGACGACAAACGATATAATCATAACGACAGGCCTGAACTTCATCAGAACTGGCTAGATTCAAACAAGGCAGGGCCCTCTCGACAAGGTGAATTTGTAGAAGTTAGGTCTCCTAATCCCAATAACGCAGCGCGCCAACAAAGAGACAGATAATGACTCGCACCGCAGGCAGCCACGTGCGCCGGCTGGCTCAGAGAAAAATAATATAGACTCTAACCTTGAGAAAAATTCCAGTATTCCTTACCGACATATACAACATGATAATTGCTTAGAAGATGAAACTCTGCGCACTAGAAAGGGTAAAAGATTGCACCACATTTCACATGTAAACCGTATATTGAAAGATAATCTGCTTTTTAACTTTGTCTTTGGCATAAAACTTTTCACTTCACATTACTAGTATGCTTTGTCAGACTTAAGAAACTGTTACCATGCAACAATGTTTGAAGTTAAATATCCAGTAAAGAACCTGGGCAACATATTTAGACAGTAATTACGAATGCATTGTTATAGTGAACAGACGACAGTGTTGTACATTCTTGCAACAAGTTGCACGATTACGTAACGACTATCAAGCTTACATACATAGAACTTATACTGCTAATGAGATTTTAATGCAACTTTTTCGTTTACTTGAAAAGATACTCTTTATTTGAAGTACATTCGGTGAGATTAAAGATGACTTAGCATTTGGTTTCTTTGATAGCTACATGATTATATCATGACGCTATTAATATGTGACACAATTTACATTGTTGCATTTGCGGTGTATCTGTTTTAATCTGCACAGTTTTTCTGTATTATTCTGGAAAGTAATACAGGTTTTAGTAGTAACTTTTGTGGTATAGCTAAAATGAGACAGCCTTTTTCGTACCACAACAATACGTCACATTATAGTATATTCTTGATCACGGTAAGGTACGTAAAAACTACGATATATATACGCAAAGCAATTCACTTTCGTTAATGATGAGGTAAGTACATTGACTTCAGCAGAACTATGCTTACAGAGGACGATAGCTACGACACTTCCACAGAATTATCTTACAGTAAGACGCACATTTAGCGCTACAGAACACGAATTTGAGTAATTAATTTTGTACTTAAACCATTTATTTTACAAGATTTTTGAATTACAACATCCCATTATTGTAATCTGTAACACCTGAGGGTATAATTACATTAATCTTCAGGGCGATCCACGCCTACATTGTGTACCATGTGTTTGGCAAGCACAAGGAGCCCTAGCTAAAATGCTATTATACGACTTTACACATCGGTACCATATTTCTCTAACACACAAATTACACAGCTATCTGATCATTTAACTGCAGTGGTGCATCAGAATCTAATACTGCTGTCCCAGGAAGGCTCAAAGCACAAACTCTTAGAAGAGTTACTCCTCTTGTATATAAGTCGGCATTGTGCCTTTTGTATTCAATCCCGATGCAATTTCTGTGTTTCATCGCCAATGTGAAGGTCCAAGGGATACAGGAAACCTGCAGTGGTGCATCAAAAACTAATACTGCCGTCCCAGGAAGGGCTCAAAGCACAAACTCTTAGAAGAGTTACTCCTCTTGTATATAATTCGAAATTGTGCCTCTTGTATTCGATCCCGATGCAATTTCTGTGTTACATCGATAATGTGAAGGTCCAAGGGATATAGTAAACCTGCAGTGGAGCATCGGAATTTAATACAGCTCTCCCAGGAAAGGCTCAACGCACAAACTCTTACAAGAGTTGCTCCGCTTGTATATAAGACGGCGTTGTGCCTTTTGTATTCAAGCCCGATGCAATTTCCGTGTTTCATCGATAATGTGAATGTCGAAATGATACTGTAAACCTGCAGTGGTGCATCGGAATCTAATACTGACCTCCGAGGAAAGGCTCAAAGCAGAAACCTTTTGAACACTCACTCCTCTTCTATATAAGTCGGCATTGTGCCTTTTGTATGCAATCACGATGCAATTTCTGTGTTTTTCCGTCAATGTGAAGGTCGTGGGGATACAGTAAAAATGCAGTGGTGCATCGGAATCTAATAGTGCTCTCCCAAGATACGATAAAAACACAAACTCTCTAGAAGAGTTACTCCGCTTGTAAACAAGTCGACATTGTGCCTTTTGTATTCAAAATCGATGCAATTTCTGTGTTTCATAGTCAATGTGAAGGTCCAAGAAATACAGTCAACCTGCAATGGTGCATCGAATTCTAATACTCCTGTCCCAGGAAAGCCTCAAAGGACAACCTCTTAGAGGAGTTACTCCCTTTGTATATAAGTCGGTATTGTGCCTTTTGTATTCAATACAAAAGTTATGACTGTGTTTCATCGTCCATGTGAAGGTCAAAGGGATACGATAAACCTGCAGTAGTGCATTGGAATCTAACACTTCTCTCCCAGGAAAAGCTCAAAGCACAAACTCTTAGAAGAGTTACTCCTCTTGTACTTAAGTCGGCATTGTACCTTTCGAATACAAACCCGATGCAATTTCTGTGTTTCATCGTCATTGTGAAAGTCCAAGAGATACAGTAAACCTGCAGTGGTGCATCGGAATCTAACACTGCTCTCCCAGAAAAGGCTCAAGGCACAAACTCTTAGAAGAGTTACTCCTCTTGAATATAAGTCGGCATTATGCTTTTTGAATTCAATACCGGTGCAATTACTGTAATTTATCGTCCATGTGAAGGTCCAAGGGAAATAGTAAACCTGCAGTGGTGCATCGGAATCTAATACTGCTCTCCCAGGACAGGCTAAAGGCACAAACTCTTAGAAGAGTTACTCCTCCTGTATATAAGTCGTCATTGCGCATTTTGTATTCAATCCCGGTGCAATTTCTGTGTTTCATCGTCAATGTGAAGGTTCAAGCGATACAGTAAACCTGCAGTGGCGCATCGGAATCTAACACTGCTCTCCCAGGAAAGGCTCACAGCACAAACTCGTAGAAGAGTTACTCCTCTTGAATATAAGTCAGCATTATGCCTTTTGTATTCAATACCGATGCAATATCAGTGTTTCATCGTCAATTTGAAGGTCCAAGGAATACAGTACACCTGCAGTGGTGCATCGAAATCTAGTACTGCTCTCCTAGGAAAGGTTCAAAGTGAACTCTTAGAAGAGTTACTCCTCTATTATATATGGCTGCATTGTTTCTTTTGAATACAATCAAAATGCAATTTCAGTGCTTCATCGTCAATGTGAAGGTCCAAGGGATACAGCAAACCTGCAGTGGTGCATCAGACTCTAATACTGCTGTCCCAGGAAAGGCTTAAAGCACAAATTTTTAGAAGAGTTACTCCTCTAGTATATAAGTCGGCATCGTGCCTTTTGCATTTAATCCCGATGCAATTTCTGTGTTACATCGTTAATATGAAGGTCTAAGGGATATAGTAAACCCGCAGTGTAGCATCGAAATCTAATACTACTCTTCCAGGAAAGGCTGATGGCACAAATCATTAGAAGAGCTATTGCTCTTGGATATAATTCGGGTTTGTGCATTTTGTATTCAATCCCGATGCTATTTCTGTGTTACATCGTTATTTGGAGGGTCCAAGGGATACAGTAAACCTGCAGTGGTGCATCGGAATATAATACAGATCTCCCAGGTAAGGCTCAACGCACAAACTCTTCCAAAAGTATCTCCTCTTGTATATAAGACGGCATTGTTCCTTTTATATTCAATCCCGATGCAATTTCCGTGATTGATTGATAATGTGAAGGTCCAAGGGATAAAGTAAACTTGCAGTGGTGCATCGGAATCTAGTACTGCTCTCCCAGGAAAGGTTCAAACTCTTAGAAGAGTTACTCCTCATGTAAATAAGTCGGCATTGTGCCTTTTGCATTCAATCCCGATGCAATATCAGTGTTTCATCGTCAATTTGAACCTGCAGTGGTGCATCGAAATCTAGTACTGCTCTCCCAGGAAAAGTTCAAAGTAAACTCTTAGAAGAGTTACTCCTCTATTATATAAGGCTGCATTGTGCCTTTTGAATACAATCCCGATGCAATTTCAGTGTTTCATCGTCAATGTGAAGGTCCAAGGGATACAACAAATCTGCAGTGGTGCATTGGACACTAATACTGCTGTCCCAGGAAAGGCTCAAAGCACAATTCCCTAGAAGAGTTACTCCTCTAGTATATAAGTCGGCATCGTGCCTTTTGTATCTAATCCCGATGCAATTTCTGTGTTACATCGTTAATGTGAAGGTCCAAGGGATATAGTAAACCTGCAGTGTAGCATCGGAATCTAATACAGCTCTCCCAGGAAACGCTAAACGCACAAACCCTTACAAGAGTTGCTCCTCTTGAATATAAGACGGCATTGTGCCTTTTGTATTCAGTCAAGATGAAATTTCCGTGTTTCATCGATAATGTGAAGGTCCAAGGGATACAGTAAACCTGCAGTGGTGCATCAGAATCTAATACAGCTCTCCCACGAAAGGCTCAACGCACAAACTCTTACAAGAGTTGCTCCTCTTGTATATAAGACGGCATTGTGCCTTTTGTATTCAATCCCGATGCAATTTCCGTGTTTCATCGATAATGTGAAGGTCCAAATGATACAGTAAACCTGCAGTGGTGCATCGGAATCTAATACTGCTCTCCCAGGAAAGGCTAAAAGCACAAACACTTAGAAGAGTTACTCCACCTGTAAATATGTCGACATTGTGCCTTTTGTATTCAAAATCGAAACAATTTCTATGTTTCATAGTCAATGTGAAGGTCCAAGGGATACAGTAAAACTGCAGTGGTGCATCCGAATCTAATACTGCTGTCCCAGGAAAGGCTCAAAGGACAACCTCTTAGAGGAGTTACTCCCCTTGTATATAAGACGGGATTGTGGCTTTTGTTTTCAATAAGGATGCAATTACTATGTTTCATCGTCCATGTGAAGGTATAAGGGATACAGTAAACCTGCAGTGGTGCATCGGAATCTAGTACTGCTGTCCCAGGTAAGACTAAAGCAGAAATTTTAAGAAGAGTTACTCCTCTTGTATAAAAGGCTGCATTGTGCATTTTGTATACAATCAAGATGCAAATTCTGTGTTTCATCGCCAATGTGAAGTTCCACGGGATACAGTAAACCTGCAGTGGTGCATCGGGATCTAATACTGCTCTACGAGGAAAGGCTCAAAGCACAAACCTTTTGAAGACACACTCCTCTTGTATATAAGTCGGCATTGTGCCTTTTGTATGCAATCACGATGCAATTTCTGTTTTATCGTGAATGTGAAAGTCCAAGGGATACAGTAAACCTGCAGTGGTGCATCGGAATCTAACACTGCTCTCCCAGAAAGGGCTCAAGGCACAAACTCTTAGAAGAGTTACTTATCTTGAATATAAGTCGGCAATATACTTTTCGTATTCAATACCGGTGCAATTACTGTGTTTCATCGTCCATGTGAAGGTCCAAGGGATACAGTAAACATGCAGTGGTGCATCGGAATCTAATACTGCTCTCCAAGGTAAGGCTAAAGCACAAATTCTTATAAGAGTTACTGCTCTTGTGTATAAGTAGGCATTGTGCCTTTTGTATTCAATCCCGGTGCTATTTCTGTGTTTCATCGTCAATGTGAAGGTCCAAGGGATACAGCAAACATGCAGTGGTGCATCGGAATCTAATACTGATCTCCCAGGAAAGGCTCAAAGCAAAAACTCTTAGAAGAGTTACTCCTCTTGTATATAAGTCGGCATTGCGCCTTTTGTATAAAATCCCGAAGCAATTTCTGTGTTTCATCTTTAACTTGGAGGTCCAAGGGATACAGTAAACCTGCGGTGGTGCATCGGAATCTAATTCTTCACTCCCAGGAAAGGCTCAAATTAAACTCTTAGAAGAGTTAATCCTCTTGTAAAAATGTCGGCATTGACCATTTTGTATTCAATCCCGATGCAATATCTGTGTTTCATCGTCAATGTGAAGGTCCAAGGGATACAGTACATCTACAGTGGTGCATCGGAATCTAATACTGCTCTCCCAGGACAGGCTAAAGGCACAAACTCTTAGAAGAGTTACTCCTCTTGTATATAAGTCGTCATTGCGCATTTTGTATTCAATCCCGGTGCAATATCTGTGTTTCATCATTAATGTGAAGGCTCAAGCGATACAGTAAACCTGCAGTGGTGCATCGGAATCTAACACTGCTCTCCCAGGAAAGGCTCATACACAAACTCGTAGAAGAGTTACTCCTCTTGAATATAAGTCGGTATTATGCCTTTTGTATTCAATACCGATGCAATTACTGTGTTTCATCGTACAAGTGAAGGTCCAAGGGATACAGTAAACCCCCAGGGGTGCATCGGAATCTAGTACTGCTCTCCTAGGAAAGGTTCAAAGTGAACTCTTAGAAGAGTTACTCCTCCATTATATATGGCTGAATTGTGCCTTTTGAATACAATCACAATGCAATTTCAGTGATTCATCGTCAATGTGAAGGTCCAAGGGATACAGCAAACCTGCAGTGGTGCATCGGACTGTGCTGTCCCAGGAAAGGCTCAAAGCACAAATTCTTAGAAGAGTTACTCCTCTAGTATATAAGACGCTATCGTGCCTTTTGCATTTAATCCCGATGCAATTTCTGTGTTACATCGTTAATGTTAAGGTCCAAGGGATATAGTAAACCTGCAGTGGAGCATCGAAATCTAATATTGCTCTTCCAGGAAAGGCTGATGGCACAAATCATTGCTCTTGGATATAAGTCGGGATTGTGCATTTTGTATTCTATCCCGATGCTATTTCTGTGTTTCATCGTTATTTGGAGGGTCCAAGGGATACAGTAAACCTGCAGTGGTGTATCGGAATATAATACAGCTCTCCCAGGTATGGCTCAACGCACAAACTCTTCCATGAGTTATTCCTCTTGTATATAAGACGGCATTGTTCCTTTTGTATTCAATCCCGATACAATTTCCGTGATTGATTGATAATGTGAAGGTCCAAGGGATACAGTAAACTTGCAGTGGTGCATCGGAATCTAATACGGCTCTCCCAGGAAAGGCCCAACGCACAAACTCTTACAAAAGTTACTCCTCTTGTATATAAGATGGCATTGTGCCGTTTGTATTCAATCCCGATGCAATTTCCGTGTATCATCGATAATATGAAGGTCCAAGGGATACAGTAAACCTGCAGTGGTGCATTGGAATCTAATGCAGCTCTCCCAGGAAAGGCTCAACACACAAACTCTTACAAGAGTTACTCCACTTGTATATAAGACGCCATTGTGCCTTTTGTGTTCAATCCCGGTGCAATTTCCGTGTATCATCGATAATGTGACGGTCCAAATGATACAGTAAACCTGCAGTGGTGCATCGGAATCTGATATTGCTTTCCCAGGAAAGGCTGATAGCACAAATACTTAGAAGAGATACTCCTCTAGTATATAAGACAGCATTGTGCAATTTGTAATTAAACCTGATGGAATTTCTGTGTTTTATCGCAATGTGTAGGTCCAAGGGATACACTAAACCTGCAGTGGTGCATCAGAATCTAGTACTGTTCTCCCAGGAAAGGTTCAAATTAAACTTAGAAGAGTTACTCCTCTTGTAAATAAGTTGTCATTGTGCCATTTGTATTCAATCCCGATGCCATTTCTGTGTTTCATCGTCAATGTGAAGGTGGAAAGGTTACAGTAAACCTGCAGTCGTGCATCGGAATCTAATATTGCTCTCCCAGGTAAGACAAAAGTACAAATTCTTAGAAGAGTTACTCCTCTTTTATATAAGGCTGCATTGTGCATTTTGCATTCAATCCCGATGCAAATTCTGTGCCTCATCGCCAATGTGAAGGTCCATGGGATACAGTAAACCTGCAGTGGTGCATCGGAATGTAATACTGCTCTCCGAGGAAAGGCTCAAAGCACAAACCTTTTGAAGACTCACTCCTCTTGTATATAAATCGGCATTGTGCCTTTTGAATTCAATCACGAAGCAATTTCTGTGTTTCATTGTCAATGTGAAGGTCCAAGGCATACAGTAAACCTGCAGTGGGGCGTCGGAATCTAATACAGCTCTCCCAGGAAACGCTAAACGCACAAACCCTTACAAGAGTTGCTCCTCTTGAATATAAGACGGCATTGTGCCTTTTGTATTCAGTCAAGATGAAATTTCCGTGTTTCATCGATAATGTGAAGGTCCAAGGGATACAGTAAACCTGCAGTGGTGCATCGGAATCTAATACAGCTCTCCCACGAAAGGCTCAACGCACAAACTCTTACAAGAGTTGCTCCTCTTGTATATAAGACGGCATTGTGCCTTTTGTATTCAATCCCGATGCAATTTCCGTGTTTCATCGATAATGTGAAGGTCCAAATGATACAGTAAACCTGCAGTGGTGCATCGGAATCTAATACTGCTCTCCCAGGAAAGGCTAAAAGCACAAACACTTAGAAGAGTTACTCCACCTGTAAATAAGTCGACATTGTGTCTTTTGTATTCAAAATCGAAACAATTTCTATGTTTCATAGTCAATGTGAAGGTCCAAGGGATACAGTAAAACTGCAGTGGTGCATCCGAATCTAATACTGCTGTCCCAGGAAAGGCTCAAAGGACAACCTCTTAGAGGAGTTACTCCCCTTGTATATAAGACGGGATTGTGCCTTTTGTTTTCAATACCGATGCAATTACTATGTTTCATCGTCCATGTGAAGGTATAAGGGATACAGTAAACCTGCAGTGGTGCATCGGAATCTAGTACTGCTCTCCCAGGAAAGGTTCAAAGTAAACTCCTAGAAGAGTTACACCTTTTGCAGATAAGTCGGCATTGTGCTTTTGTATTCAATCCCGATGCAATTTCTGTGTTTCATCGTCAATGTGAAGATGGAAGGGATACAGTAAACCTGCAGTGGTGCATCGGAATCTAATACTGCTGTCCCAGGTAAGACTAAAGCAGAAATTTTAAGAAGAGTTACTCCTCTTGTATAAAAGGCTACATTGTGCATTTTGTATTCAATCAAGATGCAAATTCTGTGTTTCATCGCCAATGTGAAGTTCCACGGGATACAGTAAACCTGCAGTGGTGCATCGGGATCTAATACTGCTCTACGAGGAAAGGCTCAAAGCACAAACCTTTTGAAGACACACTCCTCTTGTATATAAGTCGGCATTATGCCTTTTGTATGCAATCACGATGCAATTTCTGTGTTTTATCGTCAATGTGAAGGTCCAAGGGATACAGTAAACCTGCAGTGGTGCATCGGAATCTAATACTGCTCTCCCAGGATAGGCTAAAATCATAAACTCTCTAGAAGAGTTACTCCGCTTGTACACAAGTCGACATTGTGCCTTTTGTATTCAAAATCGATGCTATTTCTGTGTTTGATAGTCAATGTGAAGGTCCAAGAAATACAGTCAACTTGCAATGGTGCATCGAAATCTAATACTCCTGTCCCAGGAAAGCCTCAAAGGACAACCTCTTAGAGGAGTTACTCCCTTTGTATATAAGTCGGTATTGTGCTTTTTGTATTCAATACCGAAGTTATTACTGTGTTTCATCGTCCATGTGAAGGTCCAAGGGATACAATAAACCTGCAGTAGTGCATTGGAATCTAACACTGCTCTCCAAGGAAAAGCTCAAAGCACAAACTCTTAGAAGAGTTACTCCACTTGTACTTAAGTCGGCATTGTAACTTTTGAATACATACCCGATGTAATTTCTGTGTTTCATCGTCATTGTGAAAGTCCAAGGGATACAGTAAACATGCAGTGGTGCATCGGAATCTAATACTGCTCTCCAAGGTAAGGCTAAAGCACAAATTCTTATAAGAGTTACTGCTCTTGTGTATAAGTTGGCATTGTGCCTTTTGTATTCAATCCCGGTGCTATTTCTGTGTTTCATCGTCAATGTGAAGGTCCAAAGGATACAGTAAACATGCAGTGGTGCATCGGAATCTAATACTGCTCTCCCAGGAAAGGCTCAAAGCAAAAACTCTTAGAAGAGTTACTCTTCTTGTATATAAGTCGGCATTGCGCCTTTTATATAAAATCCCGAAGCAATTTCTGTGTTTCATCTTTAACTTGGAGGTCCAAGGGATACAGTAAACCTGCGGTGGTGCATCGGAATCTAATACTTCACTCCCAGGAAAGGCTCAAATTAAACTCTTAGAAGAGTTAATCCTCTTGTAAAAATGTCGGCATTGACCATTTTGTATTCAATCCCGATGCAATATCTGTGTTTCATCGTCAATGTGAAGGTCCAAGGGATACAGTACATCTACAGTGGTGCATCGGAATCTAATACTGCTCTCCCAGGACAGGCTAAAGGCACAAACTCTTAGAAGAGTTACTCCTCTTGTATATAAGTCGTCATTGCGCATTTTGTATTCAATCCCGGTGCAATATCTGTGTTTTATCGTTAATGTGAATTCTCAAGCGATACAGTAAACCTGCCGTGGTGCATCGGAATCTAACACTGCTCTCCCAGGAAAGGCTCAAACACAAACTCGTAGAAGAGTTACTCCTCATGAATATAAGTCGGTATTATGCTTTTGAATTCAATACCGATGCAATTACTGTGTTTCATCGTACATGTGAAGGTCCAAGGGATACAGTAAACCCGCAGTGGTGCATCGGAATCTAGTACTGCTCTCCTAGGAGAGGTTCAAAGTGAACTCTTAGAAGAGTTACTCCTCTATTATATATGGCTGAATTGTGCCTTTTGAATACAATCACAATGAAATTTCAGTGTTTCATCGTCAATGTGAAGGTCCAAGGGATACAGCAAACCTGCAGTGGTGCATCAGACTCTAATACTGCTGTCCCAGGAAAGGCTCAAAGCACAAATTCTTAGAAGAGTTACTCCTCTAGTATATAAATCGCCATCGTGCCTTTTGCATTTAATCCCGATGCAATTTCTGTGTTACATCGTTAATGTTAAGGTCCAAGGGATATAGTAAACCTGCAGTGGAGCATCGAAATCTAATACTGTTCTTCCAGGAAAGGCTGATGGCACAAATCATTGCTCTTAGATATAAGTCGGGATTGTGCATTTTGTATTCAATTCCGATGCTATTTCTGTGTTTCATCGTTATTTGGAGGGTCCAAGGGATACAGTAAACCTGCAGTGGTGTATCGGAATATAATACAGCTCTCCCAGGTATGGCTCAACGCACAAACTCTTCCATGAGTTACTCCTCTTGTATATAAGACGGCATTGTTCCTTTTGTATTCAATCCCGATGCAATTTCCGTGATTGATTGATAATGTGAAGGTCCAAGGGATACAGTAAACTTGCAGTGGTGCATCGGAATCTAATACGGCTCTCCCAGGAAAGGCTCAACGCACAAAGTCTTACAAAGGTTACTCCTCTTGTATATAAGATGGCATTGTGCCGTTTGTATTCAATCCCGATGCAATTTCCGTGTATCATCGATAATATGAAGGTCCAAGGGATACAGTAAACCTGCAGTGGTGCATTGGAATCTAATACAGCTCTCCCAGGAAAGGCTCAACACACAAACTCTTACAAGGGTTACTCCACTTGTATATAAGACGGCATTGTGCCTTTTGTGTTCAGTCCCGGTGCAATTTCCGTGTATCATCGATAATGTGACGGTCCAAATGATACAGTAAACCTGCAGTGGTGCATCGGAATCTGATATTGCTCTCCCAGGAAAGGCTGATAGCACAAATTCTTAGAAGAGATACTCCTCTAGTATACAAGACAGCATTGTGCAATTTGTAATTAAACCTGAT
This sequence comes from Schistocerca americana, assembly GCF_021461395.2. NCBI lineage: Eukaryota > Metazoa > Arthropoda > Insecta > Orthoptera > Acrididae > Schistocerca > Schistocerca americana. Next base: position 97,254,649 of record NC_060129.1, on the reverse strand, counting down.
GGAATTTCTGTGTTTTATCGCAATGTGTAGGTCCAAGGGATACACTAAACCTGCAGTGGTGCATCGGAATCTAGTACTGTTCTCCCAGGAAAGGTTCAAAGTAAACTTAGAAGAGTTACTCCTCTTGTAAATAAGTTGTCATTGTGCCATTTGTATTCAATCCCGATGCCATTTCTGTGTTTCATCGTCAATGTGAAGGTGGAAGGGTTACAGTAAACCTGCAGTGGTGCATCGGAATCTAATACTCCTCTCCCAGGTAAGACAAAAGTACAAATTCTTAGAAGAGTTACTCCTCTTTTATATAAGGCTGCATTGTGCATTTTGCATTCAATCCCGATGCAAATTCTGTGTTTCATCGCCAATGTGAAGGTCCATGGGATACAGTAAACCTGCAGTGGGGCGTCGGAATCAAATACAGCTCTCCGAGGAGAGACTAAGAGCACAAACTCTGAGGAGAGTTACTCCTCTTGTAAATAAGTCGACATTTTGCCATTTGTATTCAATCCCGATTCAATTTCTGTGTTAAATCGTCAATGTGAAGGTCCAAGGGATACACTAAACTTGCAGTGGTTCATCGGAATCTAATACTGCTCTCCCAGGAAAATCTAAAAGCACAAAATCTTAGAAGAGTTACTCCGCTTGTAAACAAGTCGTCATTGTGCCGTTTGTATTCAAAATCGATGCAATTTCTGTGTTTCTTAGTCAATGTGAAGGTGCAAGGATATAGTCAACCTGCAATGGTGCATCAGAATCTAATACTGCTGTCCCAGGAAAGCGTCAAAGGACAACCTCTTAGAGCAGTTACTCCCCTTGTATATAAGTCGGCATTGTGCCTTTTGTATTGAATACCGATGCAATTACTGTGCTTCAACGTCCATGTGAAGGTCCAAGGGATACAGTAAACCTCCAGTAGCGCATCGGAACCTATCTCTGCTATCCCAGGAAATATTCAAAGCACATACTCACTGAAGAGTTACTCCTCTTGTACTTAAGTCGGCATTCTGCCTTTTGAATACAAACCCGATTCAATTTCTGTGTTTCATCGTCAATATGAAGGTACAAGGGAGACAATAAGCATGCAGAGGTGCATCGGAATCTAACAATGCTCTCCCAGGAAAGGCTCAAAGCACAAACTCTTAGCAGACTTACTACTCTTGAATATAAGCCGGTACTATGCTTTTTGTATTCAATACCGATGAAATTATTGTGATTAATCTTTCATGTGAAGGTCCAAGGGATACAGTAAACCAGCAGTGGTGCATCGGAATCTAACACTCCTCTCTTAGGTAAGGCTAAAGCACAAATTCCTTGAAGAGTTACTCCTCTTGTATATAAGGCTGCATTGTGCACTTTGTATTCAATCCCGATGCAATCTCTGTGTTTCATCGTCCACGTGAAGTTCCAAGGGATACAATAAACGTGCAGTAGTGCATCGGAATCTAACACTGCTCTCCCACGAAAAGCTCAAAGCGCAAACTCTTAGAAGAGTTACACCTCTTGTACTTAAGTGGGCATTGTACCTTTTGAATACAAACCCGATGCAATTTCTGTGTTTCATCGTCATTGTGAAAGTCCAAGGGATACAGTAAACCTGCAGTGGGGCATTGGAATCTAACACTGCTCTCCCAGAAAAGGCTCAAGGCACAAACACTTAGAAGAGTTACTCCTCTTGAATATAAGTCGGCATTATGCTTTTTGTATTCAATACCGATGCAATTACTGTGTTTCATCGTCCATGTGCAGGTCCAAGGGATACAGTAAACCTGCAGTGGTGCATCGGAATGTAATACTGCTCTCCCAGGTAAGGCTAAGGCAAAAATTCTTATAAGAGTTACTGCTCTTGTATATAAGTAGGCATTGTGCATTTTGTATTCAATCCTGGTGCTATTTCTGTGTTTCATCGTCAATGTGAAGGTCCAAGGGATACAGTAAACATCAGTGGTGCATCGGAATCTAATACTGCTCTCCCAAGAAAGGCTCAAAGCAAAATCTCTTAGAAGAGTTACTCCTCTTGTATATAAGTCGGCATTGCGCCTTTTGTATTCATTCCCGAAGCAATTTCTGTGTTTCTTCCTTAACTTGAACGTCCAAGGGATACAGCAAACCTGCAGTGGTGCATCGGAATCTAATACTGCACTCCCAGGAAAGGCTCTAATTAAACTATTAGAAGAGTTAATCCTCTTGTAAAAATGTCGGCATTGACCATTTTGTATTCAATCCCGATGCAATATTTGTGTTTCATCGTCAATGTGAAGGTCCAAGGGATACAGTACATCTACAGTGGTGCATCGTAATCTAATAGTGCTTTCCCAGGACAGGCTAAAGGCACAAACTCTTAGAAGAGTTACTCCTCTTGTATATAAGTCGTCATTGCGCATTTTGTATTCAATCCCGGTGCAATATCTGTGTTTCATCGTCAATGTGAAGGTTCAAGCGATACAGTAAACCTGCAGTGGTGCATCGGAATCTAACACTGCTCTCCCAGGAAAGGCTCAAAGCACAAACTCGTAGAAGAGTTACTCCTCTTGAATATAAGTCGGCATTATGCCTTTTGTATTCAATACCGATGCAATTACTGTGTTTCATCGTCCATGTGAAGGTCCAAGGGATAGAGTAAACCTGCAGTGGAGCATCAGAATCTAGTACTGCTCTCCCAGGAAAGGTGCAAACTCTTAGAAGAGTTTCTCCTCTTGTAAATAAGTCGGCATTGTGCCTATTGTATTCAATACCGATGCAATATCAGTGTTTCAACATCAATTTGAAGGTGCAAGGAATACAGTACACCTGCAGTGGTGCATCGAAATCTAGTACTGCTCTCCCAGGAAGTGTTCAAAGTAAACTTAGAAGAGTTACTCCTCTTGTAAATAAGTTGGCATTTTGCCATTTGTATTCAATCCCGATGCAATTTCTGTGTTTCATCGTCAATGTGAAGGCGGAAGGGATACAGTAAACCTGCAGTGGTGCATCTGAATCTAATACTGCTCTCCCAGGTAAGACAAAAGCTCAAATTCTTAGAAGAGTTTCTCCTCTTTAATTTTATTTTGCATTGTGCATTTTGCATTCAATCCCGATGCAAATTCTGTGTTTCATCGTCAATGTGAAGGTCCATGGGATACAGTAAACCTGCAGTGGTGCATCGGAATGTAATACTGCTCTCCGAGGAAAGGCTCAAAACCCAAACCTTTTGAAGACTCACTCCTCTTATATGTAAGTCGGCATTGTGCCTTTTTTATTCAATCACGATGAAATTTCTGTGTTTCATCGTCATTGTGAAGGTCCAAGGCATACAGTAAAACTGCAGTGGGGCGTCGGAACCAAATACAGCTCTAGGAAAGACTAAGAGCACAAACTCTGACGAGAGTTACTCCGCTTGTAAACAAGTCGACATTGTGCCGTTTGTATTCAATATCGATGCAATTTCTGTGTTTCATAGTCAATGTGAATGTACAAGGAATACAGTCTACCTACAATGGTGCATCAGAATCTAATACTGCTGTCCCAGGAAAACGTCAAAGGACAACCTCTTAGAGGAGTTACTCCCCGTGTATATAAGTCGGTATTGTGCCTTTTGAATACAAACCCGACGCAATTTCTGTGTTTCATCGTCAATGTGAACGTCCAAGGGATACAGTAAACCTACACTGGTGCATCGGAATCTAACACTGCTCTCCCAGGTAAGGCTCAGAGCAAAAACTCTTAGATGATTTACTCCTCTTGAATATAAGTCGCCATTATGCCTTTTGTATTCAATAACGATGCAATTACTGTGTTTCATCGTCCATGTGAAGGTCCAAATGATACAGCAAACCCGTAGTGGTGCATCAGAATCTAATACTGCTCTCCCAGGTAAGGCTAAAGCACAAATACTTAGAAGAGTTACTCTTCTTTTATATAAGGCTGCATTGTGTATTTTGCATTGAATCCCTATGCAATTTCTGTGTTTCATCGTCTATGTGAACGTGGAAGGGATACATTAAACCTGCAGGGGAGCATCGGAATCTAATACTGCTCTCCCAGGTAAGGCTAAAGCACAAATTCTTAGATGAGTTACTCTTCTTGTATATAAGGCAGCATTGTGCATTTTGTATTCAATCCCGATGCAATATTTGTGTTTCATCGTCCTTCTGAAGGTCCAAGGTATACAGTAAACCTTCAGTGGTGCATCGCAATCAAGTACTGCTCTCCCAGAAAGGTTCAATGTAAACTCTTAGAAGTGTTAGTCCTCTTGTAAATAAGTCGGCATTGTGCCTTTTGTATTCAATACCGATGCAATTACTGTGTTTCATCGTCCATGTGAAGTCCCAAGGGATGCAGTAAACCAGCAGTAGTGCATCGGAATCTAATACTGCACTCCCAGGAAAGGCTTAAATTAAACTCTTAGAAGAGTTAAACCTCTTGTAAAAATGTCGGCTTTCACCAATTTGTATTCAATCCCGATTCAATATCTGTGTTTCGTCGTCAATGTGAAGGTCCAAGGGATACAGTAAACCTGCAGTGGTGCATCGGAATCTAGTACAGCTCTGCCAGGAAAGGTTCAATGTAAACTATTAGAAGAGTTACTCCTCTTGTAAATAAGTCTGCATTATGCTTTTTGTATTCAATACCGATGCAATTACTGTGTTTCATCGTCCATGTGAAGGTCCAAGGGATACAGTAAACCTGCAGTGGTGCATCGGAATCTAATACTGCACTCCCAGGAAAGGCTTAAATTAAACTCTTAGAAGAGTTAAACCTCTTGTAAAAATGTCGGCTTTGACCAATTTGTATTCAATCCCGATTCAATATCTGTGTTTCGTCGTCAATGTGAAGGTCCAAGGGATACAGTACATCTACAGTGGTGCATCGGAATCTAATACTGCTCTCCCAGGACAGGCTCAAGGCACAAACTCTTAGAAGAGTTACTCCTCTTGTATATAAGTCGTCATTGCGCATTTTGTATTCAATCCCGATGCAATATTTATGTTTCATCGTCAATTTGAAGCTGCAAGGAATACAGTACACCTGCAGTGGTGCATGGAAATCTAGTACTGCTCTCCCAGGAAAGGTTCAAAGTGAACTCTTAGAAGAATTACTCCTCTATTATATATGGCTGCATTGTGGCTTTTGAATTCAATCACGATGCAACTTCAGTGTTTCATCGTCAATGTGAAGGTCCAAGGGATACAGCAAACCTCCAGTGGTGCATCGGACTCTAATACTGCTGTCCCAGGAAAGGCTTAAAGCACAAATTCTTAGAGGAGTTACTCCTCTAGTATATAAGTCTGCATCGTGCCTTTTGCATTTAATCCAGATGCAATTTCTGTGTTACATCGTTAATGTGAAGGTCCAAGGGATATAGTAAACCTGCAGTGGAGCATCGAAATCAGCTTTTCCAGGAAAGGCTGATGGCACAGATCATTAGAAGAGCTATTGCTCTTGGATATAAGTCGGGATTGTGCATTTTGTATTCAATCCCGATGCTATTTCTGTGTTTCATCGTTATTTGGAGGGTCCAGGGATACGGTAAACCTGCAGTGGTTCATCGGAATATTATACAGCTCTCCCAGGTAAGGTTCAACGCACAAACTCTTCCAAGAGTTCCTCCTCTTGTATATAAGACGGCATTGTTCCTTTGTATTCAATCCCGATGCAATCTCCGTGATTGATTGATAATGTGAAGGTCCAAGGGATACAGTAAACTTGCAGTGGTGCATCGGAATTTAATACAGCTCTCCCAGGAAAGGCTCAACGCACAAACTCTTACAAGAGTTACTCCTTTTGTTTATAAGACGGCATTGTGCCTTTTGTATTCAATCCTGATGCATTTTCCGTGTTTCATCGATAATGTGAAGGTCCAAGGGATACAGTAAACCTGCATTGGTGCATCGGAATCTAATACAGCTCTCCCAGGAAAGGCTCAACGCACAAACTCTTACAAGAGTTACTCCTCTTGTATATAAGACGGCATTGTACCTTTTGTATACAATCCCGATGCAATTTCCGTGTAACAGCGATAATGTTAAGGTCCAAGGGTTACAGTAAACTTGCAGTGGTGCATCGGAATCTGATACTGCTCTCCCAGGAAAGGCTGCTAGCACAAATTCTTAGAGGAGTTACTCCTCTAGTATATAAGACAACATTGTGCCTTTTGTAATTAATCCTGATGGAATTTATGTGTTTTATCGCAATGTGAAAGTCCAAGGGATACACTAAACCTGCAGTGGTGCATCGGAATTTAATACTGCCCCTCCACGAAAGGCTAAAAGCACAAACACTTAGAAGATCTACTCCGCTTGTAAACAAGTCGACATTGTGCCGTTTGTATTCAAAATCGATGCAATTTCTGTGTTTAATAGTGTATGTGAAGGTCCAAGGGATACAGTAAACCTGCAGTGGTGCATCAGAATCTAATACTGCTGTCCCAGGAAAGGCTGAAAGGACAATCTCTTAGAGGGGTTACTCCCCTTGTATATAAGTCGGTATTGGGCATTTTGTTTTCAAAACCGATGCAATTACTATGTTTCATCGTCCATGTGCAGGTATAAGGGATACAGTAAACCTGCAGTGGTGCATCGGAATCTAGTACTGTTCTCCCAGGAAAGGTTCAAAGTAAACTTAGAAGAGTTACTCCTCTTGTAAATAAGTTGGCATTGTGCCATTTGTATTCAATCCCGATGCAATTTCTGTGATTCATCGTCAATGTGGAAGTGGAAGGGATACAGTAAACCTGCAGTGGTGCATCGGAATCTAATACTGCTCTCCCAGGAAAGTCTAAAAACACAAACTCATAGAAGAGGTACTCCGCTTGTAAACAAGTCGACATTGTGCCTTTTGTATCCCAAATCGATCCAATTTCTGTGTTTCATAATCAATGTGAAGGTCCAAGGTATACAGTCAACCAGCATAGGTGCATCGTAATGCTAATACTGCTGTCCCAGGGAAGCGTCAAAGCTCAACCTCTTAGAGGAGTTACTCCCCTTGTATATAGGTCGGTACTGTGCCTTTTGTATTGAATACCGATGCAATTACTGTGTTTCATCGTCCATGTGAAGGTCCAAGGGATACAGTAAACCTCCAGTAGCGCATCGGAATCTAGTACTGCTCTCCCAGGACAGGTACAAAGTAAACTCTTAGAAGAGTTACTCCTCTTGAATATAAGCCGGCATTGTGCCTTTTGGATTCCATCTCAATGCAATATCTGCTTTTCATCGTCAATGTGAAGGTCCAAGGGATACAGTAAACCTGCAGTGGTGCATCGGAATCTAACACTGCTGTTCCAGGGAAAGCTCAAAGCAGAAACTCTCAGAAGAGTTACTCCTATTGAATATAAGTCGACATTGTGCCATTTGTATCAAATCCCGTTGGGATTTCTGTCTTTCATCGTTACTTTGAAGGTCCTACAGATACCCTAAACTGCTGTGGTGCTTCGGAATCTAATACAGCACTCCCAGGAGTGGCTCAGATTTCTCTCTTACAAGAGTTAATTCTGTTATTTAAAAGTCGGCATTGAGCATTTTGTATTCAATCCCGATGCAATATCTGTGTTTCATCATTAATGTAAATGTCCAAGGGATACAGTATACCTGCAGAGGTGCATCGGAATGTAATACTGCTTTCCGAGGTAAGGCTGAAAGCACAAACTATTAGAAGAGTTACTGTTCTTGTATATAAGGCGGCATTATGCCTTTTCTATTGATTACCGATGCAATTACTGTGTTTCATCGTCCATGTGAAGGTCGAAGGGACACAGTAAACCTGCAGTGGTGCATCGGAATCAAACACTTCTCTCCCAGGAAAGGCTCAACGCACAAAGTCTTGGAAGAGTTACTCCTCCTGTATATAAGTAGTCATTGTCTGCTTTTCATTCAATCCCGATGCAATATCCGTGTTTCATCGAAAACGTGAAGGTCCAAGGGATACAGTAAACCTGCAGTAGTGCATCGGAATCTAATACTGCTCTCCCAGGTAAGGCTAAAAGCACAAACTATTATTAGAGTTACTCCTCTTGTACTTAAGTCGGTATTTTGCCTTTTGTATTTAATCCCGATGCAATTTCCGTGTTTCATCGATAATGTGAAGGTCCAAGTAATACAGTAAATTTGCAGTGGTGCATCGGAATCTAATACTGCTCTCCCAGGAAAGGCTGATAGCACAAACTATTAGAAGAGTTTCTCATATTGTACTTAAGTCGGCGTTGTGCCTTTTGAACAGAATCCCGATTCAATTTCTGTTTCATCGTTAATGTGAATGTCCGAGGGACACAGTAAACCTGCAGAGGTGCATCGCAATTTATTATTGCTCTCCCAGGAAAGGCACAAATGACAAACTCCAGAAAAGTTACAGCTCTTGTATATAAGTCGGCATTGTGCCTTTTGTATTCAATCCCGATGCAAGTTCCGTGTTTCATCGATAATGTGCAGGTCCAAGGGATACAGTAAACTTGCAGTGGTGCATCGGAATGTAAAACAGCTCTTCCAGGAAAGGCTGATAGCACAAACGATTAGAAGAGTTACTCCTCTTGTACTTAAGTCGGCGATGTGACTTTTGAAAGGAATCCTGATGCAATTTCCGTGTTTCATCGATAATGTAAAGGTCCAAGTGATACAGTAAAGCTGCCGTGGTTCATCGGAATCTAATACTGCTCTCCCAGGAAAGGCTGATAGCAAAAACTCTTAGAAGAGTTACTCCCCTTGTAAATAAGTCGGTGTTGTGCCTTTTGAACAGAATACCGATGCCATTTCTGTGTTTCATCGTTAATGTGAAGGTCCAAGGGATACACTAAATCGGCAGTGGTGCATTGGAATCTAATACTGCTCTCCCGGGAGAGGCTAAAATCATAAACTCTTACAAGAGTTAGTCCTCTAGTATAGAAGACGGCATTGTGCCTTTTGTATTCAATCCAGATGCAATTTCCGTATTTCATCGATAATGTGAAGGTCCAAGGGATACAGTAAACCTGCAGTGATGCATGGGAATCTAATACTGCTCTCCCAGGAGAGGCTGATAGCACAAATTCTTAGAAGAGTTACTCCTCTAGTAAGTAAGACAGCATTGTGCCTTTTGTAATCAAAACCGATGGAATTTGTATTTCATCGTCAATGTGAAGGTCCAAGGGATACACTAAACCTGCAGTGGTGCATCAGAATCTAATACTGCTCTCCCAGGAAGGGCTAAAATCACAAACTCTTACCAGAGTTACTCCTCTAGTATATAAGATAGCATTGTGCCTTTTGTAATCAATCCCGATGGAATTTCTATGTTTCATCGCAATGTGAGGGTCCAAGGGATACACTAAACCTGCAGTGGTCCATTGGAATCTAATACTGCACTCCCAGGATAGGCTAAAGCAAAAATTCTTACAAGAGTTACTCCACTTGTATCTAAGACGACATTATGCCTGTTGTATTGAATCCCCATGCAATTTCCATGTTTTATCGATAATGTGAAGGTCCAAGGAATACAGTAAACCTGCAGTGGGCATCGGCATCTAATTCTGCTTTCCCAGGTAAGGCTAATAGCACAAACTACTGCAAGAGTTACTCGTCTTGTACTAAAGTCGGCGTTGTGCCTTTTGAACAGAATCCCGATGCAATTTCTGTGTTTCATCGTGAATGTGAAGGTCCAAGGGATACAGTAAACATGCAATGGTGCATCGGAAACTAAGACTGCTCTCCCAGGATAGGCTAAAAGCACAAACTGTTACAAGAGTTACTCCTCTTGTATATAAGACGGAATTATGCCTTTTGTATTCAATCCCGATGCAATTTCCATGTTTCATCGATAATGTGACTGTCGAAGGGATACAGTAAACCTCCAGTGGTGCATCGGAATCTAATACTGCTCTCCCAGGAAAGGCATATAGCTTAAACTCTTAGAAGACTTACTGCTCTAGTATATAAGGCAACATTGTGCCTTTTGTATTCAATCCCGGTGCTATTTCTGTGTTTCATCGTCAATGGGAAGGTTCAAGGCATTCAGTAAACTTGCTGTGGTGCATCGGAATCTTATACTGCTGTCCCAGGACAGGCTCAAAGGACAACTTCTTAGAGGAGTTACTCGCCATGTATTTAAGTCGGTATTGTGCCTTTTGTTTTTAATACCGATGCAGTTACTGTGTTTCATCGTCCATGTGAAGGTATAAGGGATACAGTAAACCTACAGTGGTGCATCGGAATCTAGTACTGCTCTCCCAGGAAGGGTTCAACATAAACTCTTAGAAGAGTTACTCCTCTTGTAAATAAGTCGGCATTGTGCATTTTGTATTCAATCCCGATGCAAATTCTGTGTTTCATCTTCAATGTGAAGATGGAAGGAATACAGTAAACCTGCAGTGGTGCATCGGAATCTAATACTGCTCTCCCAGATAAGGCTAAAGCACGAACTCTTACAAGAGTTACTTCTCTTGAATATAAGTCATCATTATGCCTTTTGTTTTCAATACGATACAATTACTGAATTTCATCGTCCATGTGTGGGTCCAAGGAAACAGTAAACCTGCAGTAGTGCATCGGAATCTAACACTGCTCACCCAGGAAAGGCTCCAAGCACAAACTCTTAGAAGAGTTACTCCTCCTCAATATAAGTCGACAGTGTGCCGTTTGTATTCAATCCCGATGCAATTTCTTTGTTTCATCGTAAATTTGAAGGTCCTACGGATACACTGAACCTGCAGTTGTGCTTCGGAATCTAATACTGCACCTTCAGGAAAGGCTCAAAGTTATATCTTATAAGAGTTAATCCTCTTGTAAAATAGTCGGCGTTGAGCAATTTGAATTTCATCACGATGTAATATCTGTGTTTCATCGTTAATGAAAAAGTCCATGGGATACAGTAAACCGGCAGTGGTGCATCGGAATCTAAAACTGCTCTCCCAGGAAAGGCTGAAAGCACAAACTATTAGAAGAGATATTCCTCTTGTAAATAAGTCGGCATTATGACTTTTGTATTTAATACCGATGCAATTACTGTGGTTCATCGTCCATGAGAAGGTATAAGGGATACAGTAAACCTGCAGTGGTGCATCGGAATCTAATACTGCTCTCCCAGGAAAGGCTGATAGCAAAAATTCTTAGAAGAGTTACTCCTCTAGTAGATAAGACAGCATTGTGCCTTTTGTAATCAATCCAGATGGAATTTGTGTGCTTCATCGCAATGTGAATGCCAAAGGGATACACTAAACCTACAGTGGTCCATTGGAATCTAATACTGCTCTCCCAGGAAATGCTAAAAGCATAAACTCTTACAAGAGTTACTCAGCTTATATATAAGACGGCATTGTGCCTTTTGTATTCATCCCGATGCAATTTCCGTGTTTCATCGATAATGTGAGGGTCCAAGGGATACGGTAAAACTGCAGTGGTGCATCAGAATCTAATAATGCTCTCCCAGGTAAGGCAAAGAGCTCAAACATTTAGAAGAGTTACTCCTCTTGTACTTAAGTCGGTGTTGTGCCTTTTGAACAGAATCCCGATGCAATTTCTGTGTTTCATCGTTAATGTGAATGTCCAAGGGATACAGTAATCCTGCAGTGGTGCATAGGAATCTAATACTGCTCTCCCAGGAAAGGCTAAAAGCACAAACTCTTAGAAGAGTTACTCCGCTTGTAAATTAGTCGAGATTGTGCCTTTTGTATTCAAAATCGATGCAATTTCTGTGTTTCATAGTCAATGTGAAGGTCCAAGGGATACAGTCAACCTGCAATGGTGCATCGGAATCTCATACTGCTGTCCCAGGAAAGGCATAAAACTTAAACTCTTAGAAGAGTTACTGCTCTAGTATATAAGGCAACATTGTGCCTTTTGTATTCAATCCCGGTGCTATTTCTGTGTTTCATCGTCAAGGGGGCCTTTTGTATTCAATCCCGATGCAAATTCCGTGTTTAGTCGATAACGTGAAGGTTCAAGGCATTCAGTAAACCTGCAGTGGTGCATCGGAATGTAGTACTGCTCTCCCAGGAAAGGCTCAAGCACAAACTCTTGGAAGAGTTACTCCTCTTGAATATAAGTCGGCATTATGCCTTTTTTATTAATTACCGTTGTAATTACTGTGTTTCATCGTGGATGTGAAGGTCCAAGGGATAAAGTAAACCTGCAGTGCTGCATCGGAATCTAGTACTGCTCTCACAGGAAAGGTTCAAAGTACACTCTTGAAAGATTTATCCCTTTTGAAAATAAGTCTTCATTGAGCCTTTTGTAGTCAATCTCAATGTAATATCTGTATTTCATCGTCCATGTGAAGGTCCAAGGTATACAGTAAACCTGCAGTGGTGCATCGGAATGTAACACTGCTATACCAGGAAAGGCTCAAAGCACAAACTCTTAGAAGAGTTACTCCTCTTGAATATAAGTCGGCATTATGCCTTTTGTATTCAGTACAGATGCAATTACTGTGTTTCATCGTCCATGTGAAGGTCCAAGGGATACAGTAAACCTGCAGTGGTGCATCGGAATCTAGTACTGCTCCCCAGGTAAAGCTAAAAGCACAAATTATTAGAAGAGTTACTCCTCTAGTGTATAAGACAGCATTGTGCCTTTTGTGATCAATCCCGAAGGAATTTCTGTGTTTCATCGCAATGTGAAGGTCCACGGGATACACTAAACCTGCAGTGGTGCATCGGAATCTAATACTGCTCTCCCACGTAAGGCTAAAAGCACAAACTATTAGAAGAGTTACTGTTCTTGTATATAAGGCGGCATTATGCCTTTTGTATTCAATCCCGGTGCAATTTCTGTGTTTCATCGTCAATGTGAAGCTGGAAGGGATACCGTAAACCTGCAGTTGGGCATCGGAATCTAATACTGCTCCCCAGGTACGGCTAAAAGCACAAATTATTGGAAGAGTTACTCCTTTTGAATATAAGTCGGCATTATGCCTTTTGTATTCAATACCGATGCAATTGCTGTGTTTCATCGTCCATGTGACAGTCCAAGGGATACAGAAAACCTGCAGCGGTGCATCGGAATCTAGTATAGCTCTCCCAGGAAAGGTTCAAAGTAAACTCTTAGAAGAGTTACTCCCCTTGTAAATAAGTTGGCATTTTGTTTTTGTATTCAATCCCAATGCAATTTCTGTGTTTCATCGTCAATGTGAAGGTGGAAGGGTACAGTAAACCTGCAGTGGGGCATAGGAATCTAGTACTGCTCCCCAGGTAAGGCAAAAAGAACAAACTATTTGAAGAGTTACTCCTCTTGTACTTAAGTCGGCATTGTGCCTTTTGATTACAATCCCGATGCAATATCTGTGTTTCATCGTCAATTTGAAGGTCTAAGGGATACAGTAAACCTACAGTGGTGCATTCGCTTCTCATACTGCTCTGCCAGGAAAGGCTCAAAGTAATCTCTTAGAAGAGTTACTCCTCTTGTAAATAAGTCGGCATTAAGCCACTTTTATACAATCCCGATGCAATATCTGTGTTTCATCGTCAATGTAAAGGTCCCAGGGATAAAGTAAACCTGCAGTGGTGCATTGGAATCTAATACTGCTGTCCCAGGAAAGGCTCAAATCACAAAATCTTAGAAGACTTACTGCTCTACTACATATTTCAGAATTGTGCCTTTTGTATTCAGTCCCGATGCAGTTTCTGTGTTTCGTCGTCCATGTGAAGGTCCAAGGGATACAATAAACTTGCAGTGGTGCATCGGAATTTTATACTGCTCTCAGAGAAAAAGGTGATAGCACAAACTTCTAGAAGAGTTACTGCTCTTGTATATTAGTTGTCATTGTGCCTTTTGTATTCACTATCGATGCAATTTCTGTGTATCGGCGTTATAGAGGGAACGTGCAGGGGTGCATCGGAATTTAAGACTACTCTCCCAGGCAAGCTCAACGCACAAACTCTTACAAGAGTTTCTCCTCTTGAATATAAGACGGCAAATTGCCTTTTGTATTCAATCCCGATGCAATTTCTGTGTTTCATCGTTAATGTGAAAGTCCAAGGGATACAGTAAACCTGATGTGGTGCATCGGAATCGAATACTGCTCTCCCAGGAAAGGCTCAAAACACAAAAGTTTAGAAGAGTTACTCCTCTCGAATATGTCGGCATTGAGCCTTTTGTAATCAATCGCGATGCAACACATGTGTTTCATCGTCAATGTGAAGGTCCAAGGGGTACAGAAACCTACAGTGGTGCATCGGAATCTAAGACTACTCCCCCAGGCAACCTCAAAGCACAAACTCTTACTTGAGTGTCTCCTCTTGTATATAAGACGGCAAATTACCTTTTCTATTCAATGCCGATGCGATTTCTGTGTTTAATCATCAATGTGAAGGTTCAAGGTGTACAGTAAACCTGAATTGTTGCATCGGAATCTAATACTGCTCTCCCAGGAATGGCTGATAACACAAACCATAAGTTACTCCTTTTGTATATACGACAGCATTGTAACTTTTGTATTCAATCCCAGTGCAATTTCTGTGTTTCATCGTCAATGTGAAAGTCCAAGGGATACAGTAAACCTGCAGTGATGCATTGGAATCTAATACTGCTGTCCCAGGAATGGCTCAAAGCAGAAACTCTTAGAAGACTTACTCCTCTACTACATTATTCGGAATTGTGCCTTATGTATTCAATCCTGATGCAATTTCTGTGTTTCATCGTTAATGTGAAGGTCAAAGGGATACAGTAAACCTGAAGTGGTGCATCGGAATCTAATACTGCTCTCCCAGGAAAGACTCAAAACACAAAATCTTAGATGAGTTACTCCTCTTTAATATAAGTCGGCATTGTGCCTTTTGTATTCAATCCCGATGCAATTTCCGTTTTTCATCGTCAATGGGAGGCTCCAAGGTGTACATTAAACCTGCAGTGGTGCATCGGAATCTAATACTGCTCTCCCAGGAAAGGCTAAAAGCACAAACTCTTAGAAGCGTTATTCCACTTGAAAATATGTCGACATTGTGCCTTATGTATTCGATCCCCATGCAATTTCTGTGTTTCATCGTCAATGTGAAGGTCCAACGGATACAATAAATCTGCAGTGGTGCATCGGAAATTAATACTGCTCTCCCAGGAAAAGCTCAAAGGAGAAAATCTTAAAAGAGTTACTCCTCTTGTATATAAGTCGTCATTGTGCGTTTTGTATTCAATCCCAGTGCAATTTCTGTGTTTCATCCTCAATGTGAAAGTCCAAGGGAGACAGTTAACCTGCAGTGGTGCATCGGAATCTAATACTGCTGTCCCAGGAAAGGCTCAAAGCACAAACTATTAGAAGAGTTACTCCCCTTGTAAATAAGTTTGGCATTGAGCCTTTTGTATTAAATCCCGATGCAATATCTGTGTTTCATCGTCAATGTGAAGGTCCAAGGGATACAGTTAACTTGCAGTGGTGCATCGGAATCTAATACTACTCTCCCAGGAAAGCCCAACGGAAAAACTCTTACAAGAGTTACTCCTCTGGTACATAAGACGGTATTGTGCCTTTTGTATTCAATCCCGATGCAATTTAGTTGTTTCATCGTCAATGTGAATGTCCATGGGGTACACTAATCGCGCAGTGGTGCATAGGAATCTAATACTGCGCTCCCAGGAAAGGGTAAATGCACAATCTCTAAGAAGAGTTAGTCCGCTTGTATATAAGTTGTCATTGTGCCTTTTGTATTTAATCCCTATGCAATTTTAGCGTATCATCGTCAATGTGAAGATCCAAGGTATACAGTAACTCTGCAGTGTAGCATCGGAATATAATACAGCTCATCCAGGTAAGGCTAAAAGCACAAACTCTTAGAAGAGTTACTCCTCTAGTATATAGGACGGCATTGTGCCTTTTGTATTCAATTCCGATGCAATTTCTGTGTTTTATCGTGAATTTTAAGGTCCAAGGGATACAGTAAACCTGCAGTAATGCATCAGAATCTAATACTGCTCTCCCAGGAAAGGCTCAAAGCACAAGCTATTACAAGATTTACTCCTTTTGTATATACGTCGGCATTGCGCCTTTGTATAGAATATTGATGCAATTTCTGTGTTTCATCGTCAATGTGAAGTCCAAGGGTTACTGTGGACCTGCAGTGGTTCATCGGAATGTAATACTGCTCTCCTAGGAAAGGCTCAAAGCACAAACTCTTAGAAGAGCTACTCCTCATTAATATAAGACGAAATGGTGCCTTTTGTATTCAATCCCGATGCAATTTCTTTGTTTCATCGTCGATGTGAAGGTCCAAGGAATACAGTAAACCAGGAAATGCACAAAGTAAACATTTAGAAGAGTTACTCCGCTTGTAAATAAGTCGGCATTGAACCTTTTTATTCAACCCAATGCAATATCTGTGTATAATCGTCAATGTAAACGTCCAAGGCATACAGTAAGCCTGCAGTGGTGCATCGGAATCTAATACTGCTCTCCAAGGAAAGGCTGAAAGCACAAACTCCTACAAGAGTTCCTTCTCTTTTATATAAGAAAGCATTGTGCCTTTTGTATTCAATCCCGATGCAATTTCTGTGTGTCGTTGTGCATGTGAAGTTCCAAGGAATACAGTAAACCTGCAGTGATGCATCGCAATTTAATACTGCTGTCCCAGGAAAGGCTCATACACAGCCTCTTAGAAAAGTAACTCCTCTTGTACATAAGTCGGCATTGTGCCTTTTGTGTTCAATCCCGATGCAATTTCTGTGTCTCATCGTTAATGTGCAAGGTCCAAGGGATACAGTAAACCTGCAGTGGTGCATCGGAATCTAATACTGCGCTCCCAGGAAAGGTTCATGGCACAAACAATTAGAAGTTTTACACCTCTTGAATATAAGTCGGCATTGTGCCTTTTGTATTCAATCTCCATGCGATTTCTGTGTATTCATCGTCAATGTGAAGGTCCAAGGGATACTGTAAGATTGCAATGGTGCATCGGAATCTAATACTGCTCTCCCAGGAATGGCTGAAAAGCACAAAGTATTAGAAAAGTTACTCTTCTAGTATATAAGTTGGCATTGTTACTTTTGTATTCAAACCCAGTACAATTTATGTGTTTCATCGGGAATGTAAAGGTCCATGGGATACACTAAACCTGCAGTGGTGCATCGGTATGTTATACTGCTGTCCCAGGTATGGCTCAAAGCTCAAACTTTTAGAAGAGTTACTCCTCTTGAGTAAAAGTCGGCAGTGTGCCCTGTATTTCCAATCTCGATGCAATGGCATCTCAATCTAATACCGGTCCCCCAGGAAAGGCTCAAACTAATCTCTGAGAAGAGCTGCTCCTCTTGTAAATAAGTGGGCATTCAACATTTTGTATTCAATCCCGATGCAATTTCTGTGTTTCATCGTCAATGTGAAGTTCCAAGGGATACAGTAAACCTACAGTGATGCATCGGAATATAATACTGCTCTCCCAGGAAGTGCTCAAACTAAATTTCTAGAAAAGTCGCTCCTCTTGTAAATAAGTCGGCATTGAGCCTTTTTTATTCAATCCTGATGCAATATCTGTGTATCAATGTTAACGTGCAAGGGTTCCAGTAAACGTGCAGTGCTGTATCGGAAACTAACACAGCAGTCCCAGGAAAAACTCAAAGCACAAACTCTTAGAAGAGTTATTCCTCTTGTATATAATTCGGAATTGTGCCTTTTGTATTCAATTCCGATGCAATTTCTGTGTTTTATCGTGAATTTTAAGGTCCAAGGGATACTGTAAACCTGCAGTGGTGCATCGGAATCTAATACTGCTCTCCCAGGAAAGGCTCAAAGCACAAGCTATTTCAAGATTTACTCCTTTTGTATATAAGTCGGCATTGTGCCTTTGTATTCAATATTGATGCAATTTCTGTGTTTATCGTCAATGTGAAGGTCCAAGGGTTACAGTGGACCTGCAGTGGTTCATCGGAATGTAATACTGCTCTCCCAGGAAAGGCTCAAATCACAAACTCTTAGAAGAGTTACTCTTCTTGTACTTAATTCAGCATTGTGCCTTTTGTATTCAATTCCGATGCAATTTCTGTGTTTCATTGTAAATGTGAAGGTCCAAGGGATAGAGTAATCCTGTGGTGGTGCATCAGAATCAAATACTGCTCTCCCAGGAAATGCTCAAAGTACAAGCTCTAAGAAGAGTTACTCCTCTTGTATATAAGACGGCATTGTGCCTTTTGTATTCTATCCCGATCCAATATCTGTGTTTCAACGTCAATGTAGAGGTCCAAGGGATACAGTAAATCTGCAACGGTGCATCGGAATCTAATACTGCTCTCCCAGGAAAGGCT